>NC_137194.1:10193660-10311160 GCF_960531495.2 Zeus faber | reverse complement strand
ACACACACACACACACACAAGTCTCGCAAGTCGTCCAGCAACCTGAGCAGCGTGTGCTTTACTGCCGCGGACTTGGAGGGCATCGGGCCGGTGTGTTTCGGTGTTCTGCGTCCAGGACCCGTGCACCGCGAACCAGCGCCTCGAGGCCGCATCTTTGAACATGCGCGCGCTTTTCTTCCCGTGCCTGTTTGTTTAAAAGACTCCGTTTCCCGTCGGCCCTTGCGCGCATCTTTTTTTTTTTTCTCTCCCCCTTTCTCGCTGCAGTTTTGCTCTCGTGCGCCTGGGTCAGCTGTACACAGTGCGCGACTGCGCAGCAGCAACCCGGCCGTGTTTATTATTTTAATGGAATATATTTATATATATATATATATATATATCTTTTTTTTTTTTTTGCAGTTTTCTCAAATTATAAATATATCGAAATATAACTCCCATTTTTCGATTGAGCACTTTTTTTTGAGCGTATTTTGCGTTCAAATCACTTTGTGTGAGCTTCGCTCCGAGTCTGAACAAACTTGTTGTCCACGCGTCCACAACTAAGTAGGTTCCATATAAATGTTTATTTTACTTCATTATTATTATTATTATTATTATTATTAACGTTATTATTTTGCGTATCCTCGCTGCTTTCGCTACTCCAGCTGCGTTTACCATCCACACCCATGTGGGGCTAGTTGGTGTTGAGTGCCAACGCCTTTCCCCCTCCAGTCCCACAGTCCCTGCCCGGGGATCTGAAGCGGTTCGTTCCTCCAGCTCGGGGAGAAAGTTCTTCTGGACCCAGGAGCCTCCGGTTTCGAGCGTGTGGCTCTATTCGAACAACATGGGTTGCACGATAAGCGCCGAGGACAAGGCTGCGGTGGAGAGGAGTAAGATGATTGACAGGAATCTGCGGGAAGATGGAGAGAAAGCGTCCAGGGAAGTGAAACTGCTCCTACTTGGTGAGAACGCACGCCTTTTTAGTTCGTTGTTTGTGTTGGTTTCCTCACATGGGTTTCACAGTGAGACCTAAATTATCATTTTGGGGTATCAAGTGTGAGGTATTTTTGGGTTTTGTTTTTCTCCCCAGGTATGTTTTTTTTTTTTAACTTACCTATCTTGTAGTTCAGGGGTTCTCAACGTGGGGACCGGGGACCCCCCCCCGCGGTCCTTTAAGAGGTTTCCAAGCCGTCCCCGGCGATATCCAATAGTCAAACTTCACCGTCATTTCATTCACGAGATGTTTGCACCATCGGGGAATGTACAACGATGACTGTTTTGATAACAGCTCGAGAGTTGTCTCTGTAACTATAGTATAGACAGGGTATGGAAGTTTCGACTAAATCATATCTTAACAGTAAAAATGTGATCGGGGGTCCCGGAGACAAACTATTTTCTCCACTACTGGTCTCGTGGGGTCCATGGACTAATGCGCATCAAATTGAAGGACCTTGATATGGGAAAAGGTTGAGAATCATAGTTGTAGTTACACACACACACACACACACACACACACACTTCAGCATTGGAGGCTATAGAACAGCAGTTGTTTACTGGGTCTCTTATATGCCGACATGGAAATGAGTAGTAGTTCCTCATGAAGCTTGAACACATTTCATACTCCTATCCATTATGTTTACTGTATTTGCAAAATCCTCATTCAAATTCCCATTGCACGGGGGCTCATACAGACCAGCTCTGCTCGAGTGTTTACAACAAAAGCTTTTACAGCTTTAAAGGTCAAACGTTTGTAATGTACACACTACCACACATCAACAATTTATCAATGTACATGCCCGTCACAAAATAGTGACAGGAAACAATCTTTACCTGTAAAATACAAAGCAAATATTGACTTTTTCTTGATGCATGATGGACATTTAATGTCAACCACTTGTGAAAGTTTTATTACAGCGGAGGAACAAATGGGCCAGGGTGTGTAAAGATGGCACCTTTTGGTTTGGTGTCGTGTCCTGTCCCACCGTGCACAGCGTGGGGGCCCCGAGTCATTGTAGAGACTGACGTGGTGCCGAGAGGTCACACGCTTGACCCCCAAAAATGAAAACCTGTCACGCTACATCGTATGAGATCTGTGAGGGTTTCCCTTGGGCAAGAAACGAAAGGACACTCACCTTCAGTACGTGGCGCCGAATACGAAATGGAATATTCATAAGTATGTTTTAATTTGTGGATATTCCCATGAAAGTAAGAATCGGAGGCCGCTATGTTGCATCGCAATGTTTCGGCAGTAGTCCAGAACGGACAAACCAAACACTGGCCCTAGAGAGGGCCTGCACCTTTAAGTAGTTGGAAGTTACGTTACACAAAAGCATTACTGAATTTTATTACTTATACTACTATCATTTTACTTTCTAGAAGTACACAATTTTCCTTCATGTCCCTGAAAGACATGAATGTGAAGAGACGTGAAAGACGTGATCATTTTAATGTCGCACGCAGAACCGCTCACCAAAGGGAAATCTGTCAGACCGCTTCCCCTGTATTGTTCGTACCCGTCTGTTCGGCTGACTCGTCTCTTAAGAACGAGATATTAGGACGCAAAAGGGATGTTACGGTTTACTTCGTTGCATAATTTTTTACAACAAAACCCTTTTTGTAGTGTCACACTAATGCACAAGCGCTGTAGGTAGGTCAGCCTTTTAGCGGCCTGATTGATGTGAAACCTGAAGTCTCCATGTGGTTGCCAATGGAGCTGTTCTGTGAGGTTATGGAATGGATCCCACATGTTCCACACGGACACTCTGTGCGTCTTTACTGATCCCTGCTAGGGACGCACAATGTTGAAAATGTCACTAATAACCTATTTCTATGTGAAGTTAGATCACATCGCATTGGCCAAAATGTTGTTTTGTTGGAATACAACCATATACTGTATCTTCCCACTGTCTGTAACACTGTCTTGCACAAATTCCAATGGCACTGTAACACACATTATTTTAAATAATAAACACCTATACCGCTGAACTGAGCACTATTGTTCATCCCTAATTTCAGTGCATTAACTGGAGGATGACAAGTGTGGACTGCATTGTAACAGTACGACACAGGCTAAAACCATTTTTTACATGGGAAAAACTTTTCATTTCCAACATCTGACCACAGAGCTGACGGAAAAGCAATTTTCCAGGCACTGCCCTTTTTTTCTCTTGTCTGTGTTGGAACAGAGGAGTTAGCGGGGGGACAAACAAAAGGGAATTTGGCCGCCGTACCCTAATAGGAAACCACGTCGCTGGAAGGCCAGAGCGCCCTTCCAAACCAAAATCATCTAATTTCTGACCACAAACCGTGATCCACACAGCATCTCCACTCAGCATTCCTATTAAATGAGGCTTGCTTGGTTGATTGGATGGGTTTGGATAGCGCTCTTAGTGCCTGTATAAAGTTGGTTTTTCATGACTGGCAGAGAGCCCATGCTTGATGCTGGGCCAAGAATGCCATGAATGGAAGAATAAATGAATGAGGAGTTGAGGAGGGGTCTCGTCCCTGTGTTCTGTCCTGCCGCCCCCGACGCCACAGTGGATGTCTCCTGATGGTGTTAACTTTGGGGAGAGTAAAAAAAAAAAGAAAAGAAAAAAGTACTTTTTGCTGCACACGGTGTTCAGATACTGTAGCGGCCAAGTGGCAGTGGCAGTGTTACATTTCTTATCATATCAACAAAATGAGATAACACTTCTGCCAGACGGAAACTCACAATTCAGTGGCTTGTACCGCCTAAAACAGTGCATTTCTTTTTTCAGTCTTTAGTCAAATCTTTGTTTGAATGAAAACGGTAGCTGTTCAATATGTAGAATTCCATAAAAATGCCTGAGATATTCTCCGTGTTGTGGTTGCTGATGATGGCAGCTTTGAAACACACGGTTCCCATGCCCATAAACTCATCCCAGATGTCGGGGCAGGGCGGGGCAGGGGGAGCGGGGTGATTAATTTCTCGCTGCCTGTCTTAAGCTGACGTTTGATGTTTTCGCCTGCATGCAGAGTCTCTGCCAGTGGAATTAGGCTGCCGTCAGGTCGACCGGTCTCCATCTTCCTCCCAAGTCTCGGTTCTGTCGCGACTTGCAGGGAAACCAGTTTGAGTGGGTGTTTGCTTGGATTGCTAATAGACTGTGTGAGCGAGAGGTGCTATTTTTGTGCCCTCTGTGAACTCCAAGGCCCTGGAACAGTGAGATATCTGGGATTCGTCTCATCGAGGGTGGGGTGGGGTGGGGTAGTCTCACCAAATAGCGTAACAACTGTTTCCTGTTAACCACCTTTCAGTGATTATAGGGGCGTAAAATCAGATAACTGTAATGTTTGGTTGTTTTTTGAGGAGACAATGGCATTTCTGTGTCAGACAGTTACAAAACAGGCTTTTGTTAAATTGAATTTGTCATTAAAAGGTTTTTGATTTCACTAATGCACGATCTGCTCTTGCTGTAGGGGAGTTTTGCAGTTTCTATGTGGCTCACATCCTAGTTTTACTAACTGCTTCTGGATTCTGATGGCAACCCTGCAATCATACTTGTTTCTAGTTCCCCATTTGTGCACGCGTCTTTGACCCACTCACTTTGCGCCATAAATATGAACCAATAAGGGAGCCTGATTCTCGAGGCAGAATTTATTTGCTCCCAGCTGACATATCAAATAGTGTTATTGCGGCTCTCTCCAAAAGAGTGTAGTCATAACTGTCAGGCCTGCTCCCACGTAAAGTTCTGCTTCTTTGAATCAGTCGTCTGGGTGTCTTGATACAGGCAGAATAAGTTCACACAATGTGAAATCATGCATATATTTTTTTCTTCCAACGATAAAATAAAAATTTACTTCCAGAGTTTTGAACGTGAGAGTAAAGCTCCATGTGAGCCTAAATTACAGCTGTGGAACAGAAACGCCTCCATTGTTCTCGGGTTTTTTCCATGTCCTGTATGACTGCCACATGTAACTACATTTCCCTTTTTCAGGTGCCGGGGAATCTGGGAAAAGTACAATAGTGAAGCAGATGAAGTAAGTTTCAACAGCTCAGACCCTTCTGTTAACAGTCCACAAGGCACCGTGTCAAGGCTCCTTCACGCTCCTAGAGACGTTGACGCTGTTTTCTGTGCCGCTCTGATTACGGGCAAACCAACCCTACTCCTGCCACGGTTCCCTTGTTAGGGGTTAATGGTGCAGGAAGGACCGCGTTCGCAGACAGTTAATCTCTTGTGGAAATGCTGGTGGAAGCAGAGTTGGAGCCCAGTTTTTCTCTGTTTGGGGCAGAGGAGGAAGCCCTTTTTTTTTTTTTTTTTTTTTTTTCTTTTTCTTCTTTCCCCTTCTGCATAACGTGCTTAACAATTGCCACAGAGGCCTCAGCCTGGCAGGGCATGAATAGAATCCCCCAGATTCCCACATTAGGCGCTCTGCATATTCACTGAAGCACAAAGACTAATAACAGTCCCAGAACAATTTTTAAATTCATTTGGTTTCACATTTGTCTTTTTTCTTTTGCTTTTTCTGTTTAATCCAAACTCTTTGAAAAGCTCATTTTGGGATTTATTTTCCAGAATCATTCACGAAGCCGGATACTCAGAAGAGGAGTGCAAGCAGTACAAAGTGGTCGTGTACAGCAACACTATCCAGTCCATCATCGCCATTATCAGAGCCATGGGACGGTTAAAAATAGAGTTTGAGGATGCTGCACGTGCGGTATGCGAACCCCTTCGCCTAAATCTAACCTCTGCCGTTCAGCGGAGGGAACACTTAGCTTACTGCGCCCGGCAAGAACTTCACAAAACGGATGCAACACGAGGGGAAAGGAACGAGTGGTGACAACAGGTATTGTCTTTGTCGCCAGGATGACGCCCGCCAACTGTTCGCCCTGGCCGGCTCGGCAGAGGAAGGGGTGATGTCATCCGAGCTGACTGGAGTGATTCAGAGACTATGGACCGATGCCGGAGTCCAGGCCTGCTTCAATCGATCCCGAGAGTACCAGCTGAACGACTCTGCCTCATAGTAAGGAGACCGTTCCTCAGCGTGTCAGTCAGATCACAAAGTGTCTGCAAAGTGAAATCTTACACTTACGCTTAACCTCTTTTCAAGTGGAATGAGTGTGATGAATTCTGACCTGTTTCGACATATTTATTATTCCGGAAACAACAGCAACAAAACAAAAAAAAAAAAGTCTGAATTAAAATTTATTTATTTGTAAAGATTTGTCACTTTTTTCCCCCCAATGCTTTTAGTTGTTTTGACCATTAGCCCTCATGCATGAACTACACAGAGAAAACAAAAGAATATCTCGATGAAGACATTTATTTTTCCGACGCCACGCAGAGTAATTGTTATTCACTGTGTGAGACAGAGCTGTTTTGTTTTTTTTCCTCACTAATGTGTGGAACTTTTTATTCAGGAACAGGAAGGGGACAAGATAGGTCTTGCTCTCCGCGCTCCTGTGTCGGCTTGTTTAGAATGCAGCCGCCCAGCTGACGACATTCCAGAAACTGAATCAGAAAGGAATATGAAGCAAACCGTTGGGGAAACCCTGGGGTGCCAAGAAGTTAAAGCTCTGAATTTCTCTTCAGCTTTAAAACGACTCGCACAAACACGCTCACACACACGGGCAAATCTAGTCATGACTACTTGAACTTCTCATTCAAAGTTATTTTTCGAGTACTCCTAGATAAACCCCATGGTTAGGTTTTTTATTTTTTTTAATGTATTTATTTAGCGAATGCAAAGTCCCTAAGCCAAGCTTTTTTTTATTTTTTTAATGCTGCTGCTGTTCACAGTTGCCAAAAGTAGTTGAGTTTGAAGGACGCGTGCTTTGTTTTGAGAACAGCAGACGTGTTGCGGCTCGGCGTGCTTGTCCACACTTCCAGACTAGAACGACCAGTGCAGTAAGTCTGGCCCTACGCTGTGTTTTCACTCGACTCACTAGCGGCCAGTGTTTATCATCCATCAAAATATGAACCCATATTTAGTATCACTATGCTCACTCCTCCGCTTTCTGTCTTCAGAACATGGCCTCTCATTCTCGCTCAGCTTGACTATCCAAAGCACACGCTTTTTTGTCCGTCTGTTTTTTTTTATCATTACTATTATTTTTATTTATTTATTTATTTATTTATCTGTTTTTAGTAGCTGTAGAAATACTGTGTCTCAACAATTGCACATTATTTTTTGTTCTGCACACCACTAGTTCCCTAAACCTCAGGGCTTCCGAAAGTATTTCAAAATTGTCTGCCTATATTTAGCTGTTGTGTAGATAGTGTGGAACTCAAATCTTATCTAACAAACATCAAATGAATCTTCATTGGTGAGGCTGAGTTTATAAATATTTTGTGGAAAAAATCTATACTAATGAATGTACAACAAACAAAAAACATTAATACTAATAATACAAATAAATTAATATATAAATACCATTAAACAAAATGTATAAATAAAGTTATATATATATTACCTTATAGCATGCCTTGAAAATTTTATTATTTAGATAATGTTGCATTGTCTCAGGTCAGATTATACGGAAGAGAATTAGGGCCAAAAAAACCCCAAATACCCCTGTGTTTCGAGAATAAAATTGGAATTCCGACTTGAAAGTGTGAATTAAGTTTTGAGAATAAAGTCTGAATATATTGTGAGCCATGCGGATTTTTCCGTCATGGCGTTCAACCCGACTCTCACCCACAGAGTGCGGGTGCCATCGGACCCGGGCGTGAGCCTGGAGCTGGTTCTGGAGGCCGTGGCCCAGGAGGTTAGACCACAGAACCTGTCCTTCGCCTCCCGCGTGAGTTAGTGTAGGGCGGTGGTGGTGTTCCTCAATGAGGAGCGCTACGTTGCCTGACTGATGGAGAGCGGCCTCTCCGTGGACGGCCTGTTTGTGCAGTTGTCACCGGTGGCGCTGCCCTCCACCTGCGCACCGTCCCGGACGGGGCCTCTGTCCCTTCTCCGGGCCCCTCTGGGAGCGTGGCTCTGTCGCTGCCGGTGTGGCTCGGAGCCCCACGGGGAGTGTGTGGAGGGCTCTGCCCACGCCCTGGGCGAGTCTGGGAACTGTGGGCTCTGTCCCAGCTCAACGGAGGGAAGGGATCAGAGTCCGTCCGGGAGTGGCGTGTAGACTTTATTCTCAAAATGTCATCTTTAAAGTCGTAATTTCGACTTTTTTCTTGAGTTTATTCCCAAAACACAGGGCTATTTTTTTATTTTATTTTTTTTTGAGTAATACTAATACTCTCCTGTAAGATTAGATTGAAATCATTGATCCGGGAACATGTTCTGGAGATGGTAAGATACGTAGTTGATTGGCGAAGAAATTACACAAATAAGTAAATGAGAACTAGAATTTGTAGCCAAATATATGAATGTTATGAGTGTTAATAATAGAGACCTCCGAAATTAAGTCTATCTCCTGAATAAATGTTAAATCTTAATTTTTTATGCCTTTTGGACTGCTCTGTTCATTTACATGAAACGGCGTACAATTGTGTTCCCCTCCTCAGTCTGTGTTTGTGTTTCTCTGTCCCAGCTATCTGAATGACCTGGACAGGATCTCTCAGCCGAGCTACGTTCCCACGCAGCAGGACGTGCTGCGCACGCGTGTCAAGACCACTGGCATCGTCGAAACTCACTTTACCTTCAAAGAACTCTATTTCAAGTGAGTGGAAAAACCATACCCGCTGATGTTTCCCATCCGCCTAAATTGAACTAGTACTGATATCTGATTCATTGTGTTCTGATTCCCATTCCGAATTTGGACAATTCTTTGATTCCGTTAATCAGGTGCGGAGAATACGCCAGAATGTGTGTTATACCTTTGGTCTTTGTGCTCTCTTTGCTGTAAACTTCAGTCTCTCGATGCAGGGAGCAAATTACGGGGGGGGGGGGACAGGGGTCCGGACCCCGCCTTCCTGGGGAAAAACCTATAGCGTTGTCCCCCTTAATATAGCATTGTAAACATAACTCTATAATTTTAAATAATAATAGTAATAATAATAATAATATGCATTGAAAGCATTTGTGCTAATTATAGTCGCAAAACAAATGCATTTTTAAGTTTGGTACCCCCTGTTTTGTTGTGTGTCCCCCCCACTTATTGTGCCCTTGTCTCGATGTCAGACCATTTGATGATCTGCTCCCCAAGACCGATTTTGAATAGTAGAGTAGTCACCGGACAATTCAAAGAGTTTTTTTGTTTTTTGTTTTTAATTCATTGCCAGCTACCAATTATACGAACGAAGACTTAGACCTAGAAATTCTATCGTTTCCTGTTTCCTGTGTCTTTGATTTCAAGGATGTTTGATGTGGGGGGCCAGCGTTCAGAGAGGAAGAAGTGGATCCACTGTTTCGAGGGTGTCACAGCAATCATCTTCTGCGTGGCCCTGAGTGACTATGATCTGGTCCTGGCTGAGGATGAGGAGATGGTAAAAATACTTACAATTGGTGACACCGATTTTGTTTTATTCTCACACTGCACCATTCGTATGATGGCTTTGATTTTTCTTTTAACCTCGGATCCTTGACCTTGCCTCCACAGAACCGTATGCATGAAAGCATGAAGCTTTTTGACTCCATCTGCAATAATAAGTGGTTCACCGAAACCTCTATTATTCTCTTCCTCAACAAGAAAGACCTGTTTGAGGAGAAGATCAGCAGGAGTCCCTTCACCATCTGCTACCCCGAGTATTCTGGTGAGACACACTGAAATAGACCAACCCGTAAAACATCAATGGGAGTTTCTTTGGTCCTCTGATGTTTAAATATATCTAGCATTGTGGTTCAAATTTGGATGCTTGAAAGATCAAAACAAAATGGGCTTGGAGCTTCTTCCCCTGCCATTGCACTCTATGGATGTCTAAGTAACTGCTTTCAACCAAGCTGTATATTTTTAAATAATAAGAACAATACAAATAACTGTATTATTTAAAACTTTACAAGCACTTTTCAAAAGTATTACAACTTCATGTCCTTCAAGTTTGAGTATTTCCCTATTCATAAATGTGAATGTCCACAGTCCAATGTCCAATTTAGATCATGCTATTTTGGCACTGCTGTCCAAATGTGAGTGTAATTTCTTGTCTCACATATTTTGGACGTATTGTAAATTCCGCTTTGACTGAAAAGGTAATCCTGGCTATAAATTGATAGAATCAAATAATTGTCTTTATTTACATATTTTTCATATAACAGTTTAATTATTCAGGCAATTTCGTAATCTTCGTGCTTCATGGTTGAACGATTTTATGCAGAGTTTGTTTAAAGCTCTCGTCTGGGTTATTACTGTACCTATTTGAGAATACTTCCAGGAGCAAGGCAAAAGCAGCCTAATACATTGAATATTTAAATGTTGGAGATAACCTTTGTGAATAATTGAGTCCAACTGTGTCAGAGATCCAGGCAAAATTTAGGCTTTAAATATTTATGCCATACGCTTCCCTGTCATATAAGCCATTTGTTCTCTGGTTGTCAGTTTTAGTAACCTCAACCATTTTGCTTCCTGATGGATTCAGACAGTTCTGGAGCTTAGACAGAGGGGGTTGTGTCACCATTCTGGTTTTTTATTTCTTTATTTTTTTCTTAACTAGCCACTCTTGATGTGTCTCTACACAGAGTGCTATAACTTTGTGAAAATGCTCAGTCTGCTAAAGAAAAAAGAAAGTCTTGGGTTTTCGTTGTCATGTACCATGGTAATATTTGAATGTGTGTCATACGAGAGTTATTTCTGGTTGAAGGGATTCTCCAGCTGATGATCACTGTGGCAGGCAGATGGACAGACAAAATAGTCCCGAACTTGTCCCAATCTTGTTTTTATGTTTTATAAGCAAATTTCTCCAAACGCTCAGTGTTTCCTAACCTTTTTCTCTCACGCAGCACACTTTTTATAATGACATATTACCACAGCACTAAACCAGTATCCTGTTTATCACTGAAAACATCACAACACATAGAACTGTGCTCATAAATATGGCTGGTCAGTGAGAAAATTCAGCTTGTGGATGAACACAGAGCTGGTAGTCTTGCTGGAACTGATGAAATTGATTAATTTGCGCAGACTTGCAATTTTGATCTTGCAACACAAGAGCTAGTTCTCATTATTGATAGATTATCTAACCTGGATCTAACATTGAAATATTTAAGGATAGTATGCAAGGAATGTTTGATAAGACTTATCAGGAGGTCATGTTCATTTGCGGCGATTTCAGTATAGACCTAGTTAAATCCAAATGAGTACAAAATGACCGAAGAGTTTATTGATGCAGTGTATAATATGAGTTAATATCCGGCGATCACTAGACCTAGTAGAATAACATCGCACTGTGCCACTGTAATAGATAATATATTTACAAATGTTATGGACGACAATACAATGAGCTGGCTATTAATAAATGACAACAGCGACCATTTACCCATTTTATTGTAGTCTATGATAGTAATTACAAGAAGGATAAGGATGCCTTTAAATAATAATAACTTTAAAGACAAACGAGTGAGAATGGAAGAATCCACGAATGCATTTAGAAGTGAATTATTAACACAAAACTAGAAAATAAAATAGCAGAAGATAGCAACATCAACAAAGCATATGTAACATTTAAAAATATATTCAAATCATTTTATGACAAACTGTCCAATAAAACAATACAAAAGAAAACAAAAATATACAGATAGTCCGTGGATCAGAAAGGGACTACAGAATGCCCGCAAAAAGAAAAATACTCAATAAGGAGAATTCAAAAAGTATAAAACTAAAGAGGCAGAAAATAAATATAAAAATAAGTGAATTAATATTATGAATAAAATATAAGAGGATAATATTAGAGGATAACAAAATCAGCATTAAAAGAATGTGGAGTGTATTAAAGAGGATTATTAGAAATGGATCTAGAAACTCAAGTTACCCTCAGTATTTTATTGATAACGATAATACTATAAATAATATCGATGATGTGGTTAATGGTTTTAATACATTTCTTCCACGTGTTGGACCAAAATTGGCAGAAGAAATCAATGACTCAGAAATAACAGAAGGTGGGGCTGTTGATGATTCTGGGGACAGGAATGAAATTGGAATGACAACAGTGAAGAACATCAGCGATGGTATTGAAAAACCACTAACTCACATTTGTAACTTGTCCTTCCAAACTGGCAAATTTCCAGGCAAAATGAAAATTGCAAAAGTAATTCCATGATATGAGGATAGACGCCACTTTACAAATTACAGGCCTGTTTCTTTACGTTCCCAATTGATGAAGGTATTGGAAAAACTCCATTTCATTGGCAATTCAAGTCAATGAAATTGTTAGACAATTGAATTGAGAAGCACAATTTGTTGACCGACAGTCAGTTTGAATTTAGAACAAGCAGATCTTTGGCGCAAATTTAATTAATAGAAGAAATTACGAATTGTATGGACCAAAAAAAAGTATACAGCGGAGGTATTTATAGATCTAAAAAAAGCTTTTGATACCGCTGATCACAATATATTACTGGATAAACTGGAAAGGTATTGTATCAGTGGGATTGTGCTGAATGGTTTGAGAAGCTATTTAAGAAACAGGCAAAAATTAGTAAAGATGGGTGAACATAAATCAACATGCATGGATATTACTGGTGGAGTCCCTCTGGGGTCAGGCCCGAAAGGGTTAATTTTGAATATAAATTATCTATGCAGCCTATCAAAAATTTTGAAATTTGTTTTATTTGCGTACGACACTAATATTTTTTTTGTTCTGGGGAGAATTCACAGCATCTTTTGGAGGTGATTACAACGGAAATGAGTAAGTTAAAACGGTGGTTTAACGTAAATAAATTATTAAATTTGAACAAAACGATTATGCTGTTTGGAAATTGTAAAATAAGCCCTCACGTACAAGTGATGATAGACTATGGTAATATAGAAAGAGCATATGAAAATGAATTTCTGGGCGTGATATCAGATCACAAGATCTGCAGGAAACCTCATACGATATGGGCGGGCAAAGTTGGCACGGAGCATTGCAGTTTCTGGGGGACGCTGGGCACGTTCTGGATCATGAAGCGTTGCACGTTCTGTCTTGTTCACTCGTATTATCATATCTGAATTACTGTGTGGAGGTCTGTGCAAAAGCACAAAAACACGTACAAAACACATTACATTCGTTATGCATACTACAAAACGAGGAGCTGTAAGGCTCGTTCACAATATAGAATATCGTGAAGACACCGACAAGCGGTTTTTAAACTCGCATGCTTTGAAGTTCATGGATCTGGTAGAATTTAAGACCGCACAAATAATGTATAAAGCATGAAATGACTTACTTCCGGGTAACATAGAAAAAAAAATCTGGGTGGGGGGCGGGGTTATAATTTAAGAGGAAAGTTTAATATATAAAAAAAAAAAAAAAGCACTGTTCGTATCACTATGAAGAGTATGTGTATATCAATTTTTGGAATTGTTTGGATATAGAACCCAAGCGAAGTCCAAATATAAATCAGTTCAGGAAGATGGACGATAAAATCATTTTTAAGAGGTACAGTGTAGGGATGAGGAAGAGGGTTGGGAGGATGCACGTCGAGGTAGTGGTTTAAGTTATATCTGATTGACACTTTGCGAGCCTTAGCATTTGGGAATCCTGAGAGAACTATTTGCAAAATGACAAATAATCATAATGTGTGACTTAATAAGTAAGTCTTTGTAGAGCTGGTGTGTAAAAGCAATGTCGGGGATTTAAATGGAAGTGTTTAGAAAAAACCTCTTCAATTTTCGGCATTTCCTCATGCACTGACAGTACATTTTGTCGCACTTTGGTTGTGTTCTTCATGAATGGACCCGGGCGGCTGTAGGTGCCAGCACGTATGAAGAGGCGGCATCTTACATCCAGTGCCAGTTTGAGGACCTAAACAGACGAAAGGACATCAAGGAGATCTACACCCACTTCACCTGCGCCACAGACACCAAGAATGTGCAGTTTGTCTTTGATGCCGTGACCGACGTCATCATCAAGATCAACCTGAAGGAGTGTGGCCTGTACTGAGCGCCCCAGGCCCTGCTGGTGAGCGCCGAAGCCCGTCCTCTTTCGGACTAAACCGCATTCTGCCCATTCCTCCATGCTGACCTTACGCCTGGTGACTCAGGTTGGACTCGATCCCACATTTTAACTACACTGTACGGCTGCGACGCGGGTGTAGTTATGCTCCGCGTTGGTCTCCCGTTCATTTTCACCATAGACAACGCGACGCAAACGGCTGCCCTGGTATTTCCAAAGCTCGGACTGCCTTGAAACGCCACAGGATGAATCACCGTTACATATGACTGGCGTCGGCGTAAAAAAAAAAAAAAAGAACAGTTTCTTGAAAGAAAAGAGTCAAAAGAATGAGATTGTGTGCTCAACCAGAGAGCTGTGCATCAAGAATCCATGATTTGCTTCTGACGTTTATCTACGACAGTTAGACGGCGTTAAAAAATGGAGCTTTCGGATCACAAACACTGATTCTGAAAATGTTTTTATGCTTTTTTTTTTTTTTTTTTTAATCTTTTACTGATTTGTTAAAATGTAAATAACTTTCCTGATTCACTCTTTAAAGGTATTCATAGTTTTTTTATCTTTCAATCTTTTCTTCTTTCTTTCTTTCTTTCTTTCCCTCTCTCTGCAGTGTAGGTGTCTGGAACACTGTTTCGACTTTGGGGCCATTACGCGGTGCCTGCGGTTGGTGATTTAGAGAGTAGGTGTGGTTAATGACTGAAGGTGGTGAGTTGGCTGCATGCAGCACCTAGAACTTGGAAAGTCGTCACTCTTTTTTTCTTTTTTTTTTTTTATTCAGTTTTTTTTATTTTCTTTTTTTATAATTTTTTTGCTGAGTAGATTTTATCTTGATCGATGCAGATATACTTGCAGCAGAGTATTTGCTGTCGCTGTGATGTCATCCTCAGTCATGCTCTAGCGATGTGCCAGTGAAGGGGATGAAAGGGAGTCACACTTTTGGAATTCCTCTCGGTCTTTTCTTTCCGCGTAGCCGTTTTCGTGCTTTGATCAGCGCAGTACTATGCACAGTGACCAAACCAAACTGCTTGTTAATCAAACCCTTCACCGCCTTTCAAAGTGGTACAACCAATCCAACACAGTCACGCGATCTACGATACTTCATTTGCTTCCATTTGCTTTTGCTGTAATTGTCTTTCACATTGTTTTTAATGATTACGTGTAATGTTTTTATGCATTTTGTCCGATTTTTAATTTGAAATTTCAGTTGCACTTAGATAGACTTTATATCTGTCAGGTGTGTGTATGCCATAACTTAATGTTTTGGAAATTGGTTTTGTATGGAGCATTTTGCTGTGTATATATATATATATATATATATATATATTCCCTTCAGCAGTTCAGCATAGTTCACTCAGAGTTTGATAGTTTCCTTGTCTAAGCACACAAGGCATTAGCAGTGCAACACGACTGTGTACGTACTTTAGTTATCTTTATTTTAATTGGACCACTTTGTATCAGCCAATATTTTTATACTTATGACACTTAAACGCAGCACAATGTGAGGTAATGTGAAGGGAAAACCGTAGCTGTTCTGTAGTTGTTGCACAACACTTGAAAAGATATAAATAATCAAATGGAACAAAGTAAATTTAAGGGTCTTTGAAAATAATTAACGTTATTTTTTGGATCTTTTGAAACATTTTTTTAATCAAATGGATGCTGTAAGCACGCCTAACAGGGAAAGTCAATTCTATCGTTCTGCGGCACAGTGCCACACTGTGTCTCTGTAAGAATTTTGTTGCCAGTATAATAAAGTGTGTCTCTCAGATTAGATCATTCACTCTCTCAGTAGAGAATTAGCAACTATTGATAAAGTAAGCATGAGTTACATTCCTAATTCATTTTGAAACTGCATAGGTGTACTGTTCATCTTAACAAGATTAAATGATGGCACAAAGCTGTCTTCCTTCTTCATTTGTCGTGTTATATGCCTTTTGACGACCACAACATTTATATCGGGAAAGAAAACCTGTTTAACCTCACGCAGAACCCACCCTTTATGCTACAGGGTGAACAGCGTTTGCCCTTCCATATAAACGGGGCAAAAGAGGACATCATAACTGTACAAAAACACTTGGGTAGACCACTTAGAGCTACCTTTGTGAGGGCTTTCCAGGAGTGCAGCCCGAGGCTTCACAGATCACTGCTATAAGCCTGTTTTTATTATGTTTTACACGTGACCAGCAGCAAATCGGCAATGCAAGGTGTGTGTGTGTGTGTGTGTGTGTGTGTGTGTGTGTGTGTGTGTGTGTGTGTGTGTGTGTGTGTGTGTGTGTGTGTGTGTGTGTGTGTGTGTGTGTGTGTGCACACAATATATATATGGGGGGTCTATATCTCTCTCCATATATTTATTAGTACAAATCTCACAACAAAAAACACTATCGTTAGTAAGGATGAGTATATATGTTTTTGAAAATAAAAATAAATATTTTTTTCCTCTGGGCCCCCTGCAGTTCATTTAAGGCGGGGGCCGCGGGGGCCGTGGACCCTCGTTGTGCTCACCTCCGTGCCGTGAAACTGCTCCCGCTGGTTTGTTACTCACTTCCACATGCTTTACTTGCATGTGGAGCGGTGTGTATGCAACAAGGTCATAAAAGCAGATCCTTGGCGGCCAAGGCAAAGTCATATTCATCAAGAAAAGCTTATAATTATTATCCAGAGTTATCCTGGCCCAACTGGAGGTTGTTGGGTCAGCTCGGTCCAATATTTCCGCGAATGCAAAGCGCCAGCGCTACCAATCACGTGTTAGAGGCAGAAGCCCAGTCCAAACTGAAATAATGATCGTTGCAGCTTGCTATAGATTCCCTGCTTTTGGGCGGGGGTTGTGGTGGATTTTGTACTCTCTCTGTTGCTCTTGAAACTCTGCCACTCATCCTTTATTTACACAGGAAACTTGGATAAAAGCATCAAGGTAACTGAGGAAAATGTGAAGTGAATGCATCTTTATTTCATGCCTCTACATTTCATAAGAAAGGACAAACTTAATAGATTTACAATCCCTCTTCAAAATAAAACATCCCTCTAGTGTTTCCCACTCTTTTATATTCCATATAGATTTATGAATTTATCTGTCTTTCAAAATGTAACAATCTACTTTTATGTACAAAGTTTCTCTACCATGTTTGATTTATTCAACACAATAAAATATAGTTGTTGTTTTTTTTTTTTTATAAGAGAATTGAAATAAATTAAAGCTATAGCATAAATACATGTACAATTTGGTTTTGTAATCTGGATACACTGTAAGAACCTGGGAATATCTGTGATATCTGCTCAGTAAATTTATAATTTTTTTTTACAGTTAATATATCGAGACCACAAAGACTCCTGTACTTAAAAACATAAACATGTTTGCAATGTTGCTATTTAATAAATTAATCATTTTCCTGGAGTATTTCCACATACTGGGCGGGGTTTCGAGTTTCCAAAGTAAATGTGACCTGTACAGTTGTCAGTTCTAAGGAAGCGGTCGGGTCAACTGAGCAAGTATCTAATATTCATCCTTGATACCAGCAGCGTCTGGGGCAACACACATACAATACCTCGGATGCTGTCGAGCACGGACCTAGAAATCTTCACCTCTTCAACCCCCCCCCCCCCCCGTGTTGAATGGACGCGGCGTCTTAAAAGCTCAACCCAACAGGATGTGAGTGTCACTGTGTTTCAGGGATGGTGGGATGTTGTGCTACCGAGCAGTGGAGGACCTGGGACTTGGCATGGGAAGCGGTGGCATTAACGTGGGGAGAAAAATAACCTTCGGGGGATCCTCTGCGCTCTTCCGTTAGTACACTTCTCAGGTAATGCCAATATGTGAGCTGGTGGGTTAAGTCAGGAAAGGAAGCTCTGCAAAGCAAAAAGAAAGGGACATTTAATTGTCACATGTTCACCCCTCTACATGAATCAGACTTGTTGGATTATGGGTTTTTTTAACATGCAGTGATTGCTTTAAATACTTCATCCATGGCTGTTGGGCAACGACTCCCTTAGAAGACAACGTTGTTATTTTTATAGGCTCTATCAAACCGCAGAGTTTCGTAAGCCTCGGGTGTCATTGATTAACAGGCAACACGGGAATCTCGGAGGCTTGATGATTTTCATTATCCGCCTCGTCCCCCCCGCAGCCTCAGAGGACCCAAATTATCTGCGCGATAAGAGTTTGCATTAGCTCATATTATAGCCAGAACCGTTGCCTGGCAACCTGGGCTGACCAGAGAGGGATTTATTGTACGAGTTTTAAATTGAATTGCCAGAGGTCTGCCCGCGGAAAGCCTGGGTGCCAACGCTGCACCAACACACTCCCCGGGAGGAACCCGCTGTATCGTACCTTGTTTTTCCCCCACTCTGCAGCTGCTTAAAAAAGGCCGCAAGATTTTAGGTTTTCTTTGATGATGATGTCTGTCACGGCATTGAACACGATCTGGACATTCTCTGTGTCTGTGGCGCAGGTCAGGTGGGAGTAGATCTCCTTCACGCCCTTCTTCATGTTCAGGTCCATAAACTGCGTCTTGATGTAATTACTGGCGTCCTCGTATGTGTTAGGACCTGTAAGGGAAGGTATTATTGAGTGTGACGGTTTGGGTTGAACATAATATATTTTAGAATTATTTTCATTATTGATTCAATTCAATTCAGTGTTACTTCAATTCATCTGAACTTACACAGACTTTTCTTTTTAATTAATTTTTAATATGTTAACCCAGCTATCTCGGGCGTAACCTTCAAATTTTATGATACAGCATATCAGAAAAACATTCGCATTTTGGTGTAGTTGTAAAAGGAACGCATCGTATGTAGGTATTGATGGCGAAAATGCTATTTTCTGTCAAATACTTCAACACTAATGAAGAAATGGAGACGTATGAGTTCAGTAAAAAAAAATAAAAAATAAAAAGAGCTTCCTCTACACCCACATACAAGACCAACTGGCATTTACTCAATTGAATGTAGGAACACAATTTGATGAAGGTGAAAGTTCATCAGGTTGTGTTTTTCCTGGGTTGGATCTGAAGATTCCCCAGTTGGTTTTAATGTGTTGTGCCGTTTTTAGAGGATAACTTTATATGTATTTGTTTCTGTGCGGGGAGACAATAATTCACTAATACTTATCTTTTTTTGCTTAAACCTTTGTAATATTGTCAGCCGCTGGCCGCTGGAATTTCTTTTTCCTGCGAATAATGTGGGTTCGTATTAAACGTGGCCTCGGGGACCCCATAATGTTTTCCCCAAGGCCACACTTCCAACCTTTGCAAATTTCCTTGTGATGTACCCTTGTTTTGCACTAGTCCCCGGGGACATCGTTCCTTTGCAGTACCGTGCTTCGACCTTGGAGTCATCACGCTATCAACAAACCCCGTTCCTGGCCGGCGGGAACGGTTCGCGAGCCCCCGCGGCCATCCACAATGAGCCCTCGCAGGCTCTTGGAGCTCAGCGCGGCCTCCGAGGCAACGGCGTCCGAGGGACTCACCGTCATAGTCGGGGAAGCAGATGCTCAGGTGGACCTTCTTGATCTTATCCACAAAGAGATCCTTCTTGTTGAGGAAGAGCACGATGGAGGTCGTCGCAAAGAATCTGTGGTTGCAGATGCTGTTGAAAAGATGGAGCGACTCGTGCATGCGGTTCTGGGAAGGTGGGAGGGAAGGCACAGAGTGTTGGGCGTCGAAACGGGACGGTTTGTCGGGACGTTAGTCGTGAGTCCGGCCTCTTGCTACTTACCACCTCATCGTCCTCTACCAGCACCATGTCGTATGCACTGAGGGCACCGCAGAAGATGATGCAGGTCACACCCTCGAAACAATGGATCCACTTCTTCCTCTCTGACCTCTGGCCGCCCACGTCGAACATCCTGTTTATCGGGTGAGAGACAAGGACGGGTCGCTCTGCTGAGTCTGCTGCACACCGGGAAGCGGCAGGACTCGCTGCGACGTGGGCGCAAGTCGCCGTCGTGGGCTCGCTTGTGTCTTACCTGAAGTGCAACTCTTTGCAGGAGAACTGTTCTTCGATAATACCAGTTGTCTTGACTCGAGATCGCAGCACGTCCTGTTCAGTGGGCAGATAGTCTGGCTTGCAGATTCGGTCCATTTCACTGAGGTAGCTGGTAATGCGTCAAAGGGGAAAACATGGCCTCAGTGCTTCAGACGCGAGGTCTGGTTGTGGTGTCAACACAGCTCTCTAGTGAAAGCTTAATCTCTTAATACTTATCATCTTAAACCCACGGTGCATCAGGGCGTGATGATGCATTGATGAGAGGGAGTGGGTGGTCTACTCACTAGCCAGCAGAGTCGTTTAACTGGTACTCAGCAGCTCTGTCATAGCCCGCCTGCACGCCGCTGTCTTTCCACAGCTTCTTGATGACGTCAGCCAGCTCAGGGGGCATTGTGCCTTCCTCAATGGAGTCTGACAAGTTCTGCAACTTCTGTGCATCTTCCTATAGATAGATAGTTGGATAGATAGATATATTGATGCTCTATGTGCAATTGTTGATAAGAATCACAACTTAATCTCATGCTATTCCCTAGTATATAAATTAGTTAGTGTGAATGTCAAGTCAAATGAGGCATTTCAAAGTTATTTTCTGTCTAAATCTGTGTTGATCATAGGTAACACATTATATCAGTTGGGAGGAAAATGCATGTTCTGTAGGCTATCGTTTCAAAGTCATATCTTGGCCATTTATTTATTTATTTTTTGCGAATGTGGGACCTGTGAAGAGGGAGCGCCATAGTCGATGCCCAGCATCTCCATTCCTCTGAGTATAGCCAGGGCGGACTGCAGGATGTTGCCATAGATGATCGTCTTGAAGCCCATCTGTTCCTCTTTTGTGTAACCACCTTGATGGAGAATTCTGGGGACAGGGAAAAATTAGAAGCCATGAGAAGCCAGTGGAGGAGTTAAGTTCATGATGGCTCTGGTCAAACTAGACCAATGAAAGTACAGACAGCTGTCAAGCGTCCATGGCCGACAACAATCATTCTATAATGACTAATCTATACGACGCGATTAGTCAGGAAGCACCCAGTGGTGAAGTTTGAATTCTGCCAAGTTATCATCAACACAGGCAAGGAGGTGACACACGAGCAGAAGTTTGGCTTTTGTAAACAGCCAGAGATGTGGGGGTGTTTTGGTCTTCCATTTTGGATTCTTTATCACACATCTTCTCCCCGGGGGAGCATTCTGAGATGCTTTTGCCTGTCTTTGTTGACAAAAATAAAGTATATCTCAGTCAGTCATCCAGTTTCACTTACTTCATTTGTTTTACGATGGTGCTTTTTCCTGATTCACCAGCGCCTGGAAGAGAGCACAGATATGATCACTGTTCCCTTTTTAAGAAGCTATGAAATGGATGCATAGTGCGGGCGACGGATTGCTCTCCACCACAGCACCGCATTTGCTCGACATGTAGGTCGAACATGAACATGTAACATGATTACAATTTAAATTAGTCAATTGGATTTACGGGACTTTAGGTTCCAGTGCTGTAGGCTACAGGAAAGCTTGTAAGGAGATCATGGGCGCCAAGTGAGCCATCTCAGGCTACCTGCTCTTTAGCTGTCTGCTGTTCCAGTTTCACCGTAGGGAATCTGCAGCAAAAGTACACGCAATACTATTTTATTTTTGTTGTGTTATGAGTATTGTGCTTCGGCTATCCTGAGGATCAGTGGATATTCGACCCTCGCATTAGATTTATCTTGGTTTGTTGGAGATGAGCTCAAATGTTGACAATAACTTATAACAAGATATATTTATTTTTTAGGGCTACTTTTGCACCTTCAACCCAACCAGCTTAAATAAAAGTAACTTCATTTGATCTTATTTTGTCTGTGATTAATTTTCATGGGACATTTTCCAAATTGGAACATATATTGATTGTAATCCCCATTAAATGCAGCAGTTTTAAGACGCTGAGTCTCTATGAGTAGGTTAGTTTTAAGACTCGCCCAACGTATGATATACATTGGTGGTGGTGATGATGGTGATGGCATCATATCCTAGTGGTCTGTCTGTAGTGCAATACCCGTCTCCTACCACAAGTTGACACTGTTCTCAACTTTACAACAACTTTCTAATGATATTTTATGCTGTTTGTGACCCTCACCAGCTCCACAGAGCTTATCAGCTATACCGTGGTGTCTTTCTCAGTGTTTTCAGACGTTCAGACTTTCCTTCCTTTGTTTAATTAATTGCATATTTCTTTCATAATTGACCCATGAGTTATTATTATTAGTCGTTTTTTCGTTTGTTTGTTTTTTACAAAGATTCAGTTATGTATTTTCCTGAATTTCTTGAATGCAATAAAAATACACAGCAACATCTCATTGCAGTTTCATGAAATGGTAAAATGGTAAATGGTCCTTTAACTGGAACCTATATTTCCATAGACTAAACATAGAAGTATAAAGTATAGTTAAGTAAACAATATAATAACAATAACATTTCTCACCTTCTCCCTAGAATTTGATAGGACTTGTTTTATCTTCTTTGGAAATTCTATGGAAATATTCCAATGCTCTTGATTAATTATTAAACAGCCGTTTTAACTCTGATAGAAGTGTAGACTTTTGGTTTCTTTGGATTGGTAATAAAGAAAACATTGAGTCGTGATGGAGGAATCACTGAGTAGATCTTCTCTAAACCAGTTAGCTGGAGGGATTGGCGTTTGACTGCTGCGCTGTGATTTGTTTTGACCGAACGTTTTGATCTTGTGAGCGCCAATGTCTCTACATTAGAGTCAAATGGTCATTTCTTTGCATTGGGAACTATTTAAGGGGAAAGTTGACCAATGCAAGAATTTTGTGGACACTATTTCAAATGTGATCTTTTTCATGTTTTCAAATACTAAAAAGTTACGACAATATTTTTCCTTTTATATAATTTTGCCCCGCCTGGCCTTTATATCATTTAAAAAGATTGATGTCTAGTGTGTATGTACAGTTTTCCCTGTTTCATATTCTTAATCTATGTATTTGACTCTGAAAATGGGTCCCCTAAGGTGGTTCAACTTGCACATTCTATCTACATAAAGTCTGCAATATCAGTTAAAGGTTAGGCTCCTAATTTAGAATTGTAATGTTTCACTTTTTCTTGTTTTTTAGGACTTTGTCCGTTCGCATATTTGTCCACATTTCCGAGGCACGTTTTCCAATCATTTCATTAACCCATCAACACGCAGTTCTCTCCCTCCCATGCAACACCAATCATTCTTGCTGTTCACCATTGTATGGGTAACTATAAATGGTCCCGTTTAGTTTTCTAATGAACTAATCTTATCCGAGATCAAATAATCCTCGATGCCGCTCAAACCGTGCAGGCTTGTCCCTACTGCTGCCTCAACCCCGTAGATGGCTCCTGTGCGAGGAATACATCTCCCGCGGTGCCGGCAAATTCATACAAACTGCACCTTTTTCCCCACTAACGCTGGAACCAACAGCCCTCAAGGTCATCTGAAGGGGCTGGATTAGAGTTGAGCACTGTGACCAACTGTCTCACTCTAAGGACTTAAGTGAAGTCACAGTCGATGCCAAAAGAAGCATCGGTCGGCATCACTCTTGTTTCTGTGACCCTTTATTGTTATTCAGAGCCAACGGCGACGCAAACTGCACTAGACTCTCCTCCACTGCAGGTGTCTATCTGAGTAACCGCTGTCGGTCTGAGTCGGAGTCGGAGCATAACGCAGACCTGTTAAAAATAAAAATCCACTTGTTTAAAAAAAGGCTCTTGCAAGACAGCCATTACCATTAACAACCCTAGCAGATCTGTGTCTCAAGGCGACCACACCCGGCGCCGCAGCCAAGGGACCTTTTCCGAAGGCGTCCACTTACCAAGCAGCAAGAGCTTGACCATCTTAGAGTCTTTATCGCCATCCTCCTGGAGTTGTTTCTCCAACTCCTTGGACTTTTTGTCTTCGGCGCTTGCTCCTGCACCCATTCTTTCTTCCTCCTCCAAATCAAGATCTTCAAGAAAGGAAATTTTGACGGTTCTCTTGGAGCAGCTACAGAAACTGAGCGTCGCACTAATCGTGCTGAAAGGCGATTTCCGAGCGGAAGGGGATTGTGGGGGGGGGAGGGTGTTTGAGCCTTCCTGGCTTCCTTGGACTTTTTCGATTAGATGATGAGATAGTCACCACTCAAGGGTCAAATCAACTCAGCGGCTCTGTTCAGCTCCATGATCCACCCTTTAATTCCCTCTCCCTAAACCCCTGTCTTAGGGAGTGCCCCTTCCTGATTGGCCAGTCAATCCAATTAGCCTAATAAGGATCATAGTGAAGGTTGGTCGAATGGGAGAAATCAAGAAACGCCCAGACTTACTTTCTAACGCTTGACAGCTGAATTCATCTCAGAGTTGTTCTGCTGTTCATACAAGTTGTTGTTTTTCGTTTTGTGTGCTTGTCAATACGTTTTATGGCTTTCAAAGGACAACGGTGAAGCACCATATAAAAAGTCACATTCCCAACTAAAACCCTGCGACCATTGGACTACAGAGTATCAGTGGTGGTCACATGGTCAACGCAGGGCGGCATTAAGGTTTTATAAACCCCTTATGCCTAAGAAGGTTAAATCCAAGGTGGTGTGTGCCTGCTAAAATAGGCATTTACCGCCGTGCCGAGGTGTTTTGTTTTTAGAGCTGAAAGGGTTAATTATTCTGTGTGATTCAGTCCGTCAACATTATTCTGCGGTTATAGTTGTATTCTCATACTCCTTCTCAGACAAAGCCCTTTTAAGAGTTGAATCAATTTAGCTATGTAAGGGTGCTGTGCCCTGGTTGATGTGATCTTTGAGCTATAGAGGCCAAAGCTTGCGAATAGAGGTCAGTGGGCCTTGTGATACTAGAAAATGATCATATCATTTAACTCACTAAATTGAAAAATACAGATGTCCACATTTATTACTAGTTTAGAAAGGAGATATTTTGTCTCAAGCTTAAGACACATAGAAATACCCTTTAATATTACAAATGGCAACTTTCCATGAACTGGAATTTTTACTAAATTTATATTAATGAAACACTTTATTTATATAGTACTTTTTATATACAAATTGTTTTAATTCAAATTAAAACAAAAAAAATAATAAAGATACAGAAGAAAATTATAAAACACCGAAAGATGATGGAAAAAATGCCAAATAAGATTAAAACAGACTCACAAGAATAGAATGAATTAGTAAAACAACAAGTTAAGGAACAGAAGAAGCCAGTGACCTGCCCTCTGCTGTTCCCTTCAAGTTCTGCTCGATACAAATTACTGAATGCCAACATTCCCAGAAAACCTGTTTGTTCCACCTGCCCAAACATGCGAGTCCCAAAAGGAATACAAACTTTAAATCCTTGTTAGAAAATGCCATGATATGCAATGCAATGCATATTAATATACAATTAATATGCCATGACTATTTTAATTGCATACACCTCTATAATTTGCTCAAATATTGCATATATTACGGTAAAGTCCATTGGAACATAATAATGAAGAATCTGCCGTTAAAAATGAATCTACTCTGGATGTGATTGTATTAATGGAGGAAGTGAGGCTTTTAAGCCAGCAATTTATTTTATTTATTTATATATGTACTTATTTCTTTATTTTGAGTACTACAAATGCTGCAATTTTTGGAAGCAATTTAATGAAGCTAACATTATGGGTTTCAATTTGTTAAATGGTAAATTGTGGGATTAAGAGAAATTTGATAAATAGATAATTTATTCAAGCCTTGAGGGAAATTGTGGCTACTCACATAAAAAGCAATAGGAAATAATAAAGTAATAATAAATACAAAACAATAAAAATAGAAAAAAATTACAGTATGAGATAAACGTGAAATGAGGAAAAAAATGGGCAATTTACAATTAACCTACAATTAACAATAAATGTCTGTCAACAATTCACACTGTTTGCAACGTTTTGTCAGTTTGCCAACCTTGTTAGAAGCTTTTGTACCAATCAATCGTGGTTTTTATTCAAACTCGATGTGCGTCATTTGAAACTAAGAACACAATTGTGTAAACTCACCGGAAGTGCCTCCAAATGCAGGACCACAACCTAAATCAAAAAGTGATCAGGTTGAGTGTAGGGATCTGGCCATTCTACCTTTAAAACAAAATTGCATTATTCAAAACTCGTGATTTTATTGCCCCGATTTTGTCACCTTTTTATATCCATCCACTTTCTGCTGTTTTGTGTGAATTGTTATTTTTGACCTGACTTTTGGTTTTAAAAGGAAAGCTGGTTTAGCAGAGTGGGAGTCTGTCCTTGAGCCAAGCAGACAGCCTCCGATCCAGAGCCATGACGTCATGGTGCAATAGGCTCAGAGGGTTTCTGAGGGATTGAGAGACAGTGAACCCTAAAAAAGAGTGGCGAGATTGTGACAAGTTGAAAGAGAGTAAAATAGTTTTCCGTGGAAAATAAACAGCGTTTAGTCCGTTCTGTCTGTGCGGTGACTGTTTTTTTTAAGACACCATCAATAATAATAATATCTGCTGCTTCCTGTGTCTCACCTCACGGATCCATGTCGGAGCCCGAGATGCCGAGCATTACGCTCACGTCACTCCGCCGCTTAAGCAGTGACTAATTGCCCAGAGCAGGCTGCTGCCCGTCCTAAATCCCCCCGCCCAACTCATCCAAGCGGGCTAATCATGGCAACCTTTAGAGATATGGCGGCCAATCCCATTAGGCAGTGGGTGCCGTAGCCCTGCCTTGTGCACGGCCCCGTCATCTCTGATCTGTTGACGAGATTACAGGCAAAAGGTCAGATCAGGAAGAGGGAGCCGGGTCGTACCACATCACGGTTGGACCACATCAGGGTCGTACCACGTCGCCTCATACAGTGGAGGACACGGAGGAAGGAATGGATCACGGCAGAACACGAGGAGAACAAGGGAATGTGGAGATAATGTTCAGTAATGCACTACAGGCCATAGGTCGTAGGAGGAGTGGGTAAGGGTCAACCAACCACCCTCGCAAAAAAAAAAAAAGACAACGTGTATGTCCAGAAAAGGGCTTACTATTTGTTATGAGGCTAATAACATTTCCCACCCTGCACCCATTGCAGCCTGGTCGTCCTTGAAAGGGGATTCCTCCCTTTGTGACCCCTTCTTCAGGTTTCTTTCCTGCCCCCCCCCCCCCCCCAAGTATTATTTCTGGCACTTTTTCCTTGTCAGGATGGGGGCTCAGACGAGAGGATGGCGTTTTGATTTCTCTGTGAAATTGTTTAGACTGTACTGTGAAAATAAACTTGACTGCTGCATGGGTTATATTGCAGTATCTGATTCAGTTAGTCCATGTAGCAGGTGTGAAATATGCAACAGTTATGTACATCGATTAAAAAATACCCCAAAAAACCCAAAACACTTAATGATCCCCCTAGTGTATAATTTGGCAAAACACAGAACGACACAAGGGTTCTATTTGTCATATGCCGTCATACAAGTCGTGTATGTTGCAGTGAAATGATAATGCCTTCACGCCCAAGACTGCAAAGCAAAGCAGAAAGGAAAAACGTGTACTAAAATAATCGGAAGAAAATGTATAAAAGAAGCAAATAATATAAACGGGACACGATATAAGAAACACATACAGATATATTGATGTACAGTATATGTTTGTATGTGCAGTATGCAACAGATGCAAAAAAAAAAGGACCACATTTTGGTAAAAAACAAACAAAAAAAGAGACATTACAGCCCTGGATAACATCTTGTTATCGCAAAACGCCTGAAGCTTCTGACCTCTGTGATGCTGATGATGGACCTGAGGGCTCATTCACACTTGACCGACAACAGCGAGTCAATGGGGATGAGAGTTTCTCATTGACATTTCACCTACCTCATTTGACTGTCAAATATGGACATGGAAATGAATGTTGTCTTGCACAAATATTGGTTGTTTTAAGGGAGAATTCCTCCGACAGTTAAAAATTGAACATCCCCACACTGTAACATGGAGGTAAATATTTCCAAACTCATATTGAATGACGAACCCTGTAGGAATACCTGAGAGGTGCAGTGTAATGCACTCTGAGATGGTTCAATTACATGAGCTGCTGGTGCTTTACCCCTGCTAATGGGCTTGTGTGCTTTAGTTCACAAGCACCATAAATAAGCGTACACACATAGCAGTGACGCATGGAAACCTAGGCGACGCTGTAGTATTTCACATGAGATGGTGAGATGGACACACTGGGCAGCATCAACACCATGCATCGCCTCTAAAGCTCCATTATGCAATGACCTCCGAGGAAACTAAAAAGTGCTTTTATTTTGAAATACAATGACCTCCAAAAAAAAAAACACTCCAAGAGCTTTTGTTTTGAAATGTTTATTTTCCAAAGAAACCTTTGTGAAGTAAAAGTATGTTGTTTATTTTATTATATAACAGGCATTCCAATTATTATATTATTACCTCTTTATTAATAGTCATGAGAAACAAAAATATTAATTAATCAGTAGTCTTATTTATTTGTGTGACTAAGATTAATTTAGTGAATAATATAAACTATATACATTCTCCATTTAGTTATAAACATTATATATATATAATACAGCACTATTGTATGGTAAAATATAGATTTTAAAAAGGATTTTACCAACATATTTTTTTGTCATTGAACAACATTATTTTTTTTATCATTTTGTTGCCTGAAGTTATTTAAACTTGTTAGGAATAGTTGACTTATCTCTGCTGATAATGCACTTTTGTACATGTTTACATTTTGAGGTAAACTGACAAAATATACACAGTCAAATTAAGAAAATGTCAATAAAGGCGCTGATCCCCTGAACGATATGTGAAATCTATTACAAGAGGCCAACACAGAAAAATAGCCTGGTAGCCTAAAAATATCTGATGTATAAATATATATAGAGAATATTCATGAAGTATCATACATGAATAGGAAATGAAAACAAGGGTTTCAAAAAAGTATTAAGCTCAAGTTCAAGTGGTCTCGCTGTTGTTCGTGTACAGAGGTTGTAAATCTTCCTCATTTGATGTTAATTACTCTCCAAATAACAACCGCTTCACACTTGGTCTTATTCTTATTAAAGAGGGAATATGACGGAATGTGAATATCCTGTCTACTCATAACATTAAAAAATATGCTGGTTTGAATGTTTTTTAGGCTTGTTTATCGTTTTCATATGTGCTATGGAATACACTTAGTGTGTTTGAGTGGATTCATATAATATTAATAATTATTAATAATAAATATATATATATTTATTTTATTCAGCGCTTGGTTTTAAATGACTGAACTGGTGAGGCATGTCAGTACTTCTACATAGCTGCCACTAGAGGGCGACAGCTCCACAGTGAGAGTGGCGTGAAACCAGGCGCTGCCTGCAGCCTTGTGCAGCGTTTCAAGGGAAATTTTCATCAGGTTGCACCAGGAGTCTCCTCCACGTGGTTTACTCTTTCATGCATGACTTTGACATGCATGAGAAGTGCCATATGTTGTCAGTTTATCGCCAAAATAATTCACGTTGTATATAGAGCATCAAAAATGAATCTCGGCCATCTCCGCCCTTTCTGGTGTCACGTGGGAACTGTGTTTCCCAGACTCCCCTCTCACTCCGAGCCGTGCGGACCGTCCTGCTGTGCTTCTAGGCTGCATTCAGGATGCCATTGTTATGTAAAAGCCAGAAAGCCTACAGAGGGCAGGGAAAGGCCTTTGTACAGGCTCCATATGTGCTGCCGTCTGTATTTTTGGGGGCAGGCCGAGGCTGTGGCGAATGACAGTGCCGAATCGATCCCCACATGTTGTGAATACATGCCTTTTTTGGCGAGAGTTGTTTGATTCCTTTCCTTTAAATGCTTTGTGAAACTTTTCACCCTGCATAGGCCTGCATCACCAGTCTGAAATGAGCTTTTTTTTTTTTTTTCGGTTAAATTCTGAGCCAACTGTAGATTCAAACCCCGCAGGAATTACACTGCACATTCCTCATGTTTTTATTTGTGACGCCAGACCTCTTGTGACCACTACTACTGGATGTGTGGTTGTCACGGCAACAGAGCAGACTACAGGGTGTGTGTCTGACTGTATCCACGTCTGTTTGTACGCTTAATTTTGCTTATTTGCATTAGAGGCTCATTATGCCCCCCCCCCCCACACACACACACTCCCTCCTCCATCACTATAGTGTGAACAGAGGAGTAAAGAGGGGGCGGAGCCTTTATCACTGCAGAGTGAGGATGCGCTGCAGTCCCACGCTCCAGATATTCCTCCCATCTGACATGTACCACGTACACACACACACACACACACCACACGGCAGACCAAACCTGTGTCTGCGCTCCCTGCCTCTGTGCGGTGCCTCTCCTCCACTCTCTCCATCACATCTTTTTGCCCTCATCCTCCCCGTATCTTTCTATCTGTCCTCTGTGTCCTTCCCTCCTCCTCCTCCTCTGCCTCCGCCTCCTCCTCCACCTCCCTCTCACTCTGTAGCTCCCTAGCACTCTGTCTGGTTCAGCTCTGACTCCATCAGTGCTTCCACACCGAGCTGAGACCATGTCCTCCACCGTGCCCTCCGGGACCTCCACCACCGCCGCCGTGGCCGGGGCCAAGAGCAAGCCCCAGTCCCCCTTCAGGAAGCGGGGCAGCTTGCAGTACACCGCCAGCCCAGGTGAGTCCGGGGGTCCTGGAGGGTTTCAAATGTAGGGATTCGAGTGCTCCTTCCATCCGTGATGTGAACACCAGGGAAGGGGAGCCGCTGTGGTTGTGGTGGAGTCCTTTACGTCCACCACACTACACCTGTTACTGCCTTTTAACAGTCGTTTAGTAACCCGAAGGTTGCCCGTTCAAATCCCTGCCTCCTCCCGCGTGCTGAAGTGTCCTTGAGCAAGACACGTAACCCCTAATTGCTCCTTATGGCTGCGTCCAACAGTGTTGGAATAATTGCACGTCGCTTTGGACAGAAACGCCTGCTAAATGATATAAAGATCTGTAGCACTCAGAGAGTGTGAGTGTACGTGTGTGCGCGTGCGTGCGTGCGTGCGTGCGTGCGTGCGTGCGTGTGTGTGTGTGTGTGTGTGCGTGTGTGTGTAACAGTAGAAATCCCGAACCACAGAGGAACTGTGAAGTCTGTGAATAGTTTTTGGGCAAATGCGAACCTGTTGATTTGGAAAAGTGGAAGAGGAAAAAAGGCGTCAACGGACTTGAGCAGCCGCTCCGTGGCTTCTGCATATTTCATGTGCCGGATCTCTGCATTCTCCATGTATTCCTTCATTAGTAATTCATCCATCATTAATCAAAAAATGTATTATCTGTCTGTCTGTCTATCCGTCTATCCATCTATCAATCTATCTGTCTGTCTGTCTGTCTGACACATTTTACTGCATTTTACAGATCCAAATCATGTGATGCATGCATGGCATACTCTGCTTAACATGATATAGATCCGGTCAGATATATAATATTTAATGCTCTTTTTTTTTTTTTTTTTTTTTTTTTTTTTTCTCCACTGAAACAGACACACTTATGTGGCATGAGGATAAATGTGGAAACAAAGTACTTTGCAGCCACACCAGTGAATCCCTGATCCTTTCATCCCAGGCCGAATGAAAGTGTTTTCCCTCGCTGATTTATGCGCATTGATTGATGCTTCGTTAAAAAAAACCCCGCAAAGTGAAAGGTCCCCTTTGGGTGACAAAGGGACGACGTGAGATCGCGTCGTTTCATCCATCCAAGCGTTATCCCATGACGATAGCAGCGTTGTCTTACGAAAGGATGATGATGATGATGTTATATCAGAGCAGGTTCACACCACGCAATCCTGTCTCTTTCAGCACCTTAAAGGCGCGACCTTAAGGGCATATTGCATTTATGTAATTCTTACGCAACATTATGTAAAAAAAATAAAAATAAAAATGGTCCAAAAAACTCCCAACTAGAGCACCACGTACACAGTGGGTCCTGCTTTTTCTCGATTTTGACGCCCTGTGGTGTCGTTCTAACGCTCCGGTCTGTTCTCTCTCTCTCTCTCTCTCTCTCTCTCTCTCTCTCTCACTTTCTCTCACTTTCTCTCTCTCTCTCTCTCTTACCCGCCCTCTTTCTTGGAATACCCTTATTTACGGCTCACCCACTGACACGAAGGGGAAAAGAAAAAACAAAAAGCCACACAAATCAGGACGGTTGGATCGATGCAGTAGGGCTTTCTGGAAAAATGAACAAAACATATTTGTTGATCTCTTAGAAGAGGGGCGGCGGCCCGCGGCACAAACAGGCTTTGATAGTCTCTGCAGGAGTGTTGAAACGTAAAGTTCCGGTTTTATCAACCAAAGGTGACATTCAGGGCGACTCTTCTGATTTTGTCACGAACCCCACTGATGTGCTACCGTCCACAGATCAACATGTTTGCTCCATGAATAATTTAAGGATGGACGACCTTCTAATCAACCGCGTACGAACAGGGAAGTGATCTGCGTCGAATCCATCGGGGACATGATCACCGCTGGTGTCTCAGCGTGTTCGATCCCTCTGTGGATCATCACCGGTGAAGGCATTTCGCCAACAGACCGATCCATAACGATGTATCGATACTCTAACGACCTTCGTTTCATGTGGATTAGGGTTTGCGCTGCTCGGTCTGAAGAGCCTTGAATCCCGAAACGAACCCCTAGCAGACCTCTCAGGGTCCTCGCGGGCGGACAGAGAGGTCCCGGGGAACTCCTCTCGCTCCGCCCTCTGGACTTTACATCGTCTCGTGCCGTTGTTTGTGCGCGGGAAGCCTTTGGGCTCCCGTCGCCCCCCCCCCCGGGCGGAAAAAACGCCATCGACCGTCGGTGAGTCACTGGCTCCCGCTGTGAAAATGGGTAGTTCTGAGGAAAAGCTGGACGCCCACTCACCAATTAGCTTTGAGTGCGGCTCATAATGATTTGCAGGGGTGCGCCGGAGCGGAGCAGAAAAGGCAAGGACGCAGGCCGAGTCCAGCGGTCGACACATCGGGACGCTCCCATATCATGCAACACCGACGGCACTTATCAGCGATTTATTCAGTCGGGGGGAGGCGCGTTTCCCAACTTTGGTGTCTGGTCCCTGAGGGGCTAGATCTGCGAGATCTAGATCTGCTAATGTAGGTTGCTCCCGTTTCCAGGAGTATCTGCAGTGTATTAGTCACGGGGCAACCTCGTTATTTTTACGCAGTCCGCCAATTTATCATCACAAAATGCTCTTTAAGATAACACGTTTGTACTTTGCACCCCAGGTAGCTTTACGACTGCTTTTAATGGGTTTTAATCGCCATTCTATACAAACCACGTGTAAGGGTGTGCGACAGGACCGGACGTCCGGCCATCGCAAACAATCCCCATAAATGTCCAATCGTATGCAATCTTCGCAGTGCTTGTTTTTTTCTTTGGCTTCAAATCCGTGTAATGATTGACGTCTGATTGGGGCTCACACCCATCGGTTGGCTAAGTGGCCATCCGAACGTCTGATAACCCCACTCCCTCCACTGCTCCCTCCACCGCTGCATCTGGCCTCCCTCTGTCGTCAGGCCCACCCTGGATTACTCATGTGAGCTGTGGAAGGTCCGGTGGACTTCAGACCCTCGGGGTGGGGCCGGATTCTGAGCTGGTCATTAAAGGGAACCCCTTTGATACATTGGACACTGATATCAGTGGAGAGACACAGTGGTCCGGTCCACAGAGAAACGCAGAGAAGGTATGGCTCACGCCACGCTCCGGAGGTCTGTCTTTCTAACCTGTTTGGGGGGGGATGTTTTGTATTTAATTTAGTTTTTCTGCGTCTTGTGTTTCCGCGGGTTGGTTGTTGTTTTCTCCGCCTCCTGGGCTCTCATTGATTTATTGAGCTGCTGCTGTGCGTGTGATACAGAGTTTGCCCAACGGAGGGAGCCGGCTCTAAATAAATGAAGACGGATGGAGGGGACGAGGGATGAGGATGTTACACAAAAACAGAGACAACAAGACCTGATTAGCGTCCTTTGTCCTCCGCTCCCCGGCGGCAGCGATCTGATTGCCGCTCGTGAATGTTGACGGTCATTTTGGACGAAATTGGCTTTGAGTGCCTCTGAAAGGGCAATAGTTTCAACCTTGAGTTACAAAAAGCTTTTTCTTTCAGTCTTCAGGTTCGGCTTCTTCAGAAATCCGTTCTCAGAGCAATGCGGCCGACTTTTCTCCATTACCAGATCCTTAAATGACCATAATAATAGGTTCATTATCTTGGTGATAATCACTTGAATTTTTATGGCACGTACCTCCAATTATATGCATTGATCAAAACTTTCCCTCCAAGATGAAACAATATACCGGATTTCCTGAAATAGTGACCGGGGGCTTTTATTTACCTCAGCTCCTCAATTTACCTTTAGCTCCTCAAAATGAATACGTCCAAAATAAAAACACACCGTTTTTATTTTCATAGACACAGGAAAGGCTGGGACGCATGGTGGAGTGGAGATCGCTCCGTCTCCATTACCCGATCATTACCCCTGATCCGAGGCAGAACACCCCTTAGCCCGCTTTAAAATGTCCGTCTCATACAAGTAGAAACTAACAAAAAAAAATGAATCTAAAATAAAACCACAGGAAAACCGATATGGGGACCAGCACGGGAGGCCCGGTGCACACGGCGCGGCTCTGTAGGGAGGAAAAAAAATTATAATTCACTCCCTTTCTGTGCTGTTTGCCTAAACCTCACTCAGAGTATTGAAAATAGCATGATTATATTGTTGAATTTATCATTTTAAAGCGGTGGAAATGTACATTATGCTTCACTGTCATCCACAAGTTTATCCATCACCCAGCATTTATTACTGTAGAGGCACCGTTTTTATCTGAGTGCCGGTTTATATTTGAGGAAACACGGTGGTTTTGTATTTTCCCCCTGATATTGGGCAGACGGGCACAGGAATCGTATTAGAGTCTGGGGGAAAGTACGAGGGGAGATATTTGATATAATTTAATACCCGATAACATTCATCATTCAGACGCTCTCCTGATTTCATTCCAGGTTTTCTAGGTTACAGAGTCCGGGAAATGTCATGTTATCACCGTCTCCTTCCCCCCGATCCAGAGCGACATCTCCACTCTGTCCTGCTCTCAATCCAATCAGGGGCATCAGATCTCATTCTGCTCCACTTTAGACATGAGTTTATTCAAACAACCTTCAGAGGGCTCAAACTTTTCACATTTAACTGTAGGGAGTTATTGTACTTGGTCAATAGTAAGGACAGTAATTTAGACCTTTAATTCAATTATTATTATTCATTTACAGTCATATTACCCAGCTGTTTTTATACCCAACTCAATACTCTGTACCAGTACTCGCTACCACAGCCTTTCAAATGATGTTGTTCGTAGCGCATTCTGTATATTATGTATAAAAAATAGATTTTTACATTTGTGTGTCTGATTGATACCAAGACAAGTTCTGTAAAGGTCAGATACAGGGCACTTAATCAATATTACTGTAGTATACTAGTATAGTGTATTACAGTAATATTTAAAATAGGTAATCCAATCCTTAGTGGATTTGAAGTAACTAAACGACACTAACAAGTCTTGATGCTGTGTCAAGATTTTAACATTAATGTAAAACGACACATCTGTGTGTGTGTGTGTGTGTGTGTATTTACATGATGATGATGATGATGATGATGAGAGAGAGAGAGAGAGAGAGAGAGAGAGAGAGAGAGAGAGAGAGAGAGAGAGAGAGAGAGAGAGAGAGAGAGAGAGAGAGAGAGAGAGAGAGAGAGAGAGAGAGAGAGAGAGAGAGAGAGATGTCTCCCTCGGTCCAGCGTTGCGTTTACACATGTGCGGTTCCCGAATACCGACACATGGACACACACACACACACACACACACACACACACTGAAGAAACGCTCTACACACACACACGACAGCCAGGGGGAATTGCAAAACACAGCGGAGACGTGAGGGAGTGATATGAGGACAAGAGGCAGTGGGGAAAGAACCACATTCAATCCACAGAGTCAAGTACCTCTGCACCGCATCCAGCACCTGCACCTCCACTACCACCCCTACTACTCTGCCCTACATGGTATGCTCCACATCGATGTCAGAGCGGCTGAAGCAAGGAGTCTCAGCTGCAGAGGCGGGCGAGTGCCGCGACAGCTGGCCTGAACCAGGAAGCAGACAGAGGGAGGGTCACTGGGAGGAGGAGAGGGGGAGTGCCTGGATCTGCAGCACCGGCTCTGTGTACGTATGACAGGCGCTGATTAGGGGAGGCAGCGAGTGTGTGTGTGTGTGTGTGTGTGTGTGTGTGTGTGTGTGTGTGTGTGTGTGTGTGTGTGTGTGTGTGTGTGTGTGTGTGTGTGTGTGTGTGTGTGTGAGGTGGAGGGCTGCTTTGCCAATGTTGTCCTTCAACTTCAGTGTCATGTGGTGTCCCTGTCTGCTCTTGTCCTCCTCTCTCTCTCTCTCTCTCTCTCACTCCGTCCCCCACTCCCTCCATGTTCTCCCATGGCAAAGGGGTCATCACAGTCATCTGCTGTCCGGTGTGCTCCACCTCTCCATCCAGGACACCCTCTCCGTCTCTCTAGCCTCATCCCGTACAAAACAAAACAATGTCTCCCCCCCCCCCCCCCCCTCTCTCTCCCTCTCTCTCTCTCTCTCTCTCTCTCCCTCGCTCCCTCTTCCCCTCCGTCCCTTCACAGCTGTGTGTACTTGCCCTGAGCAATGCCATCTTTGTTGTTGTTGCCTTGGATTGATTTCTCTTCTCTCCTCTCTTCTCTTGGGGAGGCTGTAAAAGCTTGTAAAACTGTGTACGAAGGAGTAGATCAATTGATAGATGCCTCACGAGCAGATCTATTTATTTATTTATTTATTAAATTAAAAAAACAATAATAATAATAATTCAAAGGGGAAGTTGAGAATACTAGGCACAGACTAGATGTTACAGTCATAAGACAATGTGGAGAACAGACCTCAGCAGGAGAGCGATGCCCCCTGACACCTCTACCTCCGCCTCTTGTTTTGTGTGATCTCCGCTGCTTGATGGCGAGTCAGCAGTCAGAAGAAGAAAGAGCGCATGCCGTAGGTTTTTTTTAAGATGATGCAGAACTCGCTTGCTGTGTGTGTGTGTGTGTGTGTGTGTGTGTGTGTGTGTGTGTGTGTGTGTGTGTGTGTGTGTGTGTGTGTGTGTGTGTGTGTGTGTGTGTGTGTGTGTGTGTGTGTGTGTGTGTGTGTGTATTTTGCATGAAACGGCTCCAGCAGGATTTGCTGCCTACACCATTGAAAGCAGCCAGATTGTAAAACACAAAAATGTGCATTTTTTTTTTTTGTCTTGTCCTTTCCAGGATCACTCTTGTGTCTCGAGATACAAGAGAATGCACTTGTTGTCTAAATGCACAGATGTGTGGTATCTTGTCGTTGTTTGTATTCTCCTGTTTTCCTTTCAACGCAGTAGTGATGCATAAGCTGTGGACAGATGTGTCTCTCACTCTAAGACTGTCATTTCCTGCAGCCATAACAATAATCCTACTCATCCAGTGGAATCAGGTGCACGGACGGTAATGGAGTGTCTGGCAGAAAGAGGGCGGGAAAGAGAGGTTACTTGGTATAATATGATATAAAATTAGCCTCTTGAAATGAGACTAAATAAACATAACAAAATGCATTGGATTTTTATGATTTTTTTTATGATAAGTTACTTTGGCAATTCTTAGTCTGTGAAGTTGACTCTAAAGGCCCCTGACCTTTGACCTCATTCCATTCTTCTCAGTGCATTTTGTGGGATTTTTTTTCCCCACTGGTTATCGCTTCCCCAGTGACCTTTGACACCACATTATATCTAATTGGAGAGGATGAAGTGAGGCCGAAGTGTGAAATCCTCCACATAGTGTATTGCTGCTAAAATATGCATGTGTTGAACTCTCGTGGCAACGTGACACTCTGTAACCTCGTTTTGGAGCTCGGTGACGGGCTCAAGAAATGAGCTGCTGAAGGGGCGTGTTTGTTGACATGGTTCCTCTATACACTGTTTCCATTGTTGGTCGAAGTGAAAGACGGCCGCACATTCATTCACTAGCATCCATATTGTCAGTAAACCGACGATGTGGATAAAAATTCACAGAAAAGAACAGCACCCTTGGATTGAAAAAAATATATCCCCACCACATCATGTGACCGGGAGAAAAAAAATAACAACAATGGATCAGAAGAAGCCAAAATTTGGAGGAAAGCAAGTGACTTGGAAGACGAGGGTAAACCCAGATGTTGAAAAAGGACGTCGAAGTTTTCGAAAGGAATTTTGGGATTCCAGGGTAATCCACCCAACGGCCTTACGTGTATGTACAGTATGAGTGAAGCACGGCTGAATTTCAAATCCCAACTGATGGTTTTTCCCACCCATGGGGGATGAATGGTTATATAACCACAGATGCAACCAATCCAAATATAGCAGCCGTTATGGGATTAGCTCGGGGCCCGGTGGGCTTTGCTTGGCCTGGCTTGGACCGGCTTGAATGTCTTTGCCGCCGGTCATATCCCGGCCTTCTTCGCTCTGATGCCCATTACCGCGAGCACAGAGTGGATGTGATCCCTGCTCACAGCACTGGTGGCGCCTCAGCCCGAGCGCTTGACGGAAATGTTTGCAGTTAATAAATGTGCTCCCTCTTATCGCTGCCAAGAGGATTAATGGCAAGAGTTTAGCCGTCGGGGAAATGATTGTATCCTCATGGCCCTGACGCTCAGTGCTAGCAGGGAGTAATGTGTGTTGCCTCCTTTTCGGTGCCTTTTTGTTCGTTTTGACATCGCTCCCTTGCGAGCGGGTAAAAATAAGAGCTGGTTGAGTGTGTTGAGTAGGAGGTGTTGATTGGGCGGTGTTGGGCAGGAGGTGGTAAGCATGTGGTGTGCGGCGCAGGCGCTCGTTTCACCGTCGCCCCTTTTTCTCCCCGGAGGAGACGGTACGGTCCGTCTTGTGCCGCCCCAGGAGAGTCGCCGCGCCTCTGCCGACGAGGCCCCACCGTCTATTCTTTATCTGGCTTCGTGGCCGAGACGGTAATCGGTCGCCGTTACGTTTATCCGTGGAGGACGGACAAGACGCTCTCAGAGTCTCAATCAGGGCAAACCCGGATTGCGGTGTCACCGTATCGCCCTACGTGCTCCTCCGCCCGCGGGCGCGCGCGTGTGTGCGCACATGATAGCCTATCAAAACTGGTGGCGAGCCGCAGCCACAGACATTCCAGCGCGGTGAGAATGAAATATTCAGCAGGATGATAAATATTTCAGAAGCAGGTGGCAGTTTTGGGGCGGGGGGGGGGTGTTAAAATGGCGGCACTTGGACGGCTAAACACGCTCTGAGAAGAACGGAGCCGGAGGCTGCTTCTCGCTGCCCAACCTCTCCGTCTCCCTGTGGCCCTCAGCGACCACTCTACACGGCGCTCCCAGGCCTCCCCTTAGAGGCCAAACTTTTTTTTTTTTTTTTTTTTTTTTTTAAATACAATACTCTTGATTTGCACTCTGTTCCTGTCTGTGAGGACCAGGATTGTATTGAACTGGAGTCTCACGGGGTGTGCGTGTGCGTGTGCGTGCGTGTGTGCGTGCGTGCGTGCGTGCACCTGTGTGTGTGTTTGTGAGCGGCTCTCCGTCTGAACGGTCCATTGTGTCTTGAGGGACAAACAGCAGCTGAGCTCAGACCTCCGCTGGGGAGTTCTGACTGGTGGCACTGGGAGACGGACGGTTGCCGGGTTGCCAGGTTCGGCTACGACGCAGAGCTTTACAGAACAAGCTGGCGGAATTGGGGGCAACTCGAACGGTCGACTCGCTGAGCCATCATTGACGGAGCTGCTTTTGATGATTCATCTTTACATCCAGCCCTCCCTCCCTATTTGAGTAATTATCTATATCTATTTTGTGGATATTTGAAAGAGGGATCAATTTAGCTGCTTCTAAATTAATATTGGCAGCAAGATAAGGGGCAGAAGTTTTCTGATTTATTCATCTTGTTTGAGGAAACTGAGCCCTTGCTTTAATTGAGGTTTTCCATTTTCAAAAATACCGTACGCATTAAAAAACTGCCGTGGTGGCAGAACGTGCTTGGGGAGGTCTTCTTCCCAGCCTACCTTGTCCCTACATAGCGCCTGAAGGATCTGTTTGCCGACTAGTGTAAAGGGCGCCACGGACCCCAGCGGATCATCGACGGAGGCGACGGTCGAGAGGACCCCTCTCCTTGTCGGAGGATGTTTTTTAACTGGAATTGGACTGTGGACGCTTCAACGCACCACTGAACTCCACTTGCCCTCTCGATGTGAAATTCTTCTCAGGCCATGTCAAGATCTTTGGTCTGGGCACGTTCTTCAGGTGGTATTGCGGCAATCACTTCCTCGCCATTGGGCACGAACTTGTGCGGCCGAAGGTTCCCTGTTCTGCACGCGGCTCTTGACTCTTCCACCAGACGTATGAACTCAGCGGGTGGCTTTACGCTTGTCGAGCCATCGTCGACGTAGAAGCTTCTCTGGGTGAGCCTGACGGACTCGTCGCTGAGCCTCCCGTGACCCTGCCATGCCAGCTGCTGGAGTCATCCGCCTTTAAGCTTGACCTCGACTTCAAGCCGTCTTCAATTTCCAAACAAAGCAATGCAGATTGGAAATTACTTTCGCGCAAATATGCAAGTATAAACCTTGATTGCGGAGGGAATATGCTCAGAAATGCATTAAATCATTTATCCTTTGCCTAAGAAAAGTTTTCACATTAGTGGAGTTACCCTTCAAACTTGGCTTAAGTTGCCCTTTAAGCTTGGTCGCTTTTCATAAAAAGCAAAATTTCACAAATCTTAATTTTAACTTATAATAATGTTCCTTTTCTTTAACCTTTACTTAAACTCATTCACTTGCTTATGAGGGTGAAGTTCTCTTTGTGACACGTAACAACCACAAACGAACACTGCATTAGATTGATCCCTGAACACGTGGGTTAAGCACAGTATGCAAGGTTAATTGTCTTGAGTTCTTAGTTGTAATTTCCATGTTCTCCACTTCTCACACCACTCTAACTTAAGGGCAGTAGTAGCAGTAGAGCACTTCTCGGCTTTGGTCTGGAAGGTTGCGCTTTCGACACAGTCGAACCACCATTGATTGCAGTCGCCATGCCAACAATGTGTCGTGCGCTCCGCTTGTCCGACACGCTGGATCATCGTCGTGTCTTACCCAATGTGGTCTAATCCTCTCGCCTACCCGCGTGGAGCGGGCGATGTCTCACCGTAGCCCTCTCCACGACGACGCAGACACAAGTCGGTTCTTAAAACGGGCGCTTGTCGCTTGGGCACGCCTTGTTTTTTCCTGATGTATCCGTGCCTTAGTCACGCCGTGAGAACTATACTTGTGAAAGAACGTGGTACGAAACAAAATATACGGTGCAGAGCATGAAACCAGTGAAAACGCAAAATGATGCTCGGCGTAAACGTGAAACAAACAAGGCGTTCGTAGACATTCAAATAGAACAAAATACCTCGTGGCGCTGCTCGTCATGAAAAGAGGTTGAGTCCTTTAAAGTCTTTCAAAGTCTCTTTGGTTGTCTGCTTCAGCTTCAGAAGTCAATAGTTATTACGTTGAATGCAGTACAGCCGAGCCTCGTAAGAGACCTCCGCTCATGTGGGATTGCATACAGTCCTTCAGCGAATTCCGTCCGAGCAATACAGACAGAGAACGTGAACAGAAACATGAGACTGTAAACAGTGGACTGTTTAATTACATGACCTTTAAATTCTAACTTCACAATGAGTCAATTATTTATTGATGTATAGCCTAATATTATGGAATCATGAACACAGAGCATTAATGCAACGGCACCTACAACTTTTTTAGTGCTGGTGATAAAACTGTTTGTCTCGTGACTTACTCCTTTTGTCTTTCTCCCCCAGTTGATCTCCGCGGCGCCCGCCATCTTCTCACATCCCAGCATTCCTTGCCTGGAATTCCTGTGGCCCTAAAGCAGTCCATTGACCTCCGCACATCCATGGACGGGAAATACAAGGAGATCGCTGAGGTTAGTGTTAGTGGACCTAATGGACATATATATATATATATATATATATATATATATATATATATATATATATATATATATATATATATATATATATATATATATATATATATATATGCCTATTTCTGTTTTATATTTTTTGTGTCTCGTATAAATTTAACTATTTTATTTTAATTACTTTTTTTTTTTTTTTACTTTTTTTCTATTTTATTTTCTGACAGGATTAAGAATGAATACATTAGAGGGACAGCTCAGGTTGGACACTTGGAAAAGTGAGAGAGGCCAGATTGAGGTTTGGACACGCGTGTAGAGAGAGATGAGAGTGACACGGGGAGAAGGAGGCTGAGGATGGAGCTGCCAGGCAAGAGGAAAAGAGGAAGGTCCGAAAGGGAAGGTTTATGGATGTGGTGGTGAGGGAGGACGTGCAGGCGGTCGGCATAAGGGAGGAAGATGCGCAGAACAGAAGGTGTTGGAGGCGGATGATCCGCTGTGGCGATCCCTAAAGGGGAGCAGGCCAAAGAAGAAGATGATTATATTTGTGTGTGTTATATTATAATATTATATTATATTTCTTATGCAAACCTCACTAGAACAAATTCATTGTATATGTAAATGTACCTGGCAAATTTATTTAAAATTTATATTTTATATTTGACCATACAATAACATAATTTATATATATATATATATAAAATTATTGCAGTCTACTCCCAGAATAAGTAAGTGGGATAGTGGATGGACTTTTAATGAGTCAGTTCCCACACTTTCAAAATATTGTTGATGGAGATTGACCAGTTAGTATTTGCTATTATATGTAACCCTGTTTGTCCCAATACTTTGTAATGTGTCTTTGGAGAGATCATGCAAAACTTCTAACTAACTGTGTATGTACACTTGAGCTGGCCACTTGTGCTTACATTGTTGGTTAAAATCAACTGTATAACAGGACATAAGGACATAAGTGAGTTCATTTCTGTTTGGAACGCTGTTATTCAACATCTTGGAGTAGTTTTACACTGTGAGGGTTTCATAGTCCTCTTCCCACGAGTGGCTGGTGTGTCTATTATTTTGCTGCGCTGATTTTTCATTTCTTTTATTTTGATGTCTTCATGTGCAGGAGCTGTTCTCGCACGGCCTGGCGGAGCGCGAGATGCGCAGCGCCCCGTACGAGTTCCCCGAGGACAGTCCCATCGAGCAGCTGGAGGAGCGGCGGCAGCGCCTGGAGAGACAGATCAGCCAGGATGTCAAGTACGAAAGTCCAGCTGCGTTCGCCCAAAATTAAAAAAAGCAAACACCGGGAACGAGACGCTGAAGAATCCTCCGCATGTTTTTTTAGGGCGGGGCCAGGTTGCCCAACTCAAATGTCACAATATTTCTTTGGGGCGAATAGCGCGATGTTGAGAATTTGATGGTTTTGAGGATGACTATGACTATATAACTTTACAATCTGTCATGACCAAGCGGATACAGCAGAGGCATCGATGAGAACATCTAGAACGGTCTATGGAGTTCCGAAAGTTGCGTTTCTATAACGCAGCCTTAAAGACAACGTTTAACTATATGACAATATTACAGTAACCTAAATCTCAGACAATAGTCTCATATCACAATATCGATATTATATCAATATCTCGCCCAGAAAACACTCTCGGATAACATTCTCATTTTTCTTTCTATTTCTATTTCAACCTTTTTTTTCATGCAAAAAGACACGCACACATGTTTCATCAGCGTGGGGCTTGTGAGCATTACAACTTTCTTAAGTTCAAAAATCCCTCTGTGTACTTCCATTTAGGCTCACTTTACCATATCATCAGTCCTTTAACCAAGGAATCGCTTAGTGGCACTACAAATATTCTACTATCTTCCTATCAGTGTCCATGTTTTTTTTTTGGTTTGATACATCTATGTAATTAACACCTACCTGGCAGTTTCCATACAATGACTCTGAATTCTTGCGAACCGAATAGTCACCGTTGCTCCTGCTGGCATTGCAACGGCTCTTCTCCGCAGGGGCCGCTAACTTCGCCGAAACTCAAAAAAAAAAAACACTCGTAGTTCCTCTAAGCATTACTTCTCAATTATTTGGCTCCTCTGTTCCCAGGCTGGAGCCCGACATCCTGCTGCGAGCCAAACAGGAGTTCATGAAAACAGACAGCGCTACAGACCTGGAGTGAGTAAACAGGCATCGCTGTGTTCTCCCCTCCCGCTGGTCTCGGGCTGGAACGGCCTGTGTCGACTTGATTTACATTTTTGATTTTGTTGCCACTGTGTCATCAGGTACATGAAGGAGCAGAACCAATTTCCTGACTTCCAGGAAAGAGAGATGATCCTAGAGAAGGAGTACCAGAGAGTCAGCATTTCCGGAGAGGAGAAATGTGGAGTAAGTTCAAGTTCAAGTGTTTTTTCACACCAAGGATACACACTATACTACGGATGGACCCGATTTGATAACATTTTGTGTCCGGGATCCCAATCTCGAGAGAGATGATTTTTATTGGTGGATGTGATTTTGTCCATAATTCCACACAGACACACCGATCAGCTACAACATTAAGACCAGGAGCGGGCTACTTTGTGGTATCATCAGCCGAAAGTTATATAAGCCTCAGCCTCGTCCCATGGAAGTCATTCTCCTCCAGCCACTTGCGAGTGCGGACACCCCTAACACCGAGACGGACAGCTTGAGCCGGGGCTGCGTTTAAAGGCAAATCGGAAAACTTAAACTGGTGCCGCATTTTACAAAATATGTGACACAAACAGCCAATCGTACAGAGCAGAGAAACAACCATGTGATACAAACAGCCGAGCGTACAGCAGGAGCGTTGGCGCTTCCTCCGCTCTCACCCCGGCCTTGGCGCTCTCTGGCCGGCAGCGTGCAGCAGGGATGAGGCCCCCCGGAGCTGACTCGGCGGGTCTTCCTCAAACGTCAAATTCAACTCGAACTCGCCCTCCTCCCAACCCGAGCCTGCACGATTTTCAGTCACGTCTGCTCCGAGACGGTCGGAGAGAGTCCCTCTGTCCGCTCCAAACGTCCCCCGCATATAATTACAGATTCGGGATCCTCGGATTATGGGACCTCGGATTATGGTACCTCACATGACTAAACTGGAGCCAGTGTATTGCTGCCTGCAGCTCTATTTCTTCTTCTTCGTCTTCCTCCTCTTATCTCATTCTTCCATCCTTCCCCTCCTCAGGTTCCCTTCACAGACCTGCTGGATGCAGCCAAGTGTGTCGTGAAGGCTCTGTTCATCAGGGAGAAGTACATGGGTCTGTCACTGCAGAGCTTCTGCAGCACCACGGCGCGCTGCCTGCAGGAGCTGAGTGAGAGGCCCCTGGACCTGGGGGCCTACGAGGAGGAGCTCCCCGAAACCAGCGCCTCCAACAGTGCGTACACTCACACACACGCACGCACACACACACACACACACACACACACACACACACACACACACACACACACACACACATACTAACAGACACACCAACACACACAGACATCTATAAATTTTAACTCTTATATAGCAGGCCACAAACACTATGAATACACATGTCGATTTACAAGTACAGGTATTCCTCACTTAACGACCTAGCTGTTTAACGACCGTTCGGACTCACGACCAGCTCTCTGACCAGTCTGTTTGGTGCGCTGTGCGCTGTGCGCTGCGTGCGCGGCGTCATGCATCTCATCGAGCATCACCTTTTACAGTATATACTATATACACTATATACTATATATACTATATACACTGTATACTATATATACTATATACACTATATATACTATATACACTGTATAGATTACACAGTATACACTGTATACATTATATACACTATATATACTATACAGTATACTGTGCACTGTATACATCTCATCACCGTTCTCAGTTTCGTTCCCGCAGTCTGTCAGTATTTACTACACTAGCGTTCGCAATCGCCACGCCCCCTTACCGTGAAATTACACTATATACACTATATGCACCATATATACCAGCCACGCCCCCTTACCGTGAAATTACACTATATACACTATATGCACCATATATACCAGCCATGCCCCCTTAACGTGAAATAGGACTATATACACTATATACACTATATACACCAGCCAAGTCCCCTTACCGTGAAATAACACAGGTCCTCGCTTATCAATCAATTTGCTTAACGACCTGGTCCTAGGAACGGAACTCCGTCGTTAAGTGAGGAGTACCTGAACACGTTTACCAAGCAGGTACATTTACTTATACTAGGAATTTGTTCTTGTGAGGTTTATTTAGGTTCAATTTGCACTTTAAAAAAGCCTAAGAATCCGATAGAATGGAGAATAAAATAAAATAAAAAATTATTATTTTTTTTTTAATAATAATAATACATTCAAATTGAATTGACGTTGACTCTTCAGACTGAGGTCGCATTGCAAAATATCAGACCTGTATCCGATTTAGGACCACATATGAAAGTGGCCCAATTCCGAATTGAAAAGATCGGATCCATGTGGTTTGTGCCGTTCACATTGTCATGAAAAAAAAAAAAAAACAGATCTCAGTTAAATTATGAGCAAAAAAATGGTCTCGGCGGAGATAACAAAACAAAATCATTTGGCCCCCTCGCCCAGTCCCAATAGGCAAGTGTTACAGATCCTGTAACTCATCAAGGGGTTTGTACCCCCTTCTGTGAATCCCTCGAGAGGAGGGTCTGAGGTAGGGCTGGACGATATTGCCAAAAATGTTATCACAATATGTTTTATATACTGTTAGATGTCAATATTTATGACAATTTATATTTAATAATGATAATAATGATGCTCAATTTGCAGTACAGTTAGGGTTAGGGTTGAGTTGGTGTTTGAGGAAGAACTGCCGCATCAGCTCTGGATGAACCTCATCCCGCTGCCCGGCTGGGGAGCACCGCAGCTGGGGAGAGAGTGGAGGAAGCCCCAGCTCGCCTGGACCCCAACACTGGTCAGACTGATCAGGCTGATCGTGTCACATGGTTGTTCCTCTGCTATACGATTGGCTGTTCGTGTCGTGTTTTTGTAAGTCGAGGAACACGTTCTTAAACCATATCGAAAATAAATCTCATGAATTTATCATTGTTATCGTTAAGATTTTATCATGAAAATTATCGACATAGTTTAATCGCCCAGCCCTACTCCGCGGCAGACAATCCTAGCTGTTTCCGCTACAAACTAATAATAAATATCGGTGTTTCAATATTGATTTCTACTCTGTGTACAAAGACAAAAATACAATAACTCACATCTAATTATTTATATTATTTACACATAAATAACATCCACAACCCATCAGCTACTCACACACAAGCATGCTGGGAAATTGACATGTCGCATGTCCCCGACCCCCCCCCCCCCCCCGCATGCACACACACACACACACACACACACACACACACACACACACACACACACACACACACACACACACACACACACACACACACACACACACACACAGAGGGTGACGTTGTGTGCTCTCTTAGACGTCGCGATGCACCCGCTTGTTTCCAAAACGCACCCCTATGAGAACCAGGACCCCGCCTGCATGCCGCCCGACACGGGCTACGGCTGCAAGATGGTGAACGGCGTCGTGCACGTGTACACCACCAGGAGCACAATGGACAAGTGAGATGCTGAACTCTGAACCCAAAGTCACTTTCCACACTTTCCTTGAAGTCACTTAAATCAAGCACGCCTGTCTAGACACATTTCTATCTTAAATGAACGGTTTGTTACGTTTGTCAGGAGCACGGAGCTGGACCTCCCCTATCCAGACCTGCAGGAGTACATCGCCGACATGAACGTCATGATGGCGCTCATCATCAACGGACCAGTGTGAGTTTTGGGGGGCTGTGGGCTGTGGCTGTGGTTAAGATAGTGTGCTTTTGAAATAATTGGAATTATTTGAATTCTTTGAATAGTAGTCAACTCAGTACACATCGGTGGTGAGTGCTGTTGCCACTGGAGTTTCAATCTTGACTCTCAGTTTGCTCCCTTTGTGGTTTGTTACATGGTCTCCCTGGTTTTGAGTGTTTTTTCTCAGGGTGCTCTGGTTTCTTCCCATACCCCAAAGAAATGCACGTTATGCTTAGGGTTATGGGTAGGCTGAGGAATATATTTTATTTCAATTTTATGTAGATCAAAGAACCTTGGGGCGCATCGTGGTAATCTTTTAATTATTCCTTTTTTTTTTTAAATCATTTTTAATGCAATTTATTATTTTTTTAATAAGGTATTTTTTTAATCATAATTAATAAATAAAACTAAAGAATTGTGTAATTTACGGACAAGGAGTGGAATCCACGTGGAGCAGACACCTTGTGGTCCCCAAATGTATAGGATTAGGGTTAGAGTTGGGGTTAAGGTGAGGAATGAGGAATTATGTTATTTTTAATGTGGATCAAAGGATCGTTGGGGCGCCGACACATCAAGCCCTGATGCTAATATTTATTAATTGTTTTAATAGTGTCTGTTGGGGTTGGGGTAAGGGTTAGTGGAGATCACACATTGCCTGTATATGTTAATGTATTATGAGTGTGTGAGTGTGACCCTGCATGGATTTACACCCATAGCCCAGCATGACCTTGAATAGGATTAAGCAATTGAATGGATGGATGGGGGGATGGATGGATTATGACAATATGTTAGACGTTAACAATGATGAGTGGATAAGTAATAACTTATGGTCATAACGCTTAGATCCCCAGCAGTTTGCTTTTATGTTTTTAATATTCTCATGCCCATGTTTTACTAAAGGCATCTTAACATCATATCCATTGTGAGTTGCTGGGATCAACTATCTACTTTTGCCAAAGAGCACTGCAGGATTTTTTTTTTTTCCAACACACTCAAAAAGTTCTCAATTGCTATCCCTTACCCAAATGTGTTAAATGTGCTCCTCGTTGCCACAGAAAGTCCTTCTGCTACCGCCGTCTGCAGTACCTCAGCTCCAAGTTCCAGATGCACATCCTGCTCAATGAGATGAAGGAGCTGGCGGCACAGAAGAAAGTCCCACACCGAGACTTCTACAACATCCGCAAGGTGAGACCAACAACGGCATTTCCTGTTATTTCCTAATATCAAACAACCAGGATCTTGACAGCTTTGCATCCGGATAAAACCTGCAGGTGGACACGCACATCCACGCCTCGTCCTGCATGAATCAGAAGCACTTGCTGCGTTTCATCAAGAGGGCTATGAAGAAGTATCCCGCGGAGATCGTCCACGTGGAGCAAGGGAAGGGCCAGACGCTCATGGAGGTTTTCGAGAGCATGAACCTCACGGCCTTCGACCTGAGCGTTGACACGCTGGACATGCACGCCGTGAGTGATCCAAACCCCTTGGCGCTTAAAACATTTTCCATGCGGTTTGAAGAACCGACGTGTTGGAGCTCGAGTCTTTGTGTCTCGGTGTTCTCTGCAGGACCGCAACACCTTCCATCGCTTTGACAAGTTCAACGCCAAATACAACCCCATCGGCGAGTCCATCCTGAGGGAGATATTCATCAAAACTGACAACTACGTGGAGGGGAAGTACTTCGGTCACATCATAAAGGTACTTTTCCTCTTCCTGACGCTCGACTCGTAAAATATGTGAGCGTCGATGCCCGGTCGATCGGTTTACGGTTCACTGGCGCCCCCCTGCTGACTGAGCGTGTCTCTGCAGGAGGTGATGGCTGACCTGGAGGAGAGCAAGTACCAGAACGTTGAGCTCAGACTCTCTATCTACGGCCGCTCCAGAGACGAGTGGGACAAACTGGCGCAGTGGGCCGTCAAGCACCGAGTCCACTCAGACAACGTGCGCTGGCTAGTTCAAGTCCCTCGACTGTTGTGAGTGCAGAGACTCAGTGATATTTTCATGGCTCACTTTCTAAAAGGTTTAATGTGGCTTAATAATGTAAAATCACCTTTAACGTTGATCAGCGTCTTTGAAATGTTACCCAGTTGTACAACACCATGGGTACTATCGTTGGTGAAAAGAAGAAAGGATATATATCTTTAATTAATTCTTGGATCTATTAATTTAGGCTGAACATGCTAAAAAAATAGGGAGCTTAATGTGGCTTAATGAGCCGATATTGCACAAAAACATTTCCATTTGTATTTTGCCATATAAAGAGGGGTTTAAGATTTTGGGAAATATACATATATATTTTTTATATCAACTGTTGTTACACTATGACCTGAAATAATTTAGATTTTGGTTTCGCTCATTTTGCCACATTAAGCTCACATTACACTATGAGCTGTGATTTTAACTTTTACTTCCAAAATCTTGAAGTTGTCCCTTTTCTATATATCCAGATTTTCCAAAACCCCCAAAATTTAATCAGATTTTCTATTTTTCTATTTTAAATGTGAGCTTGTTAAGCTCACATTTTGGCCCATTTTTCACTTTATTAATTCATACAAAATTGCATTCCATATTTTCTTTACGATATTAAATGTGCCGCAGGTGTGCAGCATATTTACTATCGTAAAATACTATCGTATTTCACAGTCACTTTTTTCTTGCAGTATGTTCCTTTTAGTGAATACCATTAGCATAAAAAAATCACCTGAAACAATGGAAATACTCTAGAATCTACAAGTGAATTATTTAGTTTTCATTGTTTTTCTCTCTTTAAAGTGATGTCTACCACACCAAGAGACAGCTGTCCAACTTCCAGGAGATGCTGGAGAACATCTTCATGCCGCTGTTTGAGGTTACAGTGAACCCAGGAAGCCACCCAGATCTGCATCTCTTCCTCCAGCATGTACAGAACAAACACTTTTTTATTTAATCATTCACTAAAAATGGACCAAGTTCGATTGTCTCATTTTTATTTTTTATTCTTTTATATATTTCTATATTTATTTTTTTTGGGGGGGGGGGGGGGGGTGTTCCTGGTTCCGTCACACACAGGTGGTGGGATTCGATAGTGTGGATGATGAGTCCAAGCCGGAGCAGCACATCTTCAACCTGGACAGTCCGCTGCCGGTCAACTGGAGGGAGGAGGACAACCCGCCCTACTCCTACTACCTCTACTACATGTACGCCAACATGACCGTGCTCAACCACCTGCGCAGGTACCCAGGCACCTTCACAGTCATGATTTTCACTGTGCATCATGGAATTCAATGTTTGTTTGTGCTTTGGTGAATAACTAATATAATATATAATATTTTTTACTGTTTGATTTTTGAGTGTTTATTGTCATTCTGTTTACTGTCAAACATTTTGGGGTTTATTTTTCTATCTTGTTTTTGTCCATTCTTTAGGCTTACATTCAATGCTTATTAGGTTTATTGTACATTGCCAATTTCTTCTGATATTTTCAGGTTCTTTCTTTTGGTAATTTATTTTTCCATTTTCTATTTATTGTGTTGTTTTTCATATATTTTTTGTTTGTTTTTTGTTATATTTGTTGTTCATCATTAGGTTCGGTGTATATTGTCATATTTCATTATGTACAGTTGTATATCTTCACATTTCTCCATATATTGGCATTATATTATTTTTTATTCCATTTCTTATTATGTTTGACTATTATCATCTATCTCTCTCTCTCTCTCTTTCTATCTCTCTTTCTATCTATCTATCTATCTATCTATCTATCTATCTATCTATCTATCGAATCTGCTTAAAAAGCTCTCTCTGTGCACATGGCTGGGTGAACTTATCTACCAAGCAAGGATCATTAAACAATGTCCTCCATGTAGGGGACACAGGTAGAATGAAGTATGTGACTAGTTTATCTACTACTATAGGTCAAGGAGAGAGAAGAGCAAGCAGGCTATTGATTAACTTTTTCAGTTGCATTTTTGAGCATTTTCTAACACAGTAAACATTGTTATTGCTGTTAAAGTGGCAATGGAACAGTGAAAACAATAGAGGCAGCATATAGAGGAGCATATACAGCACATAACACATACATTGAATAGCTGGGTCTTATCAAGTTCTTATTAATAAATATGGGATAAATATCAATTATGGAATTTTGCCTTATTATTTTATGAATTGCTACTTTAATTTTGAGCACACCTAGCAGGGATGGACTCTTATTAATGATGAGTCGGTGAATGTGTATTTGACATGACATGACCCTGAATTACTACTTACCTGAACTTTAAATCCACTGCTGTCTTCCTTCATTTAGGGACCGAGGCTTCCACACGCTGGTCCTGCGTCCTCACTGCGGCGAGGCAGGTCCCATCCATCACCTGGTCTCTGGCTTTATGCTGTCAGAGAACATCTCGCACGGGCTGCTGCTCAGGAAGGTACCACCCCGAAAAACAGCTGCCTCATCCTTGCTTATGAAATATGTTCTGTTTCGCGTCTCCTTTTTATTTGAAGAGAAAGGAACTTGTTTTTTTTATTGCGCAAGAATTTGGCATGTGATCTTTTTGTCCATTCATTTATCTTTTTAATGATCTAACAGGTCAGGGAAGTACAACAATGTGGGAGGAACAAATAGATAGATACTTCATATTTTAAAAGAATAAACAATATAATACAAATATGGGAAAGAAAATGCTAATACATGGAAAACACAGTCAACCTAACAGTTAACTGTGCACAATAAAGATATGGCAATATACATCAAACCCTATGATAAACAACAGATATAATCTAAAAATAACAGATAAATAATAAAAGATAAAAAAGATAGATAAATGAAGATAAAAGTGAAAGATGTCCAAAAAGAAAATACTCTGTCCGATACAATAACTTATGAAATAAACAGTCAACCAGAAAGAAAAACTTAAGATAGAAATGGTGATGTACAATAAACCCGACATTAAATCGAAGCTTTAAACTAATAAAATAAAATAAGAAAAAAAAAAATTTATAGGGTTAGAATAAATATAGTAATACATTTATTGAATAGATATAGTATTTAGATAAAAGGGGGGGGGGTAGAATACCAGTATTCAAATTCTGTTTCACTTCTCTTTTTGATGAGAAATCGTTATTTGGCAAGAATTACTCAGCATCCTCACAGAATGCCGTGCCGATAACCGTGTACTTTCAAATACTCCATTTTCTTCTTCTCCCGCCCCCAGGCTCCTGTGCTGCAGTATCTGTATTATTTGGCGCAGGTCGGCATCGCCATGTCGCCGCTCAGCAACAACAGCCTGTTCCTCAGCTACCACCGCAACCCGCTGCCGGAGTACCTCTCCAGGGGCCTGATTGTGTCGCTCTCCACCGACGACCCCCTGCAGTTCCACTTCACCAAGGTCCGTGCAGGGAAGCCCACGGTGACGGCTGCCCAGTTTCCCCCAGGACAACCAGATTTGGGCCATTGTCAGCCATCTTGGTGCGGTCTGGTTGTCACGTTGTTAAAGGGCGTCTACCTCTATATGTTTAGAAACTTCCTCCACGGAAAATTAGTTTTCTTGGTGCATTGATTTACACCGTCAAAAATGGAGAAACAAGTGAACACTGAAATATACAGTATATTCCATATATATATACCATATACTGTATAATAAATTGTGTGTGTGTGTGTGTGTGTATGTGTATATATATATATATATATATATATATATATATATTGTGTGTGTGTATATATATATATATATATACACACACAGTATATGTATGTATGTATGTATGTATGTATATAGTATACCACTTTAAAACTTATGTCTCAGGTATTGGTTGTTGCTTTCCTCACCACCACCTGCCTGAAAGTTTTCTGTTTCTGAAAGTTTGAGTTGGTTTTTTTTTTTGTTTCTTTTGCTTTTGTTTTTTAATTTGACAAACTTTGTTAAAGCTTTGTTAGAAACCTTTTATTTCTCTTTTTCAAGCTCAGTTTGGATATTTCCCGGTGTTACTTTCTCCTTCCCAGGAGCCCCTGATGGAGGAGTACAGCATCGCAGCCCAGGTCTGGAAGCTGAGCTCGTGTGACATGTGTGAGCTGGCCAGAAACAGCGTGCTGATGAGTGGGTTTTCTCACAAGGTGAGTTCTTACAAAGTTAGCTTGACTTATTGTTCATATTGTTTAATAAATGTAACAAATTCTTCTTCTTCTTCTTCTTCTGTATTCACTTTATTACATTAAGTTGGGTCGGCTTCACAGACAGGGGTTTAATCGAAATCAGGACTAAAATAATCCTTCTAGGAATTAATCCGGAATTTAAAAAGGCCTTTCTTAAAACGTGCTTCGTTATAGACTAGGAAATCCTAGACTCAGGTGATGAAGGACTAGTCAGTTCCTTCTTGTCTGGTCTTGGTGCTGGTCTCAGTCCAGATCAACCCCGTCCACCTGGAGACCACACCCTTTAATCCAAAAATATAGAGAGCTAGATTACCTCTAATCTTCCCTCTGGAAATCCGATTTTATTTTTATTTTTTTAACCAAGACTAGGGCAAGTCTGAGACTACTTTAGGTCCAGATCAAAGACGAATTGAGTCTAAGATTAGGCCTAATCTGCGTCCAGGAAACCGCCCCATTATGTCACCGAAAGCGACTCCATTTTGTCGCGTCATCAAGCCAAGCTTCAGTAGAGTCGTGTCTATATATTTGAGCGCTTCTCCTTCTGGACCAGGTGAAGAGCAACTGGCTCGGCCCGCGCTACACCCAGGAGGGTCAGGCGAGCAACGACATCCGGCGCACCAACGTGCCGGACATCCGGGTGGCGTACCGCTACGAGACGCTGTGCGAGGAGCTGAACCTCATCACGCAGGCCATCCGCACCGACGAGCTGGAGACCATCGAGGAGGAGGGAAGCCTGTGCATGGCCGCCGTGCACAACAACTAGCGAGGAAGAATAACGCACAATCAAAGATAAATTGTGATTATTCCCTTTATTTTTACACTGGGACTGGGTTGGTAAGAATTTCTATCTTTTGAGGGGGGGGAGGGGGGTGGTTCATGACTTGTGACTGTGTCACAAGACTGTGAGTTTAAGAGAGAGGAGCTAAACGTTCCAAAAGTGTTTCAGTGGTTAGTTTTACTTTTATTTAGTATTTCTCCTTCGATTTATTGTTCATTGTTGCGGTAGATTAGTCTTTGTGAATGCACTTTGTCTCCTGGTCTATTTATTTGTAACTGATGACTTGTTTGGGATCTGTGGCCATGTTATTTTTATTTTCAAGCGTGTCTTTAAATGGGTGTGAGGCAGTTTCACCTCCCACCCACCACCCAAGTGGCACAGAAGACGGGGTTGACACCAGTTTATTGTGGATAGTGGGTAGTTGGAATAAGCCCGGGAGCAGATAGACATATGTTATGACAACGGCTCCTCTCCTGTGTGTGTGTGGGGGGATGAGGGTTTTACCTGTTGCTCTTTCGATCAATCCGCGAGCCACAGGTTAACAGCCACACTGATCCTTGGGTCCCCAATCACCTGGACCCAGGACAGATGTGGCTGCTCAAACCACACCATCCCCGCACCACAGCGTGTAAATCAATTTCCCTTTCAGAGGTGTGATATGTTGAACCCCTGTTCATCCCTGTGCCGTTTTAATCACAATATCTTCACACATTTTAGCTGGGAACATTAACCGGAAATGACGAGAAAGAGCCTCCAACTCAAGCAGTCGTGTTCTGCAAAGTTAAGTCCTGCATCAAGTTATTTGATGAGGCCGGGGTGCTGAAATAAAACAATAACATCGTCTGACGGAGGTTGACATGAATTCCTATAGTAATTAAATAAATTTGAAGAAAAACAAAAAAACAAACAGCCTGTTACTGTGCAAAAGAATGGTCACTGTGTCCAGAATGAAGTAAACAGTATATTGATAGACTCCCATTTTAACGGCAGGAATATACCTCCTTGAAAGTGGAATACAGGCAGGTGTTCTCGGTGCCGAAAACAAAGGTGAAACCATTCTGTTCCTCCCACAGCTCTGTGTGTGTGTGTGCGTGATGGCGTTTCAATTCTAGTCATTTTTTCTCCATCTACACAGTGTTGGGGTGGGGTGGCATGAAGGCACTTTTTCTCTGTGATTATTATCTGCTGTTTTAACCTCAGATCCATCTTTGTAGAACGTGATTGTCGGAACTCCATCGTCTTGTCACACGGTTTCATTTAACCCCGATCAGAGCATCCACAAGACATTTCTTACAGTATATCTACATTGGAAAAAAGTGCACAGTGAGGAATGCATGGTATATTTTATTACATTTCACTCCATGAACATGCACAGCCAGTGCCAAACCCCTACATGGACATTAAGATGTTTTCTTTTTTTACCACTGTTAGTGACTTTATCCTGAAGCTCTTTTTGAGCTGATAGTGTTACTGTGAAGGTTAAATAACTACTTTCTATACGCATTATATTCTATTCATTATATATTCTAAAAATATTGTGACCTCCACAGACTCTTGTGTGCACTCTTTGATATGTATTTTATTACATATGTGTCTAAGAAAAATACAAATAAATGTTTATTTCACCTGGCTGAAGTTGTAACTAAAGCTTACTTGCTTAAGGAAATGAGCACTTTATTTTTGTTTAAAGAAAAGACACCTTGGATAACATGGGTTTGGAAGCAACAGCTCCAATATATTTTTGAAAATAACATTTTGGATCAAGTTATTGAATTACATTTTTGAATTATGGAGAAATTGAGATTCATGTCCAGAGGTGAAAATAATGTTCAAAAATATTGATTTGTGAAACATAAATTGAGCCTTTTCTTAGCAATATGTTAACGTTATGCTCCGACAAACCACCACACGCACACAACATTACATTTAGCAGACGCTTTTATCCAAAGCGACTTACAAGGGAGAAAAACATTCAAGCTACATTGCAACAAAAACATTAGTGTAACAATAAATAAATACTGCTAAGTGGTGCTGGTAATTCTAAGTTAGGAGATGAGGTGCTCTCTGAAGAGTTGGGTCTTCAAGTGCTTTTAAAGACAGGGAGGGAGGCCCCTTCTCTGGTGGTTTTTGGCAGCTCGTTCCACCAACGTAGAAATTACAAATGAGAATAGCCTGGATTGCCGTGGTTGTGCAGCCGGCAGAGCCAGGCGACGCTCATCTGACGAACGCAGCATCCGGTGGGTAACATGTGCTCTTACAAGAGCATTTAAGTAAGTGGGAGCATTCCCAACAATCACTCTGTAGGCAAGCATCAGAGACTTGAACTTGATGCGAGTGGCTACAGGTAACCAGTGGAGCTCGATAAGCAGCGGAGTAACGTGTGCCCTCTTTGGCTGGTTGAGCACCCGTCGCACCGCCGCATTCTGTATCATCTAGTGGCTTCACCGCACAAGCCGGCAAGCCTGTTAAGAGCATTGCAGTAGTCGAGGCAGGAAATCACCAAGGTTTGTACCAGCAGTTGAGTGGCATATTGGGTCAGGTACGGCCTGACTTTTCGGATGTTAAATAGGGCGAAGCGGCACGACTGAGAGACGGCGGCAAAATGGTCGGAGAATATTAGTTGGTCATCGATAATGACACCTAGATTCCTTGCAGCCTTGGTAGGAGCAAGAGATAAAGAGTCAGTTTTGATATCAATGTTGTGATAAATACCTTGTTACCTGGCCGGGAAGACCAACAGTTCAGTTTTTGCCAGGTTTAGTTGAAGACAGTAATCCTTCATCCACCTGGATATGTCAGCAAGGGAAACCGAGATCCGCGTCGAGACAGTGGGGTCATCAGGAAGGAAAGACAGATAGAGTTGAGTATCATCCGCATAGCAGTGATATGAAAAACCATGCGAGCGGATGATCGGGCCCAGCGAGGTGGTGTATATGGCAAAGACAACTGGCCTGGCCAGGTCACACTGAACGAACGCCCAGTGAGGTAAGATTCGAACCAGGAAAGTGCACTGCCAGAGATGCCGATACTTGAGAGTATGGAGAGGAGAATGCTGTGATTGACAGTGTCAAAAGCAGCCGATAAGTCTAGCAGAATGAGAACCGAGGATTGGGCAGCAGCTCTTGCAGTTTTTAAGGCCTCCGTCACAGGCAACAGGGCTGTTTCAGTGGAGTGTCCGCTTTTGAAGCCAGATTGAAGTGGATCAAGAAGGTTGTTTCTTGACAGGAATTTTGCTTGAATTTGTAACTTGTCTAGACACCGCCCTCTCAATGGTTTTGGAAAGGAATGGGAGGAGTGAGACCGGCCGATAGTTTTCCACTCGAGTGGGATCGAGTGAAGGTTTTTTGAGCAGTGGTGCTACCCTAGCCACTTTGATAGCAGAGGGGAATGTGCTGGAAGTGAGGGAGGAATTAATCAAATGTGTGATTGCCGGGGTGACAGTCGGTAATATGGCTTGAAGGAGGTTAGATGGGATCGGATCTAGCGGACAGGTAGTAGGATGGCTACATGTTAGTAGTTTAGATACCTCAGTCTCAGCGAGAGGGGTAATACCAGGGAACAATGAGCCTTGAGCCGGAGTAGACAGGTTGTGAGTTAGTTGTTTGGAGAATTGGCTGCTGATAGCTGCCACTTTGTCAGTAAACAAGGAGGCAAAGCTATCAGCAGTGAGGTTGGTAGCTGGAGGAGGTGGTGGAGGGTAGAGCAGAGACTTAAAGATGGAGAATAACTTACGTGTGTCCGTGGCACCGTTGATCCTGTCGTTGAAGAAAACCAATTTAGCAGCAGTGATGCTGGAAGAGAAGGAGGACAGCAGTGTCTGGTAGCTTGCAAGATCTTCAGTCGCTTCGGATTTGTGCCATTTCCTCTCGGGTACAGTTCCACAAGCCAACAGAGAAGGAGGTCTTTGCAGATGATGTTTGCTGCAGAGACCTGAGGTGACCCAGATTGCATTGGCGTTTGTTATAACGAGGCTTTCTGTGTGACCTTGAAAATTACAGAAATGTGGTAGTTGCACATTGTGTATGAGGTGACAAAACAAAACAGGTTTTCCTTGCACAGGTAGACTTGCAAGTCTTTACACAATACCGTCTTCACACGGGAACGGCTGCACACGGGGCTGACGCTTTGCTAACGCTTTAGTAACAGCCCCGTGAATGTAGCATGACCGCTGATTGAAGACGGCTGTCCTCGTGCTCGGACTGATTGCACCCGGCTGAAGGCACGCCCGCACAAAGACAAGGGCCCTTTCTCAATGTGCGTTCTTGTCTGTACTTGTGTTCTTGTGCACTTGTGAAACGTCATCAGTCGCAGCCCAAGTACTGTTCCAATTCAAAGTACGCATCAAGCCAAGTCCAGTCCAAATGCCCGGATGTGGACTTGCTCAGCCCATTTTATCGAGGACGCATCGGTGGTGACTTGTGTGGACTTGGGACAGCCAAGTATCCCACAATGCGTTTCCTCCCGTCCCCGGGAGTCTGTACTCCCGAGTATGAACTACCATGTCCGCAATGCCAGACTTCGCTTACTCGGTACTGAGAAACGGCCAAGGACTTACCGATTTGGGGGAGTGTCTAGAGGTCACACCCTTTGATGGCTAAGCAATTGACAGTGATGGGTTCAGAGTGAAACCAGCAGTCCCAAGTTCCAACAGTACAATACTGTAATAACAGTTACAAAGCAGTAAATACACTTACACAACAGTCTTGGCGCTGTAGCTTGTCACAACAGTTCCATCACTATCATAGAAAATCGCAGTCTGAAGAGCTATACAAAAAACAAACATTAAAATGTGCATTTATTTCAATGTAATTAAAACATACATTTTTTTGTTGTTTTTACTTTTGTATGTACTTGTACATTTGTTTATATACCGTTTAATTCCACAACGATCGCAGACGTGACCTTTTGGAAGCCCCGCCCCCCGACGTTAATAGCCACGCCCCCCCCCCCCCCCCCCCCCGGCCCCCCGTGCGTCCTGGCTCCTTGACGCCAGACGAACCGTCGCGCTGTCGGTTTTCTCTCCGAACAAACAACTCGTTACTTTCGGGCGTCGGAACCTACTTCACCATGAGCATGAAGCTGGCCTACTGGGACATCCGTGGGGTAGGAGCCGCCACATCTCTCGCGAATGACGATCTTTAATGTTTTTTCTGCGTGACGCGTTAGGGTCCGTGTGGAACGCGGCGTGCCACGAGGCTCCTGGGCCCCTCCGGGTTGTTTTTTGTTTTTGTTTTTGTTTGTTTTTTTAGAACTCGCCTCTATTTGTTCGGGAGCAAACGCTTAAAATGGAGCGTGGATTCCCGTAGAGGTCCGTCGAGAGGATGTGCTTATTGGAAATAGGTCATTGCCAAGCCTGGTATGCATCAACCACAGGGATGGAAACCTCGGGTGTGCGGTCCCAACGCGGATTACCTACAAACTACTACATCCCCCCCCCACACACACACACACACACACAAATTAAACGTCACTTGAAAGAACTGGAACTGGAAAACAAATATCACCGCCCAGGAACAGACGTTGTATACTACGTCGTCCTTGGGAAGTAGTTTCATAAATTCTTATTTAGTCCGGTATGCCGTACCTGTCGGCGTCACGGAGTGGTCCTAGCTGCCCCGAGGCACTACGTGTGGGCTCCGGTCAAACTTACTTGTCAAGCAATAGATTTGTGAAGTAGATAAAAATGTCGATTTACCGATAAGGTATTATTAAGGTACTCGTGTGTTTTACCAAATGCGCAGGAATATATGCGTCGCATGTTTTTTTCTTAATTTAATAATCGAACCACAAATAACATAACAAGAAAGGGGAAAACAAAAATCGGAAAACACTTTATTACAGGAACAGCTCAGTAATACACATAGGCAGTATATAGATCGTGGGGGTCCCCTGCATCCTCTCCTGGTTCATGGGATCAACCCACCGCTGTCCTCCCTGGCTTCTCCCTCGGACCCACGGAGACGGACAGGTGTACTGCCACAAAGGGATGGTCCGCCATGAAGTGATTGCCATCAGTCATTTTGAGGCTTACGCCACCTTGCGGTCCCAAGGTAGGAGCTGCAATCACTTTTTGGCAAGTGCAAAACTGCATTTTATGAGTTGTATTGGCCCTTTAAATGTATTACAGCTGGTAAAAAGAACTGGGTGGGCTATAATCTGCCAAATAGAACCAGCAAGAGTGAAATCAAGTCATTTCGAGGCAAAAACAACCTTTCATTCATAAGGTGGATGCTGCATTCACTTTTTGGCAAGTGGAAAACTACACGTTACTGGTTTTGGCATTTCAATAGGTTAAAAGGAAAAGGTGGTCTATGATATTTTAAAAAGTAACCCTAATAAATGAAACCAAGTTATTTTGAGGCATAAATACCTTTTCGGTGACATGGTAGGAGCTGGAATCACTTTTTGGCAGACGATAATTTTTTGGCACAGACCGGCACCGCCTTCCTCTTGTCGATAGCCCCAATGTGTTTATTATTATTGTGGTTATTAATGTGGTTATTACTCATTCCAGCATAAACCGTGTTGTTTTGAGAGATTATAACTCATTCCAGCGATAAAACGCATTGTATTCAAAGATTGTTAATCATTCCAGCGATAAAATGCGTTGTATTTAAAGATTGATGTTTATTTGTCACATACATATACATATGAGCAGACCGATAGTGAAATGACATTGCAATGCACCTGGAGATTATACACAGTAAGTACTAACTAACTAAACTAACTGATTCCTAAGGACTAACTGATATAATGTATTATTATTGTTAATATTATTCTTAGAAATTAATATAAATGGTCTAGGAGAAGCGTTAGCCGATAGATATAGATAAATACCCTATATAGGCTACAGATCTAATAAAGATCTTTTTTGTTTTGTTCTTTTCATTTAGACATGAAATATGTTTTATCCAAAACGTGTGTGATCTATTATTTTGTTGCGTAGCGTAAATTTATATCCCAATTAATCATTAATCAATCATCTATATGTGGAAATAGTGTTGTCCTTCCCAAATAGGACCAGCTGAGGTCCCCACCACCTCAGACTTTAACATTGCTGAACCTTGGAAGCTTTGTGTCAGTTTATGCACTTCTGGACAAGCCTGTGTCACACGTTTTCATAGTCATGAAAATATATCCATTCCATCTTGTCTTGGAGCACGATTGTCTGACAAACACAACAAATGGTAAATGTGGTGAAGTGGGGAGGCAAAGAAACATGACTGTGTTCATGTCTTGTACATGTGTGTACACAAAAAGGAACTACTCACCCCTTAGCCATTGTGAATGATACCATGACCTCCTCCAACCTTAATGGCTTCCCGCACGCAGGAGATCTCAACATGAAGCCGATTCTAACCAGTCTTGGTTGTGACTATATTGGTCCACAGGAAAGGCCCGCATCGGGGGTCACCGTTTTGGGCTGAGTTTTAAGGCAAATTCCCTGTTTTGGGGGCCCTTCCCTTAATGTAATGTGACAAATGAGGAGTCAAATTGCATCTACTCCTGGAGACGAATCAAATGGTGCCAGGCACTTCCCTCTCCGACAAGGAGGCGGGGCTTAACTCTGACCTGAGCCTAACCCTAACCTAACCGCTCCACACCTCTTCCTGTTCACTCCTTTCTTCTCATTTCCACTCTTCCACACATCCTCTTCTTGTCTCCTTTCCTCTTTTTCTTCCTCTCTGCTCTTCGGTCCCTACTTCTCTCCTCTTCTCTACTTCTCTTATCCCCTCTCTCCTCTTCTACTCTCGTCTTCTCCTCTCCACTCAACTCCCTATTTGTTCCTCTCCCTTTTCTCTTCCTCTCCCCTCCTGTCATCTCATTTTGTCTCCATTCATCTCCTTCCTCCTCATCTCCTCCCTCTCCTCTCTCCATCTTTTCTCTCCACACATCCCTCCCCTCTCTTCCCTTCCTTTCTTTGTGTCTCCTTTCCTTTTTTCTCTCTTCCTCTTCATCTCCCCTCATCTCTTCTCCTCTGCTGTCCTCTCCTCTTTCCCTTCTTTCTTCTCGCCACCAAACTCCTATCTGTTCTTCTCTCCTCTCTCCTATAACCTCCTCTCCAACTGCATCTCCATTGCCTTCTCCTCCCCTCGCCCTCATCTCTCTTTTCCTTTCCTCCCTTCTCTCCTTTCATCTTCAGAGGAATATGTAGAGGGGAGAGGAGTGGAGACACATTGAAGACAAGGCGATGTGCGTCCTCACTGTTCTGCTGATGTTGAGACCATAATGGGGTGCATTTTCGTGATTCTTGGCTTTCCAGAAGTACCGTTTTGACCCCAAACTTCCAAGGTTTGGCAATGTTAAGTCTATGGGGTCGTGGGGAACTCTGATGGTCCTATTCGGGAAGGACAACACTATTTCCACATATAATTAATTACAATATGAATTCACGCTACGCAACTAAATTATATATCGCACACTTTTTGGATAGAAGGTATTTAATGTCCAAAGGAAAAGAACAAAACAAAAAAGATCTTTATTTCTAAACGAGCCCCCCCCATGCATTGGAGGATTGTTTATTATGATTGGTTATTTGTGTTTATTTATTATAGGCATGCATGTAATACACAATGCATATGATGAATAATGCATATTTGCATATAAACAAATACTTTTCAAATGCCAAGAGTCTCCCCTGGTGGCATCTATTTTTTTTCCTACAACAGAGGGTATTTATTATTGTTCCATTGCATAATAATAAGACCGTATAATAAGTTGATGCGCAAGTGGAGTTCCAATTCACAACCTGCAATGTCAATCTTTATCTAAACCACTTACAATAACTCTGTCATTTGCAAGACCTGTGGAATGTCAAGACCCCTGTTTTTATTTGACATCTGCGGCCGCCACCAACCATGTATAGATGCACTGATTATTTAAAATAAACAAAGTATTTAATCTTTGAGACATGCAAACTCTTCCTGAAGATCTTTCGTTCCCATTCCTGCAGCTCGCCCAGCCCATCCGCCTGCTACTTGAGCACACTGGAACCAAATATGAAGACAAGTTCTACATCTGTGGAGAAGGTGCTTTAATTTCCCCCAAATAAGTAAATATTTAAATATCCTCTTTCCAAACAAGCTGTAGTCTCATACAATAAATTGAGCAGCTCTTTTATGAAACACTACTTTCTCTCTCTCACATACGCACAGCTCCAAATTATGATAAAGGTTGCTGGTTTGATGAAAAACACAAGCTTGGGATGGACTTCCCTAATGTAAGACATTCATATTACATATGGAAGTATATTCGGGACAGGAACAATATCAGGATTGATGGTGTCCTGTGCTTCATACCCAGCTTCCCTATCTGGAGGACGGAGACAGGAAGATTGTGCAGAGCAACGCCATCCTCAGATACATCGCTCGCAAGCACAATCTGTGTGAGTAGCTTGTTTTACAACCTTGTTATTGAGACCCCACATTGGTCTCTTGATAAACACTTGTATTAATACTGTATTCCTATATAAGGCTGGTGTATTAATATTTGATTGGTATATTTGCATTCAATTATACAATTGGTAAATAGGCTTGAAATATCACAGTTTCTGTATAATCCATTAGATCTTCCTCTATACTCTATGATAATAATACAGTATAAGAATCAAAGTACGGAGGAGGGAGAGAGCTGATCTGGTCTCGCCCTCTCCGCTCAGCTGTTTCCCCTTTCTCACATAGTTCCCGGTAAATTACTGGGATAACCTTTTTGGCACCGCTAATGAGTTTCACTATTCACACATGCAGCTACATTCAGGAACATTTCCGTCTTGTGCCTTTTCACACATGCCATGATAATGCCAGAATAGAAGGGGAAAAGGGACAGTCCAGCAGAAGTCACCCGGTGTGCACCCAGGGTGCAGCCCCTGTGCCGGAGAGCGACAGACGGAACAGCAGCCCGTGCAGCTCATTTACTTGCGCTCACAAAGAGGATTTATGTGAATGTAGTATGCAAATAAAAATTTTATGAAATCCTGAAATAAATAAACAAGGCAATAAATAATGTAAATATACCTCAGACGGAGCGCGGTGGTGCGCCCAAGCCCCCACGCACACGCCGGCTGAGGTGGGTGGGATCTTTCATTCAGATTCATGGGGTCCTTCATCACTTTAATTGTGCCACAGGGTTTCATGAAACAATCCTGTTCATACACACGCCCACTTCCACTGTGGAAAAGGGGTATCGGAGAACTTTTTTTTTTTTTTTTAAATGTCTCCTCCAGACGGCGGTGCAAGGGTGCATGCGTGCCACTCCCAACTCCCGTGCCGGTTTGCCTGTGTTTTTATTTTAGATCTGTTTATTTTCGTTTGTTTCCTACTTGTATGAAACACAATTTTCAAACACAACTGAGTTAAGGGACTGTCCCGTTCCGTCCTGTTACAAAAAAACTCCAGTGTTTCCCCACTGTCATGCACCCATTGCTTTCTGTTGCTATGGGGAATATTTAGTCAAAATTGGATGTTTTTGTGTAAATACTTAGCTTGTAAATAATAAAACCTGCGCTTCTGTAACAGGGAGACCCAGACTTGCCAACCTGCACGCATCAAATGGTCAAATGTACACACCGGATACTGTGCTCATGTACTGTACTGGTAAAAATGTTCCGATACTCAAAACCGATACTAATGTAAAGTAGCGTCGCTGATGCTCAAAAAAGAGCGAAAGAAAGAAAATGTCGGCTGTTTGGAGGTACCTCAAGGTGAATAAAGAAGATTAGATAAATTATTTATCCATCGCCTGACAATATTCCAACATTGTGCAGACTGTTTCTATCACTGTCACAGCGGAGCTCCGCTCGTGATGGAAGGTTTGACTCTTTTTTTTGAGTTCTGAATGATTCGGTTCTTGACGAATCATTCAGTAAAATGAGTCGTTTGATTAAGTTAGTTTGACGCATGGTGAGGGAAGGACGACTGAGCAGTGACAGTGAACAAGAGTGAGAAGAGTCGGCCATCTATTTTATTTGTTTGTTTTTTTGTAATGATTGCAATTTAATTGCAACGTAATATATAAATATAATAGAAAGGTATATTTGCACTTAAAGTGAAAGAGATTTTGATTTGAAGTTTGAACTGGACATTTCCATGTTAGTTACATGCAGTGTCCGACTAAAACTCAGTGAGAGCTAGTTTGCATTCTACTGAAACTTGGGTGACAGTCCCACATTCTGTTTTATTGGAACTCAGTGACAGTTTCATGTTCTATTATTGTTACCTAGTGAATAATGAACAATAATAAACAGTGTCAAAATCAGCAACCTCACTATTGTGGTAACTGAGAAAGTCACAGAGAAAGTGTCCCCATTACGCACCGTTTTGTTTCCAAACGGAGACATAAAGTAAAGACAAGTAAAAACTCACTGTTCTCGTGCACCGATTGCGGGCACCCCATCGCTGGAGTGCGCATTTTCGGTAACCACCTGTAAACATGAAGCTGTAATTAAAGGTTATAAGATTATTAATGGTAGTAAGGTGTGCACATTTGTAACAGATATTTGGGGAATGCAATTTGTTGTCTTTTAATCTTATTTAATCTCACCGCAGGTGGGGAGACGGAGGACGAGAAGGTGAGAGTGGACGTCATGGAGAACCAGGCCATGGATTTCCGCAATGGCTTTGTGATGCTCTGCTACTCCGACTATGTGAGTAACAGGGTTCAGTTCAAATGGCCTTGATATTCTATTTTATTTAATTCAATCAATAAAGGAAATCTGTTTGTTTGTCTGAAAAAAAATTTAAATTAAAAAAAAACAAAACATCTGGACACTTGATGATGTATAAAAAGTTAAAATATGCCCCTTGAAGTGTGAATTTCAAAAGTTGTACTTGTACTTTGGTCAGGATCAGGGTGACTAGTGAATGTTTGTTTTCAGGACAGCATGAAGGCAGGCTACATGGAGCGGCTTCCTGGAACACTGAAGCAGTTCTCTGAGTTTTTGGGCGACCACAAGTGGTTTGCTGGTGACAAGGTACTTTAAGGACAGTTAAAAGAATAAATAATGTGTCATGCATAAGCCCTAACCCTCATCTGCTTGCAACCAATGTCTCATTTGCAGGAATACTTCTGTGTAGCAAGCAACTTTAGGAAATTTGGCTGTTAGGTCTTTCTCATTACAGCAGGAAACATGGTGGTTCACTGAGCAGTGTGGGATATCCCAGAAGGCCATGGGAAAATTATATTTATTTTTACATTATTTAATTATACAGGCTCGAAACACAAAACAACCATTATTATTTTATTATATTAAATTGTTTAATAGCGGACCAACAGTTTGAGTACGATTTCAAATTACAGAAGTTAAGTGGTCATCCTGGGGTGACATTAATATTCCATTTAAATAGACAGTTGCACTGACTGTTTAATTTGGAGGATTTTGATTGATAATAAACCAGGTGGAAAGGTGATGGGAAGAATTCTTGCGAATGAGACAGATGCTAAGATACACATTTGTTAGTTAAACATTGTTTATTTGTTTACGTATTAACCGAAAGGAATTTAACCAGGAAGCCGTGCAGAGTTGTAAGGAACCTTTTTCTGTTCACGTCGTGCTTGACTTGACTCAAAACATTTGTGTCATTGCAAGTTCCTGGTCTGTGGTTAACCTTTGATTTAGATTTTGTTTTTGGCGGTGCAGGAGGCTGAACACATTCCCTTTTTTCCTTTATTTGTATTTTCTTTCTTTCCACTTTCAGATCACTTTTGTGGATTTCATTATGTACGAGCTTCTGGACCAACACAGAATGTTTCAGCCCAAGTGCCTGGATGATTTCAAGAACCTGCGAGACCTTTTGGACCGTTTCGAGGTCAGATGCTCGTGTTATTTATTTATTATTTTTTCGTATTAACAGCGTCTTTATTATGGGGGCGGTTCAACTTGCCATTAGACCAAGGATTGCATTTATTTCTGCCTTGTGAACACGGGCATGTTGCTTCTGAACAAAATGTCCTCTATTTATTTACAGGTCTGTTTCAATGGTAATTTCATATCTTGCCTGATTTATTAATTTCTCTCTTTTTTTTTTTTTTTTTAAATAGGCCCTGGAAAGCATTGCTGCTTACATGAAGTCCAGCAGATTCATCAAGACTCCAGTTAATAACAAGAGGGCCAAGTGGGGAAACAAGAAGGAGTAGAAATAAATAAATAACAAAATAAATAAAACTGCGTTGTTTGGAGCTGGCGACTGAGCAATAGATAGACGATCACAACATCTCAAAGTGTTTCATAGAATGTTAGTGAAAGTGGCTCAACATTTAGCCCAGAGTTAATTCAGATGGACACGTTTGCATCCATGATGTTTACCAAACCTTTTAAAATTGACATTAAATTCCAAATTAAATTCCAAATAAGCCTGGCGTTCTGTGTTGTTTCAGCCAGTCTAGGTTTTCCATTTGACACAAAGCACTTTTCCCCCTTTGCGACAGGTTGTCTTTGAATTGATTTTGATTTTTAAATCAAGAGTTTCAATATCACATGTGATGTGATTGAGTCATGCACCACACAGAAATCTGTTGTGCTGGCCCCATCACCATTCCAATCTCAATTTCGGGTATTCCATTTGATTTTAAGGTCCTTGAAAAATACCTTCTTATAGTGGATCATTATTTCAGACAGGTGCACAGTGGACATTATAATTTTTAAACAATTGAATATTTTATTTGGCCAGATAATTACAATTAAAGAACATCACAGAATTTATCAGGGTGAGGCAGAGAAATGCATGGGACATTTTTCTATACAAAGTGCTTTAGAAACTACTAAGTGAGACCATGTATTTCCCGGAAAAAGTTATTTGATAGAACACAGTGAAGCAGAATTCAGACGTTATTTCTTTAGTTGCAGAAGGCATCTCCAGATCTTAATTGTCTGTTTTATTAACCTCAAAATATTATTTCGCTTACAAAAAAGGAATAAGCCACTGTGGTTCAAGATATTACTTTGAATCAAAAGTTTAAAATGATCATGGCAGAACAGTGGATTCCATAGCGATGGAAAGGGGTCGTTAGTGGCGTCCGTTATACTGTCCATACCCGGGTTCAGTGGCGAGCTGCACAGAAGGAAAGAAAAACAATCATCCCTGATATTAGCCAATCACGTATCGGATATTGATCCATCTTTAGTGTGCTTTTAGGTAGATAGAGATAGATACTCATTCCTGGAGGGAATTGCAAGCTTGCAGCAATAACAAATAAAAATCGGAGTTAAAAAAAAAAAAAAAAAGTGAAATATACAATAAACCTCAAAAGTTAACTACACAATAAAATATGGTATAATTATGGTAAATAAACCAGATTTTTTTTTAATCAAGCAGTGTAAACCCAAAACTGCACCAATACTGTTATCAGTCCAATACCAAACTAAAATAGGATTTATTTATTTTTTAATTAAAGAATATTCCTCATAAGAGCTACATCAAGCACATCAGATATTAAAGAGATTACAGAGATATTATTTCGGACATAGAAACATATTAGATGTCTCTAATAGGGTTGCATTTTAATTATTAGTCTATACTGTCCGGCCAAATTTGCCATTCGATCGACAATAGCAATCATCCAACAAAATTCCCAAAAGTTAGTAAAAAAAAAACTTGTGCGTCCTTAATCCTCTATATGTAGTTAAATATTGTATTTCACTCACTGCCATGGCCGACTTGATGGGCTGCAGCTGGAAGAAGAGCTTCCCTCCCTCCTCGGGACACACGGTGCGGATGTCATCCCGGGACATCCCCAGCAGCAGCTTCCCGTTCAGCACGCAGAGGCTCTGCACAGTGCTGCAGCACACAGCAGGACTTATTAAACAACATCTGGCCACATAAGGTACAATACAAGATGGAAACATGTAAAATAGTAGATTTAATGTATTTACAGTATATGTACAGATTAAATATATCCAGTGTATATATATATATATGTATATCCAGTCTACATTTATATTTATTTTCTGACCGTTTAAGTCTAGTGTTCTTGTTTTGGAACTTGTTCTTGTCCTGGGAAACCAAGAGAGCTTTCTCTTGGTAAATGTTAATATCACTTTAACTCACGATTTTGTAACTCATAAATGCAAATATTACTGATCAACTCACTTTCTCTTGTAATGTCACTTTGACTCGTGGTTAAAGCCAGGTAATACTTAAAATACGCAAATTGTCATAAGTTCTCATTTACGATTATCAGGATTATTACCAGTTATTCTTATTCCACTGAGAGACACTAAATACGTAACATGTGGATGAATGTCTACCATCTGAAGTCCTGGGTGTCTGACTCTATGGACGTGGTTGACGTTCTCTATTTACAGACGCCAAAGATGCCAAATATAACATGAATGAGAGGATCTGAACACAAGGCCCATCTTAAAATGTCAATGTACAGGTCTAGAAAACGCAACACAGTCTAGAGTTTATACCAGTGTTTCCCAACCTGTTTCTACTATGGCACAAATCTTCGGATGACATAGTCCCATGGCAACGACTGTTCTGTTAACTGCTAAAAAGGGCGCAAATGTGGGAACTGTGTTTATTATTAATAGTTAGCGATGCAAGACTCGCAAACGATTAGTTCGTAATGAACCAATCTTTTGACTCAAATGACTGGGAGTCATGAGTCACACTGGCAAAAGAGTCAGGAGAGCGGGTGAATCTTCCACCCCATAGGAATTATGCAAAATGCCTTGATGGTTTTTTTTGCCTTGGTCTTTTATTTGCTGTGAACGGATCTTTTGCAACTCTGGCTTCACCAACTATTAGTAGGTCATAATAATAATATGCGCACAGTTCCGTGTGTTTGTGATGTTTTCAGTGGTTAACAGCATAGTGCTGTGGGATTATTTACATTTATACAGAATTATGTCCTGCAACTAGATATAATTGTTATGTAACTTTATGTTGTAAGGGTCTGGTAGGATGCACGACAAGATAATGAGGATGATGATGATGATTCTTATAAAATATTGTTATTGAACAGCTTTGCGCGGCGTGTAAGGCAGATGGAGATGGAGCCATTTCTCGCAGTGTGTTGTGTGTGTTGTGGCCAGCTCACATTTTGGAGAATCCTTTGTACTCCAGCCAGGCTTTTACATCTGCCGGGGCCGACGTCACATCCAGAGGTGGAGGGCCACGCCAGCCCTGAGGTCACAGAACAAAAACAGAGAAGTTCATTCTGAAACCCATGATAGTAACAACAATTTAGGCAAGAATTAAAGCACAGAAATAAAATGCTAAATTGTGAATAATAATCCCAGATAACAGGCATAATTTAAACCATTTAAAACAAATTAAAACCTACAGTACTCGGGTGTTCCCATTTCTGAACCAAGATAAGGATTATGTAAGGTTCAAAATGGAAAATTAATTAAGCTTCATGAGTAATTTACATATTTACCTGTCAAAAAAATTATAATAGCATAAAACTGTCAGAATAATTTACACTGTCAGAATAAGGAGAGGCATTCTTAATTTATAAGACTAAAATAAGAATACATCTCCTTTGCTTAGCATCGTATTTAGTCCAGCATTTTCCTTTCTATTTTCTGATTGGTTCCTAAGATCACTTTTTTTTTTTTTTTTTTTTTTTTAATAAAAATAAAAAGTAAACACATGAAAATGAGACAGAACTAAAACATGAGATAAGAGACTATGATGCTGGAGCTCAGTCAACCTGTGGTTCCTCCAGGGCCACGTCACTGCTCATGGGCTCCAGAACATTCTGAGGAACGTGACCTTCCTCCTCACGAACATTTCGGACGAGCCACCACTGCTTGGATTTGTTAACCACCTATAGAAACACAGAATATACAGACTAAAGAGGCAATTTCAATAATAGACTATATACCACATTAAACTCACCTACCTGCAGTAAATAGAAAAAACTGATTTTACCATTTGAGCATTTCTGTGCTCTACATATATAAAATAATAACTAATAACAATAAACTAATACAGTATACTTAATAAATTCATAAACAAATAAACTGAAACTAATAATACTAATACTTCAGTAATAGCCTTCATTGTATGTTTAGTATGTAAAATTAGGTGGGTACAATTCTCGTGTATTGCCAATTATTTTCTTGTTTATACATTTTTTTTTGTTATATTTTAGGTTTATTGTTATTATTTCCATTTTTCTATCTTCTGGTCAATATATCTAATCCGTCTCTCTATCTACTGTATTAATTTTTTCATTGAAGTCACTGTTTATTTGTAATCCCACCTGAACAATATCCCCCTTCATAACACTCAGCTCCTGGTTGTGTCGGGCCACAAAGTCATAAATGACGCGCATGTGCTGCTCACTGGGGCTGAAATCAAATCGAATTTTACTAGAGTTTCACAACACATGGAAAAGTACACGTTCAATTTAAAAGTAAGTTCGTGGTTTAATGTATGTTAAAATACTAGCTCATACCGAGCTTGTGGTGGAGTTCCCCGCGGACTGTTCATCACTGGCTGTAACGGAAAAAACAGAGTTCTCATGAGGTGCAGAGGTACATTATATTACCACCCCCCCGGACGCATCGCAATGCTTGTGGGTGGGGATTCTGCACACAGCTGAGCGTGTATCACCTGACCGTAATCACGCTCAACCACGTAGCGTAACTCTGTAGGCAGGGTGGCAGTCCTGGCAGGCCTGGCAGGCTGCCTGGCTGGCCTGGCAGGCTGGCAGGCTGGCCTGGCAGGCTGGCAGGCTGGCAGGCTGGCCTGGCAGGCTGGCAGGCTGGCAGGCCTGGCAGGCTGCTTTAAAGCTGGCAGGCCTGCCAGCTTTAAAGCAGCCTGCGCCAGCGCTGACGCCGTCATGTCGAGACTGTAGGATCTGGTGAAGGTATGTGGGTGGAGCAAAAAGCAACACCCCACACACACCTCCTATCATACAATAACAACAAACAATAACATGATAAATCTTTAATCATTTACTTTATCTTTATCAGATCAGAATGTAACCGTTGACGGGGGAATTTTGGTCCGATTTTTGTTTTTTTTACAGAGGTTTTTGCGGCGGTACCGTCTGGCTCCCCGGTGCATTATGGGATGAGGGAGGGAAGCGCATGCTGCTGCTCCGGCTCAGAGCCCCGTTCTGATGGTGCTGCGAAGCCTGCACGGGGGGCGGCAGCCAGCCGTCGTAGAACTCTGGGATGTACGGAGGTATCATGTCACCGTCGGGCCATTTAGACCTAGTGGAGGACGGGAGAGATTTAAGAAAAACGTCCGTCGAGTCTCGATGTCGCTCTCTCTCTCTCAATTCAGTTCAGCTCAAAGGGTTTTTATGGGGATAGGAAACATGTTTAAATTGCCAAAGCAAGTAGAAAACTAAAAGTGAAAAAATCTCAAGTAGAAAAATGTAAATGCTAATTGATAATTGGTAGAGTATATATATAAAGTAAGCAATATCTATATATATATATATATATATATGAAAACAATTAATTTTGCAGTAAAATAAATAAATATACACAGATGTGTGAAGATAGCCTAAAAATGGAAAAGTGTAAACATTTATGAATTAATAAATAATGTATTATATAATAATATAATATGATAAAGAAAACAATTAATTTCGCAGTAAAATAAATAAATATACACAGATGTGTGAAGATAGCCAAAAAATGAAAAAGTGTAAACATTTATGAATTAATAAATCATGTATTATATAATAATATAATATAATATGATGAAGAATATATGATGAAGATAATATAAGTTATAGATAGATAGATAGATAGATAGATAGATAGATGATTCAAAAACAAACATATAAGGACATGGACCAAATGCAGACAGAAATGTGTAAACACTGCACTAAAAAAAAAACCATATAAATGGTAAACTTAAAATATACACTTATATACAGTGGGTTATGGCATCCACTGTTGTACTTGAATTGGTGTATTTCTCATATTCCTCTACCTGGGCATGTTCCAGCAGTCTCCCAGCATCATCCAGAGCTGCTCCTCCTCTGGACCGACCACCTGAGCGAGCAGCCACAGGGCCGGCTCCGTCAGCATGGGGGCGAGGACGGTGGGCGGCAGGTCCAGGGGGTACTGGGGCACCACCTGCGAGAACACCAGGGAAGGAACGCTTTCCTTTGAACCGCTTCACTTGGACTTCACTTACTGTAACTTTTTCAGTCATGACAACTTTGCGTCAAAAATATGCTGGAAAAATATATGATTTGATATGGTATAGTGGAGGAGAAACACTGAGTGCTCATAGAACCATGGAGAAAAAAAAAGTACAAGAATAAATAGAGACCAGTCCAAAAACATTTTTTGGAGAATTTGACAAAATTGTGATTTATTATCCCGACTGAATAAGTTAAAAAAAAAAAAAAAAGTTTTAAAGGGTCTTGGTCAGGGCGTGTGACCTCCTGTCGATCTCCAAAGACCCTAGAATGCCCATCAAGGTCTGCTTTGGGCTGCGCTCTGTTTTTAGTTAAATCTGTCTTGGATGACACCGTGCTGTGATTCCACAACCTCCGGAATCCGGATTGTCTGTCTGAAAAGAGGACTGAGAGGAACGACTGCAGGAGAGATGCTCACCAACTGGAGAGCAGAGAAGAGGATGAGGACAAAGTCCGGAGCGCTGGGACTGGTCAGCATCCCGTCCAGTTTCCCCTGGAAAAGCACAGAGAGAGAGAGAGAGAAATGCTCAAAGAACAGAAGAGCCTTTCAGCCAGAACTCCAACGCAGTGTGCTCAGAACGCTGTCTCACATTCCAATAAAATACAGTCTGCACGGCTCAAACGGGTTTCCAAAAGTCAAACCTAGTGGTGTGATTTTCTGTCACAATGCAGCGTGTACAGAACTTTCCTGTTGCGGGACAGTAGGTTGGAGAGGAACATACCAGGAGGTTGAAGCCATACTTGACTTTCTGGAGAAAGGAGACGTATTCCTCCCAAGGAGGCAGAGCAGCACCTGCTGTTCACCAGATAATGTGCAAAGCAAAAGGTCAGAAATCACTATTCCCAGGATACAGCATAAAGGAGGGAGAGGGAGCGAGAGAGAGGGGGGGGGGGGTTGAATAGATATAGAGAGGAGAGAAATGAGGAAGAGGAGAAAGGAGCGGGAGGAGGAGAGAGGGTGGGGGAGATGGAGAGAGGAGCGAGGAGGAGAGGGAGAGGAGAAAGTAGAGGGGAGGAGGGGTGGAGGGAGGAGAAAGGAGAGGAGAGAGAGGAAGGGGGGTGGAAGAACAAGAAGAGGAGGGGGAGGAGAGACGGGGAGAGGAGGGGGAGGAGAGCTTCACCTTTTTTGTTTTCTTTTTTTTTCTTCTTCTTGCTCTTCTGCTCTGTGGGCGCAGGTGCAGAAGCAGCAACAGCAGCGACTTTGCTCAGGAAGATCTCCACGTCATTTAAAATATGGTTTAAAATGTCCTGTGACAGGAAGTGGAGAAGTCATCTACAGTTACATTAATGTCTTCTTTTGGTGTAAGGTAATTAAACAGATGCAGTGACTAGGTTGTTATGATCTATTCTACACTGCTGTGATTAAATACAAATACTATATATACTACACAAATCATAGAATTATTTATAACCAAAATTTATACCAGTAACAATAATCCATCCTATGCATTGGATCATCTTTTTACTTTTATTTATTTGTTTGTTTGTTTGTTTGTTTATTTATTTATTTACTTGCTTTTTATTCTTCTACTATTGTATTATTATTATTTCATTATATTATTTTTAACAATTAATAAAATGTTGTAATTTTTTCTCCGCCTGTTGAGCTTTTTTTTTTGTATCGCTAATCGTCAGTAAATCCTAGTCCCGGTACAGTAAGTACACCTGGCAGAATGAATTGTAAATTGATTGTGATTGTGAATACAGGTGTTATGATGGGGGATTCAGACCGTGTCGCGATCCTTCTCTGAATATTCGGGCGGTGCAGGTGCAGGTGCAGGAGCAGGTGCAGGTGCAGGGAAGGCGTGGAAGTTGGCGTGGAAGTCGACATCGTAGGCGGCGTCGTCCTGTGGAGCGTAGACCCGCGGGGGAGCGTTGGCTGTGTTAGCCGTCACAGCAGAAACGGGAAAAGACAACAATTCAGAGACAAAAAATGAATGCAGATATTTCTTGACGATCAGTGGAGAATACGATCTCAGGCGAATCAGAGATGACAAAAAAATGTACATATGTAGTCGTCCGGCTGTTCGGTTCAGGTCAGTTGAGTTTTTGGCAGGAGAGGGTAAAAACAACCTTTTTGCAGATTGCAGATTGTGTTGAGGTCATGGTTAAAGTTGTTGTCGGTTGAGTTGGTCGTTTTCCCGAAGTCATCATATATCATATCGTATACCATATATATAAATATAAATAGATAATCACATCTTTGGTTTTGTGAACATTTAACTTCAGGAAGTGGCTGTCACACCACATTACAAAGTCTGAACGGACTGATTAAAACAGCGCCATCTGCGAACGTCAGGAGATGCCGCTCATCATAATCACTCCGACAGTCATTTGTACAGTATGTTGAATATACGGTCATGGGGACAGGCCACAGCCCTGGAGGACAACCGTATCTGGGATAGGGCACCATTGGCCCTGACTGCCGGGGGCCTACATGTTAAAAAGTCCATCACCCATTTCACCACGTTCTGTGGAGATTAAAAGTGGACAGTGGTTTACTAGATAAAAATGTGTAGCTGGATTGTAGTAAACGCCGAGGAAAGACCTACAAATAAAAGCCTTGCATGAGTTTTTGTCCCTTAAAGATGCTTGTACAGATAATTAAATAAAGTAGGTGTAAGGGAGGAAGATGCGCAGAACAGAAGGTGTTGGAGGAGGATGGTCCGCTGTGGCGACCCCTAACGGGAGCAGGCGAATGAAGAGGAAGAAGAAGAAGAAGAGTAGTAGCATCATCCACCCCGCCATTAACCCGATATGCAAATTGCATTTAGACAGACAGACAGGCAGACAGACTGTTACTTATCCACTCGTGTGTCTGCGAACTTGTTGTTTTCGAAACCAGTCACCACATCGAGGCGGATGTCCGTTTTGTAAGAAAGCACAACGCCCGAACAGCTCACGCAACGGTTGGTTTCCTCTCCTCATACGGAACCCAACACATGAACGCTGACCTCCACCCTACTGATCATATGCAAGGCAGTAACACCGACCATACAGTACCGACCATATGCCCGCGGAGGACCTCCACTGCACCTCGCACATACACCACGGACCCGACAAAATGTACGAGGGCGCGTTCTACCACAAACTGACCGACCGTCTTACCAGGGCGGACATCTTTTTTGATTTAGAGCGCTGCGTGGTCTCCATGCACCTTGATTCTGACCAACTGCTGTTGGTCACGTCTCCGATTCGGCCCCACGTCTCCATTTTCAAGTCCCCGCAGGAAACATGGGTTGCCATGCTCAGTAACAGTCTACATCAACTCTCGCTATGCTTTTGGCGTTGTGCATGACTTTGGCGCCCTCTGGAAACACAGACAGTTCTTAAAATCTGATGGCAAACCCATTCTACATCACCATGAGGTGGTGTCTGGGTGTTTGGATGGGCCCCGATAACAAACCCTGCCTGCCTAAGCGTCTATTCCCCTGCTTTGCTCATGGTTTGGACCATGTGTCAAAAGGAGGGATGTGCACGGCAGTACAAACACATTGGTTCACAAAGGGCTTTTCCACATTTGCGGCCGCATACTGCAGCAAATGCGTAATCTGCGCCCAACACAATCCTGGCAGGCCACAGGGCCTCTCACACCCCGCCGCACATCCAACTCCAACGCGCCCGTTCCAACATGTAATGATGGATTTCGGACACCGTGCGGAAACAAAAAATACTGTCTGGTCATGGTTGACATGTACTCCAAATGGGTGGAAGCTTTCCCCGCCAAAAATGCCACTGCGTCAACAGTGGCGAAAGCCTTACTGGCGGACATAATTCCCAGATGGGGAATCCCAGAAAAACTGTCATCCGACAACGGCAGCCATTTTGTAAACAAAGTCCTCACACAGTTGTCGACACATCTCCAATTTGATTTAAAAACGCACTGCATTTACCACCCGCAATCCGGGGGCGCTGTGGAACGCGAAAACGGCTCGCTGAAAAACAAGCTAGCCAAATGTTGCGGCGAAAGGAACCAGCCTCCGGCCACAGCTCGATGACACCTGACAAAGAGGGTCACACACAACCCCTCCCATCTCCTAAAGACCACTGTTACGAACACTGTTAGTTGCAAGGTGACGAGTGCTGGTAACCGTCCACCTCAGGTCACAGACGAACGCATCCATAGGTCATAAACGAGCGACGCTGACCAATCAGATCTCCAACAAAGAGATCCACGCACCACACCACACCAAGTCAGCAGAAGCAGACGACACCATGGAACGCCGGCCACCTCGGCACCCGTTCCGACACCCCGGCCTCTGTGGCATGCGAGGCACCCTAACAATCCTGCTCATAGTCACTCTTATGATTGTGGCACCATGGATCTGGTATGATGTGACGCAAGGTTACATAAACCCAGACTCGACGACCACGACTCCATACCCAACCTACCCAACACCAACCCCTACTTTCGCTGCCCACCCTTACCTGTGTCATTCCTCTCGTACGATGTATTATAACTAAGTGTATCTCATCCACGTTCGTCCACTATGCCGCCCCGCCCTTAGCCGACGTCGACCCTGACCACGGCCCCTTCCCATCACCGACTAATTCTCAGACTCGGACTCGGACGACTCCGATAGCCACGCTCACACCTCCCCAGTCTGACCGCATTTACCGTCCCTCAAATCAACGGCCTCGTATGATGGATTGTCTTGAATCGGACTCGACTTGACTCTCTTGATGATGAATGGGTTCGTTGTTTCTCCCTTAAGATTACTGTCGGCGTTATATTTGTTTTGGTATGTTTTGTTATTATTATTGTGTTGTCATTACTTTTGTTGATGATTCATGATACTCTCATTTGATTTGCTTGATTGTTTGAATATAAACAAAAGGAGGGAAATGTAGAGGCAAATATCGACGCCAGCTGTCACTTGTTTGTTACTTATTCACTCGTGTGTCTGCGTGTCCTGACACTCGCGCTCCCTCTCCTCTCTTTGCTGCAAAGAAATATCCTGTTCCTCTGAAAAATATACACTAAGCCAAAGATCTGTTCATGGTCCCTTATTCCAAGAATTCCACCACAATAGACATAAATGGACAGATAGATAGATACACAATATGTGTATATGTTATTGTACACAAAAAAATATGGCAGGATAATTATACAGTAATTGGCAGTCGAGCCAATATATGTTTTTTGTTCTCCGCATGAACTAGAATGGACGTGACGAAGATGATAAGACCAGCTATACACCCAAAAGATGTATTTATAAAGACAGGCTTCAGGCGCCGTACCAAAGCCTCTGCCGTTCCGCTCTGGTGGGGGCTCCCACACTGGTGACGGGGTCCGCTCTCGCTGGACGGGACGTGGCGGCGAAACGTGCTGCGCTATGATGCTCTCCAGGTTGCTGCTGAACACAGGACGTGAGACTTCAGGGATTCCTAACTTTCATAATGACTTCCACGAGAGCTCCAAGCTGAGGTGTGTTTTTTTTTTGTGTGTTATTTTCTGGACTTCACCGATGTGCGGATTCGTACCGGATGTCGAGCTGGTCTCTGCGGGGGTCCGCGGCAGATCCTGTGGATTGGATCGTCCTGTCCAGGTCGCTCTTGACGTGCTCTGCCTGGGGTGGGGAGTGGGGGGTCTCATTTAGGTCCAAATCTGGCGCAAAAACCATACATCTCTCCTCCTGTTTGAGGCTTTGGATGACTGACGGAGATGAGACGGTGGATCACACCACTCACCCCGACCTCCTCGCACTGGAACATGAAGACCTGGGGGCCGCGTTTGCTGCGGTCCTGCACGGTGATAGAGAGCAGGGAGTTGTAGGCGCAGCAGTCCAACACCGCCTTGGTCTGCAGGACGCTGCTCAGGGCCAGGCACTCCAGTTCAGCCTGAGGAAGGGGGAGGAGGAGCCTCATCAGCCAAGTCGGGCTGCCGCAGACTTCGGCCGATGGAGCTCTCGAATGAGGCTTTCGAATGAGCTGATGTTTTGAGAAATCTTCTCATATCTACATATATATGTATGTAACCCACTGAAGTCATCAGCACACGAAAGTAAGAGACTGAAAGTCTATTTTTTTCTATTTTTTAGGTTAGACTCTCTCTTCAAAGTAAAGCACAGTAAAGGTTGTGTGTTTACATAGGAAGCCCATTTATACGTGAAAAATAAAATAGGTGCTTCGCAATCCCCTCAAGTCCGTGAAACTGACGCAACTATTCCCCTCAAAGCCTATTCCACAATATTCACCCGAGAAAGTTTTTCTCCTGCGCAAAGGAGGAACTAAATGGGCAGGATTGATCTGACGTGAAATCCCACGTGCTGGCCATTAGGGGGCTATGCAACGGAAGACCCAGTTCAGCCAAACCACTGCACGCTCTCCTCCCCGAATTTTAAGGAGAGTACCTCGGTCAGTGCTGTCACGAATCTCCACAAACCAGCCAAATGGTTCCAGCGATACTGTATGTGTAGTGTTGAGGTTCGTTCAAAGACAGGGGGCGGTCCAGACCTTGGTCTCGATGTCGTTGAGCAGCAGATGTCCTCCCTGGACCTCCAGGATCATGTCCTGCGGCCACAGTCGCCCTTTGGCGTCCAGCCTCTTGAGCTTGGCCACACAGTCGTCCAGGTTCTGGACATCCTCGCCGTCCAGCTCACAGGTGAACAGGTGCTGGGGGGGGGGGGGGGTGGAGACAAGGGCGGAAAAATTCGGATAGACCTTCAGGGAGGGCAACGGAAACCCGTGCAGCCCTCAACCCGACACAGGTCTCGTTCGTACCTCTACTCGGTAGTGGAAGTTGTCGGCTTGTTTGTTCAGCGTGTCCCCATACTCCTTCCTCTGTACTGGTGCAAGAAAACACTTCCCCCGTTATGAAAAGGCAGCGACAAGGAAAATACTAATCGAGGTAAAACGCTGCGATATCGGGGTGGGGGCGGATGTGCTTATGGAAGCCGCGCGCCGGGACATACAGTATATTGATTTGCCGCTGGGCCTGGATGTGCCGTTCTTCTGCCACGAGCTGCCCCTGGTATTGTCCTGCTGGAAACCCCGCCTCTGCTGGGGAAGGTCCTCAGCGGAGAAGCCTCTGCAAGGCAATAAAACAGCGTAGGCAAAGTGGAGATTAGAGCTCAATAAACCCCCCCCCATTAGGAATGTTTTCAAGATAGCAGATGAAGCCTAGATCGTTTAAGTCAATCAGTTACTCAATCAGAGCACGGCCATGGAGGATTTATCATAAGGCGTGTCAACAGTTCGCCAATTCCACGCAGGAAATCAATACGATCGATGAGAGAGAAACTGGGCAGGATGCTGATACTGACCTTGGGGAATAGGTAAAGGGTCCTCCCATGTTTCCATACATTTTCAATCTACAGCTTGTGTCAATGACCTGGAGATATGAAATCCCTGTTAACCTTTGTGCTGACGAGGCAGAATGATGCCTGGAAGGATATTCATCGTTACATCACGTTAGAAATTGACCTCCACCCAATCTCCTGACAAAAACAAGCTATTCCGCAATAAGTATTTCCTTCAATGCCTCACTCGGACAAAGGAGGATATCTGAGGTATAACACCTAAATATAACAAAATGTAAAAAGAAAATCTACCTCTACTAATGCATAGTATTCGGAGAGGCTTAGATGTGAGTGTGATATACAGTGGTTTGATATGACCGACAAAAAGCAGCAATACAGTACTAAGAATAAGAGTATAATAATAATAATAATATATAATACCTTAAACAAATGAAAGAGAACATAAAAGGATACCTTATTATATTGATGGAAATGTCGGATGTCATTATTTGCCTAAATTAATACAAATCGTATAATCAACAGCATTCATTAAGAGTAAGACAATGTAATCACATCCATTGAAAGCTTGCCAAGCACAGGCTGGACGTCAACACTGCTGCCAAATTAGATTTTTTTTGAATACATTTTAATTTCCTAAACCAGTCATATGACAGCCACTCCTAAGGCGGAAGGCAAGTTTTACTCCACTAGTCTATATTAGTGACAAATTGGCATTCGTCTTTCATAAAGACAACTTTACCTGTCGACCACAGCGTTCCTCTAGTGACCCCGTCCCATTATTTCCCCTATTTTAAAACCATTTCTTGTGAAGCAAAGAAAAAGAAAAGAAGGTGTCCATTCCTTTTATGAAGGAACAGTTGGCTCCCTTGACTTCCTGCTTCAAGGCACCGGGGTCAAAGTACAGGTCCGTGACGGTGACGGCTCAGGTGGGCAGGACCAGTGTCTCTTATTACGCCATGAAAGAAAAATGAACAGGTCTGCTGGTGAGCGGGATCAAAGGTTTACTTCAGGGAAAGACTTGTAGTATCGTCCACAAGATCAGAGGTCTTAGATCACCGGCTTCACAAGACGGCGTTACGCAACGCGGGCAAACATCCTGTAGTGATGCTTTTGGCCGTTTCTTACATGAAATACCTCAAGCAACATCTCAAAGAAACGCTGAGATGAGGACTAAACGTGTCGGTTTGAAAGCACGACAAGATGGAGGGTCAGTGAATAAGTAAATTGTTTATTTCACCATCGGCTGACGTGTATATACACACATTCCTATGACAGTGACAGAGACCATATCAGACAGGAAATAATTTTATTCTGTAAAAGGAAATGTGACGTCTCATCAGAGGGCATGTTTGAGGTTCTGGAACGCCCTCTCTAAACACGGGAGGGTTTTACACCCTGGCCTTGGCCTGGGCATTCTTGGCCAGAGCCCTCAGATCTGTGATGCACTTGGCGATGCTCTCCTTCTCCTGAAAGACAAAAATGGACACGAGGTCAGCGCCCTTTTGTCTTTGTCACCGTTGTTTTGATTGTCTCGATTGGAACAACAACACTGACCTGCTGAGGGGTGATGCTGCCGACGACGCTCTTCTCCACCCAGTTGACCATGTGCTCCTGCTCCATCTGGCGGTGGAGGTTCTGCAGGGCGATCTGGTAGTCCAGGCGCTTCTTCACGTCGTTGGTCACCATATGTAGCCTCTCCCTGTGGTTGGTCTCCAGCAGCATGGACACGTTGTTCTGCGGATTGTGGTCGGGCATAGTCAGAATTTTATTAGTTATCGCTGAACAGCGTTAAATAAAAATACTCTCCCCCCCCCCCCACTAATTATGAGTTGTGTGACCCTTGGCTGAAATTGTTCATTTTACTTGTGGTTGCAGATTTTTCAGATTTCTCTTCCCACCCGTCACCAAATAACATCGGCCAGGGAGGAACACTCAGTTGGTCGACAGGTAGCTTATAGATTCTAGTGAAAGTGATAGTGATTGTGGAATATGGAACAATACTCAGTACCCAGCCCTGTGCAAGCCTTTGTGCTGGGAGGCTCACACCGCTGGCGTACATGCACTGCAGAGCATTTTGAACGGGGCTCGGCTTCATCCGGCTGCGAGGGGCGGAGCGACAGGATGACAGCTTCACGGCCACAGGGAAAGCTGAGCAGGTTTCAACGATAGCCAATAGGAAGGAAGAGACGCTCTCAATGGAGCTGATCCTTGGAAAATGGTCGCCCTAACACATGATTAGGCTTATTTATTTATTTTTATTTTTAATGAAAAACATCCCTTAAACTATCGATAAAATAAGGAACATGTCATTTTATGTTTCTCGAATAAGGAAAATTCTTTATTTTAAGGGACGGATGGGCAAGATTACTCACGTAATGTCTTTTCAGAGGAAAATTATTTTGCTAAGTAAACAGCTACACCATTACATTTTTTTTTTTAACTACACAGGACACCATCTGTCTATACAATTACATTAAATACGGAAAAGGAGAGAGGTTTGAAATGTTTGGACAGCCAGTGGATTTTGAGCCGACACGCCCACAAATGCCAGGTGCACAGAAGCCCCTTCGTCCTGCGGTCACAGAGCTGCTTGGCTTCATGCTTCAGCTCAGTCGCAGGCGCCGTGACCCTAGCAGAAGTACACCGTCCGCAAAGTCCTCACTCACCAAGTCACTTGATGACATCTAGTGGCTAAAATCATTTCTACCCATTTTCAGACGTCATTCCAAGAGCTCGCTTCATTCATGTCTTGAGGTGTGAAAATCACAAGCTGCGGCAATCACCTGGAGGGCCTCGGGTAGCCCAGAGTGAGGTAACTAAAACCTACACTTACAGTTGTGGTCAAAGGTTGACATACACTTGTAAAGAACATGTATTTCATGACAGTCTTGAGTTTCCAATATTTTCTTATCTTTCTGCGATGGAATGATTGGAGCACATACTCGCAAAAAACATTCATGAACTTTGGTTCTTTTGTGAATTTATTATGGGTCTTCTGAAAATGTGGCCAAATCTGCTGGGTCAAAAATAAACATACAGCAACTTGAATTCGATCGATTTTGGTGATGCAGAAAGTTGTGTCAATCAATTTTGCTCCAGAAATACTAAAAATACTAAAATGTACGCAATCGACACAAGGCCCTCACGCAGGCGACCGCGCCACAATCGTGATTCTGGGTTCTATAATTATATAATATAATTAATTGTCTGTGCTGTATTAAATATACATTAAGGCTAAATGAAACTTACCTTAACTTACCTCCAGCACTTACCTCACAGAGTGGAAGTCCTGGCCATTAAAAAAGTGGGAAAGTAATGGCTAAATCAGGCTAGAATTAAGGTTTTAGAATGGCCTTCCCAAGGTCCTGACTTAAACCCCGTCGAGAACACGTGGACCGGGCTGAAGAACCAAGTCCACGTCAGAAGGTCAATGAGTTTAGTTGAACTGCACAAATTCTGTCAAGAGGAGTGGTCAAAGATTCAACCAGAAGCTTGTGGATGGCCACCAATAGCGCCTAATTGAGGTGAAAATAGCCAAGGGACGTATCACCAAATATTAGCATTGCTGTATGTATATTTCTGACCCAGCAGATTTTGTCACATTTACAGGAGACCCGTAATAAATTCATAAAAGATCCAAAATGCATTAATGTTCTTTTGCAACAAAGAAGTATGTGCTCCGAAAAATAAGAGTGGGAGAAATTATTGGAAACTCAAGACTGTCATGAAATACATGTTCTTTACAAGTGTACATCAACTTTTCCACAACTGTATAACAACTGATGTGAGACAAGGACAGAGAAGGTCAACGTCGTTTACCCTCTTGGCGTCGAACAGCATCGTTCTTCCCTCCGCTCTCCACTGCTCCTTCTTCTCGCCCTCGATGGCCTGAACCAGAGTCTTTGTTGCAAAGTCCTTCACTTCTTGAACTTTCGCCACTTTCTCCTGCAAAGACCGGGCACACGCACGCACGCACGCACGCACGCACACACACACAGTTAGAGATCGACCATGCGACGTGCACTCAACTTTTATAAACATTAAAATCGGTTGTAAGACGCACAGAGGACCCGAGCTAAGAATCCAACACACTAACCCAAGACAAATGACGGTGATCCAAAAATGTCAATGTCTCCTTCTCCCCTAAACCCGTTGACACCAGTAATGGATTAACCGGATGAAACCAGGAGTTACCTCGTTCAGTTTGTCAGCAAAAGCAGCAACGCTGGGCCCAAACTTCTTGATACCGTAGATAATCACTGCAGTAATGGAGGCGGCGGACAACGTCTCATGGTTGATGACGTAAATCTCCTTGGAGAGCATGTAGACGAGAAGGCCAGTGCCCAGCATGTACGGGCCTAGCGGGGTGGGAGGAACACAAAATCAATCGTATTCCCTTAATCATGTGCTTTTTGGTATGTTGTGTATTTCATGTATGGTGTATTTGTTTTGATGAACTTGTATACCTTGCTGTCTGCGTGTTATATAATACCAAAAATTAAAACCCAGTCTGTGCATAATATCTACCTATCCATCTACCCCCCTCCAGGCCAGCCCTGTGGGGCCGCACGGCATTTTTCTATTTCTGCGTGAGGTGTATTCCCCCCCCCCCCCCCCCCCAACAGCGAGTCTTTTCAATAGAAACACAAGATAAAACTACATAGAGAGGTTCTTGTAAAGAGTGCAATCAATCAAGGAGTCCAGTCGGCCGTGTCCCAAAGAGAGAGAAATTACGCATTACGCATGGTTTTGTTCCGTACGCACTTGTTTCATTCCATTAGGGCAGGTAAAATAAAATAAAAGCACACTGTTCTGGCACGCCAATTGTGGGCACGCGCATCATCGGTACCATTGGAGAGGGAGACAGATGTGAAAAATGTGCCTCGATCACTCCCTCTCCGCAGTGGTGTGCTGACCTGTGACTCCAGTCTTGGGGTACAGGAGCTGGAACAGCTCCTCCGGGATGATGCCATGGCGAACCTTCCCTCCCTTCTCTGGCAGAGGGGGAACTGGGGCCAGACTCTGGGATGTTGTGTGGAGGGAATGGGAGGCCTGGACCAGACTGCAGAGAAAATAAGACCTTGAGTTCAGTATGGCGGCGTCAACTTGTTCGTACAAGAACAGGTGTCTCCTACAGAGCGTGCCTGAAGAAGCAATGGTGTACAAAACACTTTGCTCCCTTTCTTATTGTCTTATATTAAAACAGAAGGTTATACATTTATAATCTTGGTTAGATTTAAATGTGCTAATAAATTAAAGTCGTTTTTGTTATTAGGGGTCCAAATGGACACGAATGATAGATAGTTTTATTCGGGGCCGTCTAAACACACTGTGGTCCAAATTTGATCCACACGGCCCATATTTGTAGATGTTAGCTGTTTTTGTCTCCGGTTAGCACTACCAAAAGGTCACGTAAGAACACTACAGACTATTGATTGGTCATCACAGAGAATCATCACTGGTCACGTATTACACTGCTGACTACTGATTGGTCAGAGAATAGTCACTGCATTGTCATTGCGCGATCATTCAGAAACCTGCCATTTGTAAAAAGCCATGATACTCGACGGCCGTTATTTTTTCCTAGTCACTGGAATACTCGATTGTGCTTTAACTAAAATTAAGACAAACTCTGACTGACTGTACATCCACAGAAGCACAGAGATACAGATCCGGGAGTGACAACCGCATTTAAATATCACAAAAGAAGAGGGAGAAGCAGCGCACTCCGGATTACCCGTAACTCATGAGGTAGGTGCCATGTTTGGAACGTGGGTAATGTAGCATAACCTTTATTACTTATAACCTTTATATAGTTTAAAGTAATTAGGTTAAAGTACTATCAGTTGACAAGTGCCATGTTTAATTGAACCGAATTCTCTTTAAACAAAACCCATCACATTGATAAACGCGTTTTATATAACCGTTTTAGCCTTATCCTCCTGACCCCATTCATTGCTGCCTGCAGCTATATTTATTAATATTATCGGTCATTTTCAGTACAACTGGTGTGCGTTGGATGATTCAAGTTTCTGCCATAGGATTTACTTTAAAATTTGCACAGAAAACAACTAAGGGCATAGTTAAAATATCAAAGCACCTTCCATTTTAACCATATTAAATTTAAATAAAAGTTGAAATTGTGTAACAGTTTACATTCAATTTAGTTATGCTGAATAAATACAACAGTGTAAAATGATGAATCAATCCACAAACATGCATTAACATTGTCAAATGCCAACCAAAACAAAAATAAAACTACCGAAAGGGAAAGACATACCCAGCTCCAAGTGGACCACTGCCTTTTAGGGCATTGGCTGGAAAGGAAAGCAACGTGTTTACAATGACTTCTTCAGAGGAAAATTGTGACAATACAAAGTTTATACAGAAAAAGAATGGCTATCTAGCAGAGGTCTGCTGAAGGACTGGCAGACTCTGAACCCGAAGACAATATAACATGAATAGAACATGTATTCACACCTTTGTTAAGACACGAATGCACTTTGCAAAATAAACATCAATCTGACGTGGGAGCTGTCAGAGAGGCTTGAACTTGACATCTGCAGGCATTCAAGGCTAACCGGTAGCTAGAGATGCTAAGGCTGGACAGAGAGACCTGCATACTGTGTTAGCCTTTGCTAAATAAGGCGGGTTATGTCGGCAGTGTTGTTTTCCTCCAACAACAAATGAGCAACTAGAAACTATTTCTCAGTATATGCAGTGAGACGAGGCATTGAGTTTACTGCTGCCACCTAGTGAGCCCATGCTAATGGGCTAGCATGTCACCCATTCACTGTGGCCTTCACTTTACCCTTCAGCTGCAGCCCCGGTTATATTCCGGATTTCCTCCCTAACAATCCATCCGTGTCCAAACGACATGGTTCCTGAACGCTCGCTCGACAAATGCCACTACCTACCTGAGAGAAAAACGAGCCTGGACAGCATGTTGGGAGGTCGGACGCTGGGCACCTCACTTCGGCCTTCTGTGCCCTTCTGCGACGAGCCGCAAGGATGGCGGATGGACAGGAAGTCTCGCCGAAACCTCGCGAGATTATACAATTCACACGCGTGTGTGTGTGTGTGTGTGTCAAAGGAAAGCGTCGCTAGGGGTCGCTGTTTAGGCGGCCAGCGTGTAGTAATATCAGCGTGCGCTCAGTAATATTTGTGTGTTGTACATACTTACTTAAGTTATGCTCGGTATATTCGTTGAAGTTGTCAATTACTAAATGATATTTTTCATTTATATAGTCGATAACAAGAATATATACACGATATTCTTATTTTCCGTATTCACTGCATGAATGAATTGTGTCACAATTAACCAATAATAAAATGAATACAAATGGAAATGAATAAATGAATAAAGATGAATAAATAGTACAATCCACAAATCTGTATCATGATTTCTGCTAAAAAAAAACACGCACATAAATGTCGGCAAATAAACCAGATGTTTCTTGCGTTTGGCAAATAAATGTTGCCTCGTTGCTACGCGACTAATTATGTTTTCACGTCTTTTAAAACTTACAACTTGTTTCCTCCTTTCCCGACAAAACCTTGCGATAAGACACGTGAACACCGATTCAAACGCCTGGTTCCGTGGATCTGTTCGCGTTGTGACACATGTCCCGCTGGAGGAGCGGGTTCACGGAGTGGATCTGGAGCGGCGTGGACTGTTGCCGATAAACGACCAACAACAGGACAGAACTACTCGTAGTAGTAGTAGTAGTAGTAGTAGTAGTAGTAGTAGTAGTAGTAGTACTACTACTGAGAGGATAAGCTCCACAATGATGAGAAATGCCGCCAGGTTGGTCTGCAAACTTCAACTTGGAACCCGCTATAGTTACAGTCCACTCCGCTCCAGCTTCCACTCCCACAGATTTGTTGTGGATGGAGAAATATATTTGTTTCTGGATTTTCTTGCACATTTTTAAATAATAATTATATATATATATATATATATATATATACATATATATATATACATATATATTTTTTAAAATATTAATATAGATTTGTAGATTGTAGTGTTTATTCGTATTTTTCGTATCCTATTACATATATTTGTGAATTCGTTCCATATTATGTATATATGTATTCCCGTATTATGTTCCTTACTGAGCTGCTGATGAGAGAATAGCACTCATGATCATGTCTTTTCTTATCTTACCTTATCTTACATACATACACACATACATACATACATACATACATACACACACACACACGAACACACACACACACACACACACACACACACACACACACACACACAGACACACACACACCCACACACACACACACACACATACATACATACATGCATTCATACATACGTATATAGATACATACATGACATATATTAGATATCATACCAGGCAAACACTGACAGACACATGCTCCAGCTCCTTCAACAGTACGACTGCTGCTGTTGTAAAGTCCTCTATACCTTGACTAGATTATTTATTATTCCAATAAGAAAGGGCTGGGTGACCAATATCTTCCAACTTGGCATGGCATCTCCCCGAGCATCCTTAGTAGTTTTAGCTGTATGTCACCATGACGTCACTTCTGTGTGTCGGCCAACAATAGTCAATTGTTACGGCGGTGCGGCCATTATCCCCGCACCTACAGCACGCCAATGGGACACGACGTCCTAATTTCTCACGATATTTCCTCCGCCTGAGCCGATGACACACACATACGCACACACGGCGGCCCCTGACAGCGTCTGTAGGCGTGCACACGGGACTAATGAACACACGCCCGGAACCGCATCCTGACATTGTGTTCTTGTGTGCTATTCAAAGCTTTGGGTGTACTTAGGATTATGGGCACAGCGGGCGCCGGTTTCCGCATGAAACAACATGGCAGACGTGCACGCGCCGCACTGGGGACGCCTTGTAAAGGCCCCTCGCTCTCTGCAAGGTTCTCTGCATCTTCTCCCTGACGAAACAACAACGGGGCCGAGGGAGAAATGGTTCCGCTCTAAGAACCCCGCTCGGTGCCCTCTGTGCGAGCCGCCCCCGTGGGATCCAGCTCAGGCTTCAGCGTCACGGCCGAGTCCATTTACCGATCGGTCGACTCTGGTCGTCTTTATTTATAGTCCCCGACAGCATTAACGACCCTCTCGACGGGTGCGACTCAAGGCTCCGGCGAGTCGTTCAGACATGATGTGCGTTGCAGCTGTGCAGGCAACAAGGTTTTGTTTGTTTCTCCTCCAGAGGCTTCCGTCAAGTCAGCAAATTTTAGCAGCTGCTCACTGTCGAAAAAGCCATCCGGAGAGCCCTGCCCACGATGAAGAGAAAAAGAGAACACGTCAGAACACCAGTCAGCAAGCAAGGCGAAGGGCTGCGAAGCAACTGGGAAATCCGAGGTTTCGATCGGAAAACACGGGATAGAACTCTGCACGACGGGACTTCTTTTGAAATTGATGATCCGCCGACCTTCGGTGTCCTTGTGTTACTAACCAGTCGCCGCCACATCATTCCTTTTGATAACGAAGCCTGTGATGACTCGCTCAGCGTTGACGGGGAATCCCAACCCGTGTCTCTCCCTAGATGATTAAAAAAACAACATCACACCGCGCTCTTCACGTGTAGTGAAGTGCAGCTCCAACGTTCAGGGGTTAAAAAGGCCGGTGATTAAGACTGGTGGTGAGGAATCCAATTTGAGTGTAGAGGATACAGTTATACCGTTATCCCTTATTATACGGTCTGCTAACTAGTCCTGTGCACAAATCGGCGACAGAAGGAGGCTTTATCTGTCTGTTTTTCAAGATTTCCCACTAAAACCCGTCCTCTGGCACAACTTCACACATCGACAAGGTTCGTGGAAGAAAGGGGAAGACTTTGGTCGTCTTTGTTTATAGTCGCCGACAGTATCAAAGACAACGGGTTCAACTTGAGGCTCCGGCCAGCCTTTCAGGCACGATGTGAGTTGCAGCTGAAAAGAAAAGATTCCAGCCACAGCACATTTGTTGAAAGCAGAGCAGTTGATTTGTTAAAAAACAACACATTTCGGTACATTTACAGCCCCTCGTTCCTTACCCATAAATAACCCAGGACAGCGGCAGGATCATAAATATGATATTATTTCAGACACTCATTTGGTACAAAAGTTCAAAATGACTGTATGAGCACTGACAGTGTACGCAGCCGAACTACGAACCTGAATGACGTTCCTCTGGGCCAAAATAACAACAGGCATCAAACATTTTTCACGTTATACATATTTTTTTTATCATTTTTCTTTTTAATGTAGTTCAAGTTCAAGCAATCATTTCAAATCATTTTGTTTTTTTCAGTTCTGCCTTTTCCAAGGTCGTATTTGTACTTTTGGTTTCTGTTTTTTTTTTATCTACCACCACACATATACTCCTGAATTATCTTTTGAGTTCAGTTAGCAAAATACACCCTTTGAGAATCTGGGCTGTAGAGATAAACTGTTATCACTGGACATGACTTGACATAATACATATGAACTTATTTCATTTTATTTATTTATTATTTTTTAACCCTTGCTGTCAGCATGCAGTGCATACAACACAGAGTATTTGTGTCAAGTTCAACTTCTCAACCTGCAATGCAACTCTTTATTATTTCTTAAATCATCAAGACTCCTGCAAGAGCACAGTTTTTGGTTCTACAGAGCCACCACCAACCACCCTCTTTGGAGAACTAGTTACCATGTTTGGGTCCATAAACAACTGATCACTGCTCCAAGAGGGGGTGATTCACCACGGGTAAGATAATTAAACATAGAACCAAACAACATTTACCCAAAAACATAAACATTGGACGACAACATGGATTGAAAAACAGAGTTAATCAGGTCCAGGAAAACTAGAACTACAATTGTGCACGTGGCCTCTTCATAGTTATGGCAGTAAATTAATGAGCCTCTTGAGTCTTGAATCTTGAAATGAGGGAGGAAAGGAGAGGGTTGCAACCAGGAGGGTGCTGGGGTGCATTTAAAGCAGGTGTGATTGTGTGTGTGATGGGACCGCCTGTATGTGTGTGTGTGTGTGTGTGTGTGTGTGTGTGTGTGTGTGTGTGTGTGTGTGTGTGTGTGTGTGTGTGCCCCACTGCAGCCGACCAGACGCCCCACCCGGCCGAGGGCGCCTAGGGCCCATCCACATAACAGAGTGTGCTCAGCACCTGGATGTAAGCCCTGGATGTCCCCCACACCCCAACCCACACCCACAACAGCTAGCAGCCCCCCCAGGTCGCAGTACACCTCAAGCCAACAGGCGCAAACTGCCAGGACTCCAGCCCAGCCGGCGGGGGCCCACCCGGCCACCCCCTGGCCAACCACGCCCCCCACACCGACCCGCCAGCGACCCGCCACCCCGGTAAACCCCAGTGCTCAATGTGTGCTGTTGGCAATTGCAGTTGAAATTGAGTGGTGTGGGGGTGTGAGTCCTTCAGGCAAGTTGAACCCAAATCACTCGCGCCCCTCCTGCCCCGCAGACCCTGGTCGGGTGGAGTGTTGTTCGGAGTAGGATTGGTGTGCGAGCCTATGTGTTCAAAGCTCAAATGACTGGGATTAAAATCTCGGGACGGACGAGAAGCACGCTGGGGCAGGAGCGTGACAGGCAAGATGGCAGCCGCCCCATCGACGCAGGGGCGCAGCGGGCAGGGGAGCGACCGCGCAGACCCCCCCCCCGCCTTCCGGACCCGGCCGCGCCCTAGCACGCCCGCCTCCTGTACCCGGTGGCACCCCACCTGCAGCGACGAGCCACGGGCGCGGAGCAGCCCGCCATGTTGGGCAGCTCTCCGCCCCCATCAGGCCTCCGGTCAGGCCCCCGGCCGCCGAGCATGCGGACCACAGAACAGAGGGCGGCAGACGTATCAACTTATATTGTTCAGCTTAAATTATTGTTTTGGCTGAAAGATAATAAAAAAAAAAAAAAACAAGGATGGAGGAAGAGATCCAGAGCTGAGGTCCTAAATAATTGAGGCCTCGCAGATCCTCGTCTCTGTTGGGCGTGATCAACGTCCTGTTTCTGAGATAGAATAACATTTTATCTGCTATGACCCCAGACGTGCAGGGAGGATCAACTGTAGATTGTGCACACACACATTTCATATGGACACACATACACACACACACACACACACACACACACACACACTTAGATACAGTATTTATCTCGACAACAAATCATATTCATATTCACACGTTGCTACACAAAATAAACACACCAACATGGCTTCTCCTCTCTCATTAACAAAACGCACACACACACACACACACACACACACACACACCCTGTCACTCAAACCCCCCCCCCCCCCCCCCCAGCTGTCTGAGCTTCTCAAAGCCTGAGGGACTGACATTTCGCTCATGACATCACAAGCTCATCCTGCTTGCATTCCCCTCACACACACGCACACACACGCACACACACACACACACACACACACACACACACACACAATCCATCTCTATACCGTGCAATTGGTACGGACCTTCTCAATCTGGGTAAAATAGTCTATCTTACCCCCCAAAAAAAACAATTTCTCAAAAAACCGGAGTATGCCTTTGCAGTCATCAATCACACCTTATTGAATTTTTTTTGTTGATGCTTTGTTGAAGTGAATTATGTCTCACAGAGTCAGTATATGTGATCTCAACAAGGATATTACCGCTGCCAAAGTTTGGATTAACCCAAAATATATCTAATAATGACCTTAATGATATGAGGCTTTATTTGAACAGCTTTGAGGCGTTGTCATGTGTCCAGAATCTCACCAGTGAATTTAATTTCCTCCTGACTCAGAGCGGTTGTGTTATGACACAGTTTGTCTGCTTTCCAAAGTGGTGAGTAGGGCAGACACAAATATGTGCCAAAACCGAAGTTTAGCCAGATCCGCACGACAGTCTGGTATCGATTTACACACACACACACACACACACACACACACACACACACACACACACACACACACACACACACACACACACACACACACACACACACACACACACACACACACAGCCTGAAGACATCCACAGTTTAAACAATTATGGGACTTCAGCACATTAGCTATTTCCGCTGAGAGAATTATTATTATTATTATGCCGAGTAAGAGTTAACAGCACAAAAATCCCTTTTCAGACGATGCAGTTTTCCTCCGCGATAAACACGCGGCGTCACAACGACGTTTTCATTTGGAAGTGACTCAAGATGAAGGGAAAATAAATCCATCCACGAAGTTCTGGGGTTTTTGTTGCGAGGAAAAGTCTTTTCCGTCTGTTTGCTGCTGCTGCTGCTGCTGAGGCGATTCCTCTGATGTGTCTCCCTCTGACACGCACGCACACACACACACACACACACGCACGCACACACACACACACACACACACACACACACACACACACACACACACACACACACACACACACACGCACACACACACACACACACACACACACACACACACACACACACACACACACACACAGACATTCCGATACAGACACCCACAATGGCCCACAAATCACAAGAAAACACTGACTATGTATGGATGGGCCTATGCGTGAAAAAACCCCTCCATATTAAAGTGGTAATCCTCGAGATTACTTTATGAAAACAAAACCCATATTTAATATTCATCCAATGTTTTTATCTTTTGCCTGCACTGTTTATATAAGAAACAGCTATTCAATGTATTTGCGCTGTGCAGGTACTCCCTCTGTTCTGTACTCCCCACTCCCGCTGTTTCCATTGTTGGTGGCGGGGTTGGCCACGCGCAAGGGGTGAAAGGCCACCGTGGTGAAGCTGACAGAGCGGCGTGGCGTGGCTAGCTGTGGCCAGTAAACGGTCCATATGGATGAAAATTCACAAAAAAAAGAGAACAAAATGTCCCCGCCAGCTCTTGCGACCACCAAAACACCAAAACCCCCCAAAATAAATGAACCGATCAGATGAAGGCAAAAAACGCTATTCTGGGACCTGAAGTGCAATACCCCCAGCACAGACAATATTGTGGAATCGGCACTTTCATGTTTTAATTTGCAGCCAATTCACAATTTAAAAAGAAACAGTCGAAAAGCTGAGAGGGTTCACCCCCCCCCCCCACCCCCCCCAGGCAGACTGTCGGAACAGGACAGTCAGGACATGAGCGCGGTCTGAGCTCAACTTCATCCTAAGCGTTGACGTAGTCATCGGAGAGCGTCTGAGTATGCGGCCGCGTGCGTTGTTTGTTTGGCCACGCCCAGGAAGTGACCCCACCCAGGAAGTGACTCCACCCCTTAGCGATGTGCAGAATTTGCCGCCGCACCGCCTGTGGCACGGGGAGAGGGAGGGTCGGATGAGTGTGCGGGGCGTCCAGCAAACTACCTTCCTGTAGCGGCTCACAGGAGTCTCCATCCGACCCTCTGAAAAGGCTCCATTGTTCTCGGGGAGGGCGAGAAGCGTCGAGCTGCGGGAGGGAGGGCGCAAGGCCCGGCGGCACGGCCCGCGCCGGGGTGGTGCTGCCGGGGCGGCGCTGGGCGTCTGGGACGGTGCCTAAAACCACACGAAGGAGAGGGGGGCGAAACACAGAACATCTCTGTGCTGCCCTGGAGTCCTGCCTCGGCCTAACAGCTTCTCAGGGAAACACACACACACTCTCACACTCACGCACGCACGCGCGCGCACACTCACGCACACACAGGCACACGCAGGCACACACACGCACACACACACACACACACACACACACACACACACACACACACACACACACACACACAACACGATGTAAAAAACACACCTCGCTGTCAGAGGGCTTAACCGACCCAACGGTTTCCAGCCGTGTTTCTCCATATTTGGTGGTGTTTGTCTCCCATTTTGAAGCGGGGAGGTTTTTTTTTGGTTTTTTTTACGTTTCTTTTAAACAATAATAACGATAATATGCATCGGACGAACGAGCCAATCAGAAGCCAGCGCCTGGATGCTGGGTGATGACCAGTGGTGGAAGAAGTACTCAGATCTTTTCCTCTAAGTTAAGGTACAAATACCCTGAGACACAATGACTCTAGTGAATGTGAAGGTACCACATTGACATTTTGCTCTTCAAGGCACTTGGAGTATTTAAAGTAAAAGTACTGGTCATATCCGGGTCCCTGATACAACAGAGCTTATAATACTTCATAAAGTGCTACTTTTTTTTCTGCAGATGAGTACAAACAAAGGGAACGTGATTGTGTTCAAAAATGTAGAAGATTGAAAAAGTATATAGATATTTGCTTTGAATATAGCGGAGTAAAAGTCACAAGTCTCTCGAAACGGAATATTGCGCAGTATCTACAGATCCTCGAAAAGGGCACGGTGACAAACTGCTTGTACCGCGTTACTTTGCGTCGCCGTGAGCGACTTGGAAGACGATGGCGTTAGGAGACGAGGGTCACGGGGGTGTCTGACGGGCTCTCCCGACCCGTCTTGTGCCGACGAGACAAGACCGACGACTGCGGCGCTCAGGAATGCGTGCAGGCTGTGGAAAAGCGATGATGTCACCATGGTCCACGGTGAGGAAAGCAGACCTGGCGCCCAGGTGGAGAGCAGCACAGTACGAGTACCTTGCTACTGCACTTAAGTCAAATGTGCGAGTATCTCTTCATACCCTGTACTTTTTTTACTCTGCCACATTTTCTCAGTGCTGGTCTCTTACGCCTCGGTTCCCCTCGCTGCCCTCGCTGCGTCGTTGCCGCTCAGCCCGCAGTGCCCTGCGATGCCATTTGCGCCACCTCCCGCCCGGCGGAGTCCTCCGGCCGCGTATTCCGAAAAATCCCGGGTGGCGGAAAAAGGCGCAAGGCGGAGCGAGACCCCCTGTCGTCGGACGCCCCCGAGCTGGTGTGCGACGTCGAGGGGGCGACGACCGCTTTTGCGACGTCGGACTCAACCCCTGCAAAGTGCAATCTTTCGACGTTTTTAAGGCAGCGGCGGATAAAAGGGAAAGTTTTAATTCTTCCAGCCGGTGAACCAGGCGGAAGGTCTTGCGGGCGTTCCCCGGGCATCGTGTTTTTCGGAGAGATAGAAAATCGGGCAGAGCGGCAGGAGTTCTGCTGTACGTTCTGAACATTTTAAATGTGTCCAAGTGCATCTTAATTCCTTGCGGGATTCTGAAAGCAAAAGCCGCCATTTGGCGCCTTTCTAAAATGGCCAGGAGCAGCCGGATAAGTTGAAGAAAACCTTTCTTGAAGGACAATTTGATTTTTCCAGATTCGCGTTCCTTCATTGTTGTTGTTTTTTTTTTTATCTCTCAGCATTTTTTCAAAACCGAGGAAAATGTCCAACCGTGGAGTTAAATATTCCCGTTGAATACATGGGGGGAACGCAGTTCACCTGCCGAGACGCTGAACAGTAACAACAAGTATATCAGATCAGTATAATTTATTAGTGAAGGCCCAAGCCGGGTTACTCAGTCCTATTTTTTTTTAGTATAAAAAAAACCAAAACCTGAAGTATTGAAAACATATTTTAATCCGTTAACAGGAAGGTCGGATCATAATCTCGACCTTCATTTTGAAGAAAAACGACGAAACAGCGTTTTTTTTTGTTTTGGTTTTTTTAATACTGACGGGAGGGTGAACGTTTTTTCTTAACGTCAAGCTGTACTCGAAATCTCAAGTCAGTCCATTTGAGGATGGATGAAAGCAGCCGGACTGGAGCGGTGCTCTGCGGCCTGGCGACGTAGGAAAGGCGCCGAGTACCGTGCCGGGTCAGCGGGACTACCCAGGAATTCTGCAAGAAGGTCTCCCATTTGCGTAGAAAAAACACAATTGACCGTGGTTACTCGAAGGGAAATAGTCAACTCATTTGAGAAAACGATGAATGGAATGACAAAGGATTTGGGTAATGAAGTCACGATCAGAAGTGACGGAAGACAAAGAACGCACACAGCCACAGTCCAGCTCATTCCTGGTGGATTCAGCGCAGAGTACGGCCGAGCTCTTTGGTGTAAGATGAAGAGTTGTCGAACCTGCGAGCGAGGAATTCCCCGTTTTCGCCATTGAAAATGTCTCAGAATCTACAGCAATGAAATGACTTGATTGCTGGAAGGTCGAAGTCGAAAGTTGTCTTTGATATTGATGAAGTCAGTGGTATAAAAAAAAAAAAAAGATGAACCCATGCTATGCACGCCTTTACCTCAGCTGATAAATCTATTAATAACAAACTCCTATTTTCCTTCTTCCGGGAAGGCTGCGGTAGTGACCGCTGTATCCCGTCAAACGATGGGAGTATTCTTCCAATGGCTTCTAAACTTGTACAAAAGGTGGTTTGTGATCAGCTGGTCTCTCATTTAAATGAAGGTGTATTTACTCTTTTGTTGGTTTCCGAAAGCATCGCTTGACCGAAAGGGCAAATTGGCTTTTTCATTGTTTGTTGAACCAATCAAAAGTCATCTTGATTAAAGGGGGTGTTGTTGGGAGTCGTGTTTTTATTTTATTTTTATGATTTTTAAGAAGGCGTTGGACACGGTGAATCAAAATGCTTTGCCTTAAAAAAAAAAAAAATTCGAAAGGTTATTTATCCGTCGATGCCCTGGCCTGGATGGAAGAGGAGACAATGTACACGAGCGGGCCGTACGTGTTCCTCATCTGCTAGCTGTACCGCAGGGGTCCCCTCCAGGGTCTGTTTTAGGACCACTCTAATTTGGTATACATGTTAATGATCTCCTCCGAGTCGGCATCCAAATGTATGCTGACGACGCTGTGATTTTCCCACATGAGATCTAAAGAACGTGCTGCAGCCAAACTTAATGATGCTGCGATGAGCAACGGACGACCCCCCCCCCCCCCCCCAGTCTGTATGCTGACATCATAGCATTGTGATGGTAGTATGACATCAGGACTTAGCCAGAGATAAGATAGCCAGACAGAAACGTCTCAAGACTCGGATTTGAATCGATTCCATCAGCCTGGTGCTTGGGAAAGGGCAGTCTGTGAGTTCATTCATGGTGTTGGTGTATGCATACAGGGTAGGAGCTATGACAACGTATTAACAGAGCAACTACGTCAGCACAGAGATTGATTGTTAATCTTCATATTTCTGCACTGTTCCACAGTTTTACACGGCTTCTTAAAGACAGAAAAAGTGAGCTCCTGTCTCCGGGTACTTATTGGGAGAGTGTTTAGCCCACTGCATACGGCTACACGTGGTGAGGGCAGAAGAACAGATATAAATTACCCACCAACTACCTCTGGTGCAATTACTTTTCATTGTGCGCTGAAAAAAGCATTTGAAAGAAAATTTTGAACATTTATATTCACATTTGTAAATGATTGAAAAAAATATATATATATTTTTTGCAAATTGTAATCTGGATCTGCATGAGCATTGACTGCAGAAAAGAAGGCACTGTAGCACTTGTACTATAGGTATCAAAAGTATTATAGGCTCGCATTTTTAATACTTTAAGTACATTTTATAATAAATACTATTTACGAATACACTATTACCAATGTGGCACACTTTCACGATAATAATCTTAATAATTTTACTTGAGTAAAAGCGCTGAGTACTTCTTCCACCACTGACAATACTATAACAAATGACAATTCACAGCAGAAGCAGAAGCAAAAAGAAAATTGGAAAGAAACAGCCGGAAAGATCCTGTGTCGAGTTTTTTATTTTTTATTATTTTTTTTATTATTATTGAAACAATATGAACAAAAAACACTGCAATTAAATAAAATAATCCAAACACATGAGTCAGCGAAACCTCGAAGACTAAAGAGTTGATGATAATATGCAGTAACAGGGACGGGTGAGAGACGGGGGAGTTACTGTACGTCATCGCAAACGTTCGAGTCAAAAGCCTATTCATTAAATGTTACATCACTCCTTCAGTGCACGTATTAAACTGAGTTCGTAAGGCAAGCTGAGCTAAGCGGAAAAAAAGTTAATTTTTACAACCATTAATGAACACATACAATGGTGAGAATAACATTTAAAAAAACAAACACATGGGCATCGCTGCCGAACACCGAGCACTAAAACCAAGTGCAACTCTCAAACGTCATCCCGTGCGTGCTCTGCTTCATTAAAACTGGAAAGAAAAACAAAAAACCTCTGCTTTGGCATTTGGTACAAGCTGATACCAGACAGAGAAAAACTGCCTGTGGGTGAGCGTTTTGGAGAGGAAGCCAAAAGTAAATGCTGTGATAATCTACGGAATCGGTGGAGTCAATTCACATTAAAGCGCTTTTTTTTTGGGCGGGGGTAGAGGGTGGGGGTCCCAGAGACAGTGGCACAAACCCTTCTGCTGAATTTCACAGATACGTATTACGTCTTTAGAAGCCAGTGTCAAAGTCGGCAGAATGTCACGTTACTCTTGCGAATGTAGGCGCCGTGACGGTTTGCCGTCAGAACAACTTCTGCACAACGTGCTTCATACAATTGTCCGGCTTTTTTTTGTTGTTGTTGGTTTTCTTCTGTGGCGACGGGACTCACTGGCTTTGTGGTGTTTTTTGTTTTTGTTTTACTGTAATGGTTATTTGGACGCAAAGAAATTCTGTAAAGAAATAAAATAAAAATAATCGCCCCGCACGTTCTGTGTGTTCCATTATACTGAAATGCTAACGTAAGCAACTGCAACATGTGAGAAAGTCATTAGCTAAGTTAACTATGTCGTCCATTTGCAAGGTATATATACATCCTATGGAATTCAAAACATCCGCTCCCGACGTCCCCTCAGCCTTCGTCTATTTCTGTTTCGTCTAGTTTGTGTTTAACCCTTTTACATTTGTCGTTTTAGGTCCTTCTCGCCAGCACAACTGTAAATGTGCACGTGGTTGGCGAGAAAAGGAGCCGTTGTCGTGGTAAGCGCGAAGTCAGGTCACCTCCTTACTTTTCGAATCGAAAGCCCTGCAATGCTCTGAAACCTCACTGCAGCGTTGTGTTCCCGGGGTTGAGGGTGGAGCGGGGGGGAGGGGGATGCAGAGCCCTAAAAATCAGTGTTTTATTTGTATTTTTGTTTTATTTGGGGGGGTGGGTGGGTTAGGGGCAGGGGCGAGGATAGCTTGTCTAGCCATGCCTTTCCACGCGCACGCGCGCGCGCACACACACACACACACACACACACACACACACACACACACACACACACACACACACACACACACACACACACACACACACACACACACACACACACACACACACACACACACACACACACACAGACCTTCCTCCCCTCGTCTGGAAAGGTCAGACTAGCATGCTTGTTTAATGACAGGAAATGACATCACAGTTCAGTAGTTCAGAGTTTCCAGAACTTTGGGCACCCCTCTCTCTTCCTCGGCTGTTCTGTTTTTTTCCACTCAAGGTCTGTGGGAAAGAGAAGCAGAACGAGATACACAACGTGAGACAGGGCGGATGAACAGGATTTAAGGTTCTGCGGTTCGTTTGAGGCTGGGACCCAAAGGGGACACACTGTATTGTGCAAAACTCCCCCTTTTTCAGCGCTTGTGCACGTACATCTGGGCCTCTTGACGGTTCTACTCACTCACACACACACACACACACACACACTGTGAAATAAGACAACCCAGTCAGTTTATTGGGAGCTGCCTATTTCAGAAAACATGTACTACACGTCACGTCAGTAGAATTAGAACCGCCCTCCTTCTGAGTAACTCCACCCACGGCTGGAGCGCCACCGGGACCCGCGTCGAAGCTCAGGGCTCAGCGTGGGAAGTGCTCTGTTGTTGGCTGCAGAGACCAGCACAAATCTTTTCAAAGAAAGAGCAGCTAACACCAAATGTCTGTGACAAAACTGCAGACGAGGGAAATGTGTGCGTGTGTTTGTGTCCACGGTAGGTTTACTGTACTGTATTGTGTACCATTCGCTGCGACGTGCGATCCGCTCCGTGTTTTTTCCCAACAAAACCGTAGATGTGAATTTTTTTTTTTTTATATTTTGCGACGTTTCTGGAATTTGATGAAACAAAAAAAGCTCCAAGCTCGGCGCTGCTCACCGCGGTGGAAGTCGGAACAGACTTTTAAATGAAGTCTTGCAGATCTGATACGAGTGAAGATTCAGAAACTGGACTGCTTATTTCTCGCCTCAAATTTGTATCTGAAAATTTGAATGTACTGATGAGGTGAAATCAGTGAAAGTTTACAGAGAATCCCATTGGCTCATGGAACTAGGGGCCTCTGGAGGGTGGCTCCTCCCACTGAAACAGCCTGTTTTCAGACAGGGTGGATTGGACGCAGGTCAGAATGGCTCCAATCTGAGTGGTATTTTCAGCATTAAACTTTAAAAACATGTTTTGGTGACCTCAGAGACAATATATTAACTCGGTGAAAAGGATAATGGCATAATAGGTGCTCTATGAACGATCCGAGTTAAAGGACCATACAATACAACTATGGCAACATGCATTTTTGTCAAAGGAAGTTCATTTTGTCATATTTTGTATTTGTTAATTCCATTCGAAAAAACGGCATTGCTTTAACAAATACAAAAAAGTAACTGTGACAAAAATAAACATTACTGTAGTGCAACTAGGATATCATCATCATCATATGAAAAATAGAGAAACATTAAAAATCTAAAAATGTGAGCCACCATTAGGAAAAAAAACCAAACATGTGCTTGCTGACTAGTAAATGGGTTGAATCTCAATTTGACACTGGCATGGTCCTTTATGGTGTACAGAGCGACACTGACAACAAAATGGGAAATTGGGAAAATGGGAATTGCTGTACAGTATATACCGCGTAACTTTCACTGATTTCACCTCATCAGTCCGACAAAATCTGTTTCTGAACAAATTTGAGGCGAGAAATAAGCAATCCAGTTGCTGAATCTTCACCCATATTAGATCTACCATGCCTCATTTAAAAGTTTCAAGCTTGTGGGAGACACGATGATTATTTGTTTCATGTCAACGTCAAAAAATAAAATAAAATAATAAATACATCTAGTATTAAAACACTTATCGGCTTTGTTTGGATAAACGCACAGCGTATCATGTGCCGCAGCCTACAGTCTATGTACCACATAGGTTTTTTTTTTTGTTTGTTTTTTTTTAAAGAAACACACAACAATGTTAGGTTTTATATACTTACATTTCCATTGTCTGCAGTTTCTTCACAGACAGTTGGTATTAATTCCTCTTTCTTTAAAAAGATTTGTCGAGTTACTCAGATGGGGGGGCAGCTCGAGTTCTACTGAAGCCCACCGTGACGTAAGCGTTGGCTGCAAATGTGAGCGACTCGTTTCAGGACATGTTTTCTGAAAGAGGCGGCTCACAATAAACTGACCGAGCTGTCTTATTAGCCCTTTCCCACTGCACAAAAAACCCTGTAACACCCGCTAACATCCGGTACTTGTCACCAGTGGGGAAGGAAAAACCCCGGGTCAAATTATCCCTCAATAGACCCGGGTTTAATCGGCGCCACCTCCGATCGGCTGTGATGTGAACAGGACGCCCGGGTCGAGCCGCTTTGGTCCCTTTACCCGCGCGTTGAAGTTCCCGACACTGGCGCATAAATAGACAGGAATATACGTGTATCATTCCATCATTTTATATTCCATTTAGAATCCAATGTCTTTTTTCCGCATGGGGGACCATGAAATGTTTTGAGTGTGGGGATCTCACCGTGGGGAGCCCGACAGAGAACCCCCACACTCCCTGCCGCGCTCCAAGTCACTCCAGCACCGCCCCGAGCCGGTCCCGGCTGCATTGATACTCCACGCTGCTTCTACTGTAGCGTTGGGTCGTTGGTGAACGATCCGATTCTTTTGAACAGCTCGAAAAAACCTCCTTCCCCCATGTTTTACAGTTTTATGTCGTTGTTTGTTTGAGTTGCTGTCTCCTCTCCTGTTTTGTTCCCAATCACACTGGAACCATGACACGGCCCTCTTCCGGCTGATCGTGACATCGAACGTGACACACCAGGTCTTTCTCCTAGCAATGGGAAAGCTGTCTCGCCTATTTTTTAAAAAACCCGCTCATTTTGGTGTGAAAACAAGGTGTATTCTACATCCTTCCTCCGGAGACGCCAAAATAACATCTGCATTTTAGTGTTCAACTTTTTCCAGATGTGTGTGAGAGAAAATTTTCAACACAGGTCTAAAATGTTGCTTCCCATCATTTATAACTGTTTTTGTTCACAAAAATGCTTTTCAACTGAGAAACTTAGCACTCAGCAGCAGCTTCTCTGTGTAACCCAATAGGACTAACACTAAATCTCCTTTTCAAAAACGGGACAAAAACAAAGCTGATGAGGTCACTGGATAAAAAATAAATGTCCCCTTAAGTGTGTCAGGATGTGATGGGTGTTAAGGCTCTGAGGTGTTTGAACCACGACGAGAGGGTTAAACAGTTAGCGGAATGTAATAATAATTCCCACAGGGAGTATTAAAGAAACGGAGACACTCTCTTTCTTTTCCCATGTTTTTTGTTCTTGGCAGACCAACGACACGGGAAGCGTTCCGCTGTCAGTGACACTCAACGCAACAGAATCAAACCCTGACAGCGTGTTGTCAGACAGAAGGGCGTGGTGCATGGGAAAACAGCTGTCAATTAGACCATTCTTCCACCACGTTCCCAAGGGGACGGGCAGAGTGGTCACGCTACCGCGTTGAGTGGCAGACGCTAGTGGGACGGTTGCATATGATATCACATCCTGCTCTCCTCTGCACAAAAATGCTGCACGCCTTAGTAGTCCGAGGTTTAAATCAATCAAATGAACACTGAGAAAGAGGATTTTACTTCCTCCATTTCCTCTAAATGTATATAATAATTAGAGAAAACCTATTAAAAATGTAACGCTTGGAGCGATGGCTTTATCATGTTGTGGATCAGAATTTGAGCGTGCCGTGTGACTGCAGCAACCACCTTGTGGGAAATTGACATCAAACTTTCCTTATTTGTATATTTTATATTTTATAGATGTTAAACTTTACACACTATTTTATGGCACTAGTTGTCTAGGTGGAAAATTGGAAAAATAGGTGGAAAAATTGCCCTGCACTGATCATTTGATTTCACTCATTAGTTGGACCTCTGCGTTGGTGCTTATTAGTAAATCCACATAGCTGGCTAAATAATCAGAGTGCTAGTTGAGATAGCTGCTCGACCGTGACGCAATTTCCACTCTCGAGAGGGTGTGTCAAAAAATTATACAAATGCAGAATGAAAATGTCCGAAAAATCACGTGGCTGCAACCCCACCTGTGGTGGTCTCACTCAATGTCATTTTCTTTGTGACGGAGAGTTGATATTATCTTGGAAAACGTTCTCGCCAACACCCATTACATCACGGGTAGCGTAATTCACAGCATTCCGCCATGAGAAGTATCGAGTGCCTAGATGATAAAATGTTTCTCAGAAGTGGCTCAATGCAGAAAATTACAACACTAAGTGTGTCTGTGCATTTGTGTTTATACATACTGTACATGCACAGTATGCACTGGCTTAGTGCTGTGTGGGCATGTAAAGCTCTTTGAGACTATAACTACACAAATAAATTCTTCCCTTTTGAAAAAGCTGTACTCACGAGTATTTTCCCATCCTCCTCAGCAAGGCGATAACCACAGCGATTACAATGACCACTGCCACCAACACACCGATTACGATGCCAACCACCTGACCGGAGCTCATGCCCTCTGTAAGGAAGAGAAATGTGAAGTCAATAAAGACCAATCATAAGTTACACATGCTGTAAATTGACTGACATGTACAAGAAATGATCTATTTCACGCTTTTATATTATTCATTATCAGTCATATGAAAGATTTAGGGAGAAAACGGGGGAGAGAGAGGCAGAGTCAGAGATAAAGAATATATATTTATGTGTGTTCTTTTATTATACATGGTGCAGTTTTTTTTCTGAAATTTCCGTATTCAAGTCATTTTACATTTTATGTTATTTTTCTCACTACCGTAGGTTTTTTTTTTTAAATGCTAACTAGCTGCATTTTACTTTAATTATTTAACACTTTTAATTATAAAAAATAATATACATAGCACTCTGTAACCATGGGTCCTGTATAAATTAAGTATGTAAGTAAGTATTGTGATTATTCTTATATCAAAATCTAAATATCAAATTTACATATCAACCACATAAAATTAAAATCTTTCAATAACAACCACTTCCAGTTTCGGTACAAAGCACTTGAAGTTGAGTATTCTATCACATTATTTCGATGAAGACAGACATCACTAAACTAGACCAAACGATCCAACGCTAATCCACTACAGTTCTCACCATCTGCTCCGTTCTCGACAACCACCCCATTGGCCGTCTTGGCGTCGGGCCCTGCCTCCTCAGTGTGGGTCTCCTGCACCGCTGTGGGGGCTGCAGTCTCCACAGCGGGGGCTGCAGTCTCCACAGCGGGGGCTGCAGTCTCCACACTGAGGGCTGTCGTGGGGGAGTCCGTCTCGGTGGGTGTCGCATCAGTGGCTGTGTGAGCCGGGGCGTCGGTGTCGACGGGTGTGGCCTGGTTGGTGAAAGTCTCATGCACCGTCGTACTGTCCATAGCGGCGGCGTCCGTAGTGGCGGCCTCCGTAGCGGCGGCATCTGTAGTGACGGCGTTCGTAGCGGCGACCTCGGGTAACATCTCCGGTTTGGCGGTGTGAGGCCCGGTGACCACGTCCACCATGGTCACCGTCACCCCCAGTGAGGCTTCTTCTGTAGAGGCAGCGGTCGCAGCATTGTGGTCAGATGGGAGCTCTGTGGGGCCTGGGGGCAAATCAATCAATGAGCTGAGATATACAGTATACATAGGTTATATGTACAGCGCCTATTAGGGATGCAACTGTACACGGTATGTTATTGAACTGTTTGGCACACCCCCTACGGTTCATTATGCACATGTGAACCGCGGTATTTTGGTATCACGGTAGAAGTCCACTGGACACGTTGGCGCAGCGTACGTGCCGCGTCTTATGGAACCCACTGTTGCAGCTCCACTGGCCCCATCAGCCATGCCGGTTCCGTGCGAAATTTCTCTATTTTTGCACGAGAGGTCTATTTTTCTCTCCAACTGTGTGCAGCTACGCAGCCTTTTCCAAATAAACATGAGATAAACCAACACAGAAATGTTTTTGTAAAGAGTATAATCAATCAAGGTGTCCAGTTGGAAAATAACCCCTGTGATGGCTGTGTCTCTTTTTATTACGGACTTCTCCTCAGAGACTCGCTTCCACTTGTGCTAGTATTGTGTCGTTCACGGACGATCTGATTCTTTTGAACGGCTCTTGGAATGAAGGGAACTGACTCTCGCTGGGTGATGACTCGTTTTTTTATGTCAAGTTTTACAGTTTTATTTTGTGTTGTTTGTTTAAGTTGCTGTTGAAAGATTTCTGCCGCTGGCAAATTGTTCCCCCTCTATGTAAGAGATGTCCTATGCTCCTCCCTCACCGGGAGGTGCCCTGGCTACAAAGGAGCGCACCTGCTGTCATGTCAGGTTCACAAAGCGAAGGCACACACGCACTGGTCTAACTGTCACAATAAGTTATTTTACTATTATTATTTACGTGTGAAAAACACTGTTTATACCTGTTCTACACAAAAATAACTAACTATAGTCCTGGTTTAATAAATGTTTTATTATGAAATGTTTTGAAAATATTATATAAATAAATATGAACGAAAATTAATATTTTAATTTCCCACTATCCTTGACACCTCTCCTTCAATCAGATGATCTTATGCAAATTATAACAACCCACCAATGAACTTGAACCCCTGTCTCCCCACCCCCCCCAGAGTCATACACAGAGTTGTTCTTAAATATAGATACTGAAACCGTTGGTGACCGTGGCCCCAAAACCGTGATACATACCGAACCGTGAGCCCATTGTACCATTACATCCCTAGTGCCTATATATTATTATAGGATAAAAATATATGTATTGTAATATGTAATATATGTTGAATTTTTGCCAGCAGATGGGGGTTCAACCAGTACTGAACAAGGGGGATGAATACTCATGAATTATTGACATATGACAAAGTTTATTTGAATGGTTTTTGGTGGGTGGGGATATAAACTGATCAGCCACAACATTAAAACCGCTGAGAGGTGAAGTGAATATCATTCACCATCTCCTTCCAATGGCACCTGTCAAGGGGTGGGATCAGTTGTTGAAGTCGATGTGTTGGAGTCAGGAAAAATGGTCAAGCGTAAGGACCTGAGCGACTTTGACAAAGGTGAAATTGTGATGGCTAGATGACTGAGTCAGAAAATCTCAGGTCTTGTGGGGTGTTCCCGGTATGCAGTGGTAAGTACCTACTAAAAGTGGTCCAAGGAAGGACAACCAGTGAACCCGCAACGGGGTCGTGGACGCCCAAGGCTCATTGATGCACGTGGCACGTGAGCAAAGTGTAGCCCTGGTCCAATCCCTCAGTAGCACATATTGCTGAAAAGGTTAATGCTGCTATGATAGAAAGTTGTCAGAACACACAGTGCATCACAGCTTGCTGTGTATGGAGCTGCGTAGCCGCAGACCAGTCAGGGTGTCCATGATGACCCCTGTCCACCGCCAAAAGAGCCTACAATGCTAATGTGAGCATCAGAACTGGACCATGGAGCAATGGAAGAAGGTGGCCTGGTCTGATGAATCACGTTTTCTCCTACATCATGTAGATGGCCGGGGTTAGGCTCCTATCCGATAGAGCATCTGTGGGATGTGCTGGAATAACAAGCCCGATCCATGGGGGCCCCACCTCGCAACTTACAGGACTTAAAGGATCTGCTGCTAAAGGTCTTGGTGCCAGATACCACAGGACCCCTTCAGAGGTCTTGTGGAGTCCATGCCTCCACGGGTCAGAGCTGTTTTGGTGGCAAGAGGCGAACTACACAATATTAGTGGTGGTTTTAATGTTGTGGCTGATCGGTGTGTGTGTGTGTGTGTGTGTGTGTGTGTGTGTGTGTGTGTGTGTGTGTGTGTGTGTGTGTGTGTGTGTGTGTATATATATATATATATATATATATATATATATATATATATATATATATATATATATATATATAGTGTATCAAGAAAGTGATGGGGATCAAGCATCTTAAAAGCTGAATAGATGTTCTAAATGCTACATTCGTAGAAGGATGAAATTGGTATTAATGACCTTCTCATCTGTTAAACCGGACTACCCCTTTATTAAAGCAACATTCCTCTGTAATGACACAGGGGAATATTAAGATACTGAAGCCAACTCAGTGTGCTCATGCCATGCCCTGAATGACCCTCTGTGAGCTGGAAAGTCCCTCAATCTGCCAGGATGGATGAGAAAACTCAGTGCAAACCGTCTAAATATTCACATTCCTGCCCGACCGGCGTCCTGCTTCCCTCCACTCTCGCCTTCACTCACTCACACGTTATTTTGTGAGGTCATCCCGTCTGCCCCCACCCCACTTTTCCCACTCCTGCAATCCTTCCAATCCCAGCATAATTCCACAGAAGCTTAGAGAACATGGCTGCCACTCCCTGTGACCAAATAAACAGTTACCACCCCGACCCTGCATCCTTTCTTAAGGGCGGCTAGCATGGCACATCACCGGCCACATTTCTTGCAGAGGAAGTCTCAACCCGTTAAGAGTGGCTGGAGCGCAAGTGGAGAACAGGAAGCCACGTCAGGGATCGTTTATCCTAAGTTGTTCAACACACACAGGCCCTGACGGGGGAAGTAGCTGATTGTGTGAGAAACACAATGAGGGGACGAACAAAGTGGTTTCTCATTAGCTTACTACGTGAAGAAGAACTCCTACAATTCATTCAGGAAGAGGGACGTTTGTTGATACAGCTATCTACAAAAACACCCAGAAGAACGTTGACTTGAACTCTGAAAAGCCAATAAGGTTGATTTGATGGGGAGCACTTTTAAGAGATTAAAGGCCCTTCCACTCAAAACTGTTTTCTTTATTTTTACCACCTCTTGTAATCATGCCTTTGTATATACAGATTGATGGACAAAACTTGCCAAGTGCAGTCTTAAAGTTCCTCTGCAGAAGAGAGGGCGCTACGAGGGTTTCTGGGGGAAGAAAAACGAGCAGGGACAAGGATCTTTTTCATACACCACAAAAAGGTTGAACCAATAATGATCCGTTATGCAAATACATACGATAGCAAAGGGATCCTGTGCTTCAAAAAATGGTTGGATTTTAGCTACAAAGATTGGATTGAAGTGCCTCATACCACAGACGGGACTCAACACTTTCGACCTTGAACTTTTAAGCTGTATCTTTACATGTAAGTATGTCAAGTCATTCAGCAGACAGTCTGTGTTTTCAGCAAAATGGAGGCTCCCATTTCATAGCCCATGAATGTATGAAGACATGTACTTATCCCAGTGTCTTTCATCAAGGCTTGGACAAGGAAGGGACCTGAGTTAAACCCAATCATTTCCCTCGGTGACGAAACCCGATCTCCCACTGTTCAGCATCCTCCGAGCCACAACTAAGCGCTTAGACTGGAAAGCACGGCTTCATAAATTAAGGAGGTAGGTTTCACTGTGGTACTAAAATTACGGCCTACAGTTAGCTTTCCATTGGCACGATGTTGGCCTGAAATCTCCTCTCTGCCCCAGAAAATAAACCTTTTTTTTAATCAGTCTGCTATTCCTGTTCTCGTACTGCAGAGTCCAGGAATGAGCCGACTTCTAAACATAACGCGTGACATCATGTTCCCCCCACTTCGCCGCCTTCTCCAATTGTTCTAAATACTTACAGTAATACAGAATGCCGCACAAGGGTAAAAATAACTCTGAATGGCCCCAACTTATCTGACAACCATGGTTGTTATACCTAATCCAGTGCTATAGCGAGCCTGTTCATTAGCAACAGGTGGTGCAAATATAACCAAACATTTGTCCCTAGCTATTCCGACAAAGCTGTCAGGGTGCTTTTAAACTTGCGTGGCGGCTGTTTATTTGGAATGTGAGGGTGCGATGGTACACTTCACAGAGAACGGCCATGCGCTATGAGTAATCATGGCCGCCCCCTCCACCTCTCAAACCTCCCCAGTCATAGGGTGGTCCGTAAGGGTTCCACTTACAGTACAATTGTTTCATTATGCCGATAGCTCCCATAATTAGCTATAAAGTCGTGGTTCCTCTGAACTTAGTTGGCTTTTCCTTAGGCTAACACAGACACAGGAGTGAGTGAGAGACAAACAATCTTGACCATTAGTCATTGGATCAATTTGAGAAATGGGTTTTGAATTTCTATCTGTGATTATTTTGGGTTTCTCAATTTACGGTTCAAAGTAGAAATCGGTAAGATAACTTTGTAAAAAACGTTTTTTAAATACGTTGTAAAAAACACATTTTATACAATTTTTAGCTGGCACTTTATAAAAAACAGTCAATGTATTTGTGTTATAGACCACTATCTGTGCTGTAGCTCGCTGTGGGCATTAAGGACAATTTTTTTTTCAGTGTACCATGTTGCCTCCCCTTTCATATCACCTCTCCTCTCTAAAGCTGTTTCCTCCACATCTTTATGCCCTTTCTACTCTTTCTATCAATCCCTCCCCTGTCTGAATAATCGAGAAAGAGGGAGGGACAGAGCCAGAGGAGGAGGAGAGGAGAGAGAGGAAGAGGGAGAAGGGGAGAGAGGGAGACTGAGAAAATTACTCAGAGTGAAAGAGAGGCAATGAGACAGAACGAGGGAGAGGGGAGTGGGGAGAAGAAAGGAGTAAAAGGAACGGTATGTCTTTAAACTGAAAGAGTGAGGCTTCCCGCAGACCATGTCCATTTTGCTGCTTGACTTATAAACTCCCCTCTGTTGAAGACCACCTCTTGTTTTTTTGCCATACAATGCTTTTCTGTGAAAGTCCCTGATGCAATACCTTGATGTCAGTGACCGCCAAAATTGTTATCTTCTAAACAACTGATTTGAAGTTCAACCGGAAGTGAAGTGGCTAGAGGTGGTTTTTCAATGGCTCGGGTTTCCTGTTTGTCTTGTACAAATCACATGGTAATAACCACTCACAGCAGATCCAAGTGTTCAAAATACAAACTAGCATTATTTATGTATGTATGCCATGCAGGCTGCAAAGTGGGAGGGTATTGGGAAACATACGATAACACTATCTAGTCCTCCACCCACATTTAAAGTCTACTGAACTCCTGTTACTTCCACTAATGTGAAATAATTACTATTGCCACAACTAATTATCACATTTTAAGATATATAGATAAAGATAATAATAACTATTATAATGCCCTTTGTGGCGCATTTTTTAACCACCCATACTTAAAAGGAGCTCTACAATGAATAGGGGTGCAACGGATCACAAAACTCACGGTTAGGATCGTATCACGGTTTTTAGTCACGGATCAGATCACTTTTCAGATCAGCAAAAAAAAAAAGAAAAGAAAGGGAGACAAGTATAACTTTACCTTCCATTTCGGTGTTAAACAATTAAAGCAAGGAGCTTTTGCCCATGGCCTTAAATAGGACAACATACAAGATGTCCAATGTTTAAATAAAATCTTAAAATATACAAAATATTCAAAACTCAATTATTAAATTAAAGTGCAACACGAGGCACACATGATACCTTCTTCCTTTAAACATGGTAGTGAATGAAAAAACATGATCCGACCCCAGTAACTGAATATAATTCCAATAAATAACAAACCAAATTTCATGAAAATTTGATCGGAATTAAGCAAGTTACAGTTGATTCTGGAGAAAAGTCTGCTCTTTCAATACACATGTATTTGTTTACTACTACCCTTGAGCGCTCCAGTATGGCGGACACTCTGATGCGCATTTACATGTCGTAAACTAGCAGCAACACAGACACACCATGAACCAATCACTGCGCTTCAGAGTAAAACACAGCACACATCTGTCTTGTCTATATTCTTTTCACTGCAACTCATATTTAAGGGATTATTACTTTAAAAAGTAACAGTGACAGTAAACCTGTATTTCTCTATGATGGTTAAATTTTGCAATTGGTCCGAGGTTGACATGCGGAACCTTGGAACCTTGATATGTACGGAGCACAGATCAACTACATTCCGTTGCACCGCTAACAATAAATAAAACAATAGTAAACAAATCAAATAAAAGCCAACACAAATGCAGGATGTGAATTCTAAACAAGGAAAGGGCGGACGGAAACAAAAATAAATGTTGAGAACAAAAAAAAGAGTATTTCATGCCCTTCGTTTCTTTTTAGGAAACTTGACGTATTTTTTAACCAGGCTGCTTGTGAAATTCTGGGTATAAAATTTGTTTTGAATCACATTTCCATCCAGCCTTCATCCCATGTTTACAGCTCCCCAGAGAAATACGCTAAATTGGAGCTCAGTTACTCTTGCTTCATACCTTGTCGCTGCTGTAATCGCTTAGAGCTCATGAAATAGATGATGATTACGTCACATGTATTACCTATAAGCTGTACTGGCATTACTACATGGAAAAGACACAATATTAATGTTATGAGCTATGTCTGTTTTTACACTGCTATGAAACCTCTGTGAAAAGGGTCCACACATGGAAAGATGGGGGTGTAAAGTAGGCGCAGGAAAGGAATACAGAATACTGGGAATGAATGTGGGAGGTGGAGCCGTTTCGTAGGGGTGTTGGTGGTGGTGGTGTGGGGGTCGGGGGCTCGGCCATCCTCGGCCCTGGAAGACAGATTATGAAAGAGTGGGAAGGTGAGAGGAGTGGGTGTATGAGAGAAGACGGCACAGAAAGATACACAATGTGAGGGACAAAGGGAGGGAGGAGCAGAATACATCCATCACCAACACAATCAGCTGTCACTGAGGCTGCGTGGACGTGTGTGAACCTACTTGGAATCAATCATACTGGAATCAGTATGTTATATATGTGTTTTCGTGAACAAATGTGTGGGGTATGTTAGTGTGTGTGTGTAAATCATATGTATCGTGCATAAGTGAGTAGGAAGACTTTACATGCATGCGTGTTTTTGTGTGAAAGAATTGCGTGGGGTACATTTATGTAGATTGTGTGTGTGGGTGTTACTACTCTGGTGTGTGACTTAATGAGTGTGTACGTTTCAGTGCGTGTTTGCCTAAACATATGTACATGTGGGAGGACACTCGTGTGAATGAGTGTGTATATTTGTACACTACATGTAGTACCATGTGTAAGCCTAAGCTCTGTATTACAGGACAGACTCCATCTGCTTCCAGCAGGAAGGGAGTGTCGGGGAATGTTTTTTTTTCCAGTGCTGTAGGAGTGAAGTGTCTCAGAGAGATAGTCATACTGCAGTGTGGCACAGCACAGCACGAGTATAACTCCCCCATTTAGTGGTGGGAGTCTGTCTGGGAGACATCAGGGCGCGCCTCGCATCGTAGAAAACTCCTGGGAGTTTAGGAGGAGGAGAGACCCGTAAACAATGGTGAACAAGTACTGAGAATTATACCTGGGTTAGAGTACTGCTACCGCAGAAATAATTCACTTAAGTCAAAGTAGAACTGATAAAGAATAAGATGTCGGGAAGAATAAATAAGATTCTGAGCAGAAAATCTATGAATTACATCTGGAATGACTATTTTTTACTTTTACAATCAACACATAAAACCAAATGAAAGTAGATACAAGGTCTGTCATACCATCCAGATTATGAACCCGTTACCGCCTTAGGAACCAGACAAATTCAAAAAGCATTTTTCATTGCAGACTAAAAAAGGAAAAATAAGCCAAAAACCGAAAACCAGCCTCATATTATTCACAATATCTTTATCAATTTACAAAAAAGCTCAACAATAATCACTACATTTGTAGATAATATTCTTTATATCCTTAAATGCACACCTCTTCTGCAGTCATATGGATTGCTGGTCTTCAGGGAGTCGCTGGAGTGGCCCTGCTACTTCAGCCATGTGGCTGGAATGCCACTCTCGTGTAACACGGGAAGACTGAATTAGCCTCTTGTCAAATGTCTGCCTCACGGAAGAAACCTAGGACTGGCCAGCGTCCTCTGGGTTTGTCCATGCATCCACACACACACACACACACACACACACACACACACACACACACACACACACACACACACACACACCACACACACAGCCCAAAAAACTCACTATCTTCTCGTGGAAACTTCCTTGAGGAGAAACTGAGCGGGTTTTTTTTAAGCTAGTGATTCATATTCAAAACTTGAGACTTGGAATGACGTGAGAAGTGCTCGTACCTCATCCTTCCTCTCATCTAGCCAGGGGCTCTCGACGCCATGTGGCTCATATTTGGAGTATGAGCGCAACATTTGAGTCATTTTTACAAGTGGGCATGGACGGAAGGCGCTGACCTCTCTCTTCAGTGGCCAGATGTGCCGGGGCTGTTAAATGCCCAGGGAACGCAGACAAAAGTCATTACGAGGCTGCGTAGCGGGGCAGGGGAGGGGCCTTTGTGCGTGTGTGTGTGTGTGTGTGTGTGTGTGTGTGTGTGTGTGTGTGTGTGTGTGTGTGTGTGTGTGTGTGTGTGTGTGTGTGTAAGGTTTTACAGGATGCTTGGGGTTTGCAAGTCAAGTGGGCAGGGGTGAGGCAACCAACAAGCCCTGTTTTCGAGCATGAATGTGGACTGGTTTATCTTAAGTACCTTAACCTTAAATTGCTCTGCTCCTTGCACTTTTGGGCTGCAGCAAGCTAACATTTTCAGAGTTTGAAAAGTTTTGGGTTGTTGATTTGTTGTTGTCTTGCCACTGAGCAGATTGATGTGGGAAAGTGGAGGCCACATTATTTTGGGCTGGTGATGGGTTATAAATAGCCCCCTACAGTACCTCTATCAGCCCCTTGCTCTCGGCCTCCTCACTGCCCTTACTTTTTACCTAAACCAGACAGACATGGAAACTAACTAGTTACAACATCTTCCGTTACGGTACTCAAGTACGTTTTTACCTGTAAAGGTAAAATTCAGTACTTTTGTTAACTTGAATTATTGTCTAACAAAGTATTGTACTCGCAACACAAAGCATTCCTGTCTCTGACTATAAGCTGGATGCAGTTTAGTCAACAGTGCAATCACCACTATTGTGCACAAAATAAAAATGGCTAAGTAATGAATTGCGTTTGTCCATGTTTTTTACAAGTGGGTCATAGCCAATATCAACTCAAAAAGATTGTTTTCCCCAAATACACAGGGCGAAAAAAGCAACTAAATCAGTAATTACTTAGTATCAGTAGTAGTATTACAAACCAATACTTAATTTTCTTCATCACTTCTACATCGTACTTCTACTCTTGTAACTGATCTCCGCAGTAACTCTTACTCAAGTGAGGATTTCCATCTCTGCCACCAACCTGACGACCCCCCAGTGTGAACTCAGTGGGAGTGGGACGGTGTGTGGCTATGTATGAATGGCAGAGGTGGGGGTGTTTGCGTGTGTGGGGGGGTGAGTGGAGAGGGCGGCGGAGTGTGGGGGTCATTGGGTGGTAAAGCTGAATAACCCGCCAAAGATAGGTAAATGTAAAAAGGGAAATAGTGGAGCCTACAGACTCACGACATGCAAGTTAGGAGTGTGGAGCGACACTGTAAAGTCATCACATACTGGCCGTTCTCTCCCTCCCTCTCATTCTGTCTATTACTCTCTCCCCTCTGCCGCGCCACCATCCATATGAACCTCTTAAATATAGAGCGGCCCTCTATTAATACACACACGCTAAACCATACCAGCCCTGTCCTGCTGCCCTGTAGCGTGCGGCAGCCCCCCGCCCCGGCTCCCCCACTCAAAGAGGACCGCCACCTCCACCACACACCACCCTCACCCCCATCGCCTCGTCTCTCCCCCGGGGTAAGTACTAATAACCAGGGTCACGGAAGGAAGCAGAAAGAATAGAGACAGACGTGGTGGCGCTCGGGCAGAGAAATACAAGTTAGAGTGCTACAGAGTCAGGAGGGAGGTTCAGGAATAAGAGAGAGAGGGAGAGAGGGAGGGAGCGAGAGAGGGAGAGAGTGTGGAAGGGAGGGAGAGAGAGGAAAGGGCAGGAAGGGAAACGGAGGAGCCAGGGATACGTTTCAGGATAAACATATTGGGTGTAAATTTCAGTGTAAGCCCCCCACTCCCACCCACCTCGCTAAACTCCAATCCCATCGCCTCCCTCCCTCCCTCTCTGTTTTGGGAGCCTTCCAAAAGGATATTCCTTCCATTTCCAAGCCAGTGCCAAGAATTTGGTGTGCACGCGGCAGAAGACCTCTCACGTATTACATCACATTGCCTGTCTCAGGACTCCAAATCACGCTTGTCCTCCTCTCTACGATCTTACACGCACCAGAAAGACGTAGAAAAGCAGAGAAAAGTATAAAAGTATCGACTGTCCACCAGTCGTCCCAATTTAGGATAAGATAACATAAGCTTTACTGGTCTCCAGGGGGAGAAATTTGATGAGCAACCAATGTGCTGCAATAAAAGCGGGACAAAACAATGAACATAATTAACATTCAACAGGACATTATATGCATGTACAGTAACATGATAAAGAAAACGAAGGCTGAG
>NC_137194.1:10146160-10178660 GCF_960531495.2 Zeus faber | reverse complement strand
CGCATGCACGCACACACACACACACACAGGAAAAAAAAAACCACATCACAGTATTTACTTTTCAAATCAGTGTATACACTGTATATATAGTGTGTAGTGTAGGGGACGCAACTCTGCAATCAACCACCAGGTGGCGCATTTTCATGTGGAAACAATTCCAGTCACAGCTCTGTGATAAAAGACAGAGCGAGAGAGAAAGAGAGAGGGGGGGGGGGAGAGCGAGAGAGAGAGAAAACAAAAAAGAAGAGAGAGAGAGGGAAAGAGAGAGAGAGCGAGAGAGGGGGAGGGAGCGAGAGAGAGAGAGAGAGAAAAAACAAAAAAGAAGAGAGAGAGAGAGAAAGAGAGAGAGAAAGAGAGAGAGAGAGACAGAGAGGGGGAGGGAGCGAGAGAGAGAGAGAGAGAAAGAGAGGGGGAGAGCAAGAGAGCGAGAGAGCTTTTAACTCCCACCACAGCCTCGAACTCAAACAACAATACATTGTGAAACAGCGGATCAAAGACGGGGAGATTGCTTTCAGTCATCCTCGGTACTAACCCAGATAAATAACGCCTGAATAGTCCTTTTCTCCGTCCTGAGTGTCTTGCCTTGCATACGTGAGGGGGCGGGAGGAAAAAACAAAAAAAAAAACAAAAACAAAGAAAGAGGAATAGGAGTAGAAAAAAACCCCCCAAAAAACCTTGATGATGCTTCAGAGATGCCTGTCTGTTCCTGTTTCCGCTCTCGCCAGCCGTGCGATATCAAAGGCCCCGTGACCTTATGGTGGGGAGGGGGAGGAGGGAGCGTAAAAATAAATGAGACGGGCTCCATGCAGCGGCGAACCTTGAGCGGCGGCCTCGCAATCCGGGCGGCGGGGGGGGCTGGGGGGTGGGGGGAAACATCGGCGGAATAGATGTCATGTCACCGCTGAGCGCCACGCCGCATCAATACGTCTGAATTAGTCATCTGGAACGCAGCACTGTACGCGCGCCTTAAATATTATTATTGCCGCCAACAAATACCTCCAGATATGTAGACGGAGGGAGGGGGGAGGGGTGTGGTTTGGTTTGATTGCAAGGATCAAAGCGCAGCGACGGAATTATTCGATTTTTTTGAGGGTGGGGGGGGGGGGGGGGGTGGGGTGGGGGTTGTCACCCTTCTTCTTTTCGTGCCCCGCAAGCACTTTGTCGCACGTACGGGAGGAAGACATTTGATCTGGGGAGGTGGCTCCGCGGATCCTTTCATTCATCACCTTTTCTGAACCCGTGCACAACGGGAAAAAAACTTTTATTTATTTTTTTTTCCGCCGGAGCGGCGTCGATCTCTTTCGTCTTTCCCCGACCGCCTTCCCGGGGATCAATGAATGAGTTTGAAAAGCGGCATGTCGTGCCTTTCTGGTGGTGAAAAAAACATATCCATTTGTAATCGCTGTTGGCACTGGAATTGGTCTTGCCATGCACACATGAAACGGTTCACCCGAGCGGGGAAAAAAAATCGTAATACTAATAATTGCAGTACCTCCTCTTGCAAAAGGTTATCGATGCACGAGCACCGTGTAGCGATAAATAAATAAAGATAATGAATAAATAAAGATAAATTAACTGTCGCCGTCGTGCTAAAGAGATCTCAATTTGGATTTCCCTCCATTCACTCATTTATCAAAGTGTAACTGCATCTCAACACCACAGGGCGGCGCCTATCTAATTAGGGTGGGGTGAATATTTTGTATCGCGTCATCGGAGGGCGCTTCTCTTTTTCTGCGAATCTTCATCGATATGGACACTTGACTGACCACAAGCGGCCACCCTGCTCTGGCAAATTAACAGCAGCTCCCTTTCACCTCTCGCCCGCGTGGCGGACCCCGCCGCCAGCAACGGCAGCAGCATGTAGAGGGCGCACGCGCATCATGCAACAACATTGAATGGCCGCTTAAAAATATGGTGTTGATTTCTTTTTAACAAAACAGCCTCACGGATTAGCACTTTAAACTGGCAAGAGGAGGGTTGAGGCTCGCGACATGAAGGAACACCCAATCCCGTCCCGCAATCTGAATGAGCTGCACTGGCGGCTGTGCAGGGAACTACGCTGGAAGCCGTGGTCTCACCCGTGCTGGTGCAGGGCTGCCCCGGGTGACTGTGGTGGGAGAGCGCCGCGTGCTGCTGGGAATGGCTGCCGTGCTGCTGGTGCTGCCCTCCATGTTGGCTGCGGACGGGGTGCTGGCCGTGGGCGGAGTGAGGGGAGAGGTGCTGCTGCGGGTGGTGCCCGTGGTGCGTGGCCTGGCTGTGGTTGTGTTGGTGGTGGCTCCCGCCCGCCCCGGGAGAGTGCTGGTAGGAGAGCACCGTCCGAGCCTGCGGGCCCGAGTCTCCGGGCATTCCCATCAAATCTGCCGGAGGAGAAACCATACGTAAAAAGTTAGGGCTGGGTTGAAAAACAATAAAATTAAATTGTAATATCGATTCAAGATTCAAGAGGTTTATTCGTCACATACATATACATACTTTCATACATATATGCAGTGAAATGTCAAGTTGGTTGGAAGTTATGCAACCTTTTGTCCGCCAGAGTCATTAATTGATTCACTGAAGTTATTTCATAGTTTTGCATGAAAAAATGGTCAATGAGATAATGTTTTACTTTTTCTTTTAACACAATAAAATAATATTTCTTTAAATACCTTTATCTATTTCTATATTCCGATATTTTTATGTTTTTGTATACGACACTGAATTAGAATTGAAACAATTCTGTCATGCCCATCCAGGCACACTGAAAAGTTGGTCGCAATTCTCATTACGAATAAAATCAATACATCAATACGTAATCGAACTGCATCGAAATCCAATAAAATTGTAGGAACCTGCCCAACACACAGTGCTGCAAAATGTTATAATCCGTCTAGAAATCCTCATTTGGCTCATTTTGCTACGGAGAAAAACAGATAAAAAAATACACATACCAAATGAACCAAAGCCTTTAAAAATAAATAAATAAATAAACAAACAAATAAACAAAAACAAACAAACAAATAAATAAACAAATAACTAAAAGGCTTTTCAAGAGCCTTTTCAACAGCAAATAGAGTCTGCGGTGCTTTCATACAGCCAGGGCGAGAACATTCTCCAGATGTTGAATGCAGCTGGATAATAGTCCGGATGTCCCATAATGCATTGTGCTTAATAGCAGGGGTCTGAAGTAGCAAAGTGCTGTTGGAAAGGAGGCTGCGGACCGGGTTGTGTGGGTGATTAACTCCTTTAGACGGATAACTGTGAAGGCATGAATCATGGATATCATACAGTAGATGCCTCGTGCCTGTTCCCTCCGTTCTGAGGGGGCAGATCACAATGTGCCCCAGCGCTGGAAGAACCATCCAATCCCAAAGATCAAAACCCAAATCTATGGGTGATCAAGTCAAGTGTGAGCATAGACTGTTGAATGTTTCAAAACAACTGGAAGACACAATCATTTCATAAATGTATTGTTTAATAATTGAATGTAATTAATTGAATAATGTATAATAATATTAATAATAATAATAATAATAATAACCACAATAATAATAATAATAATAATAATAAGAAGAAGAAGAAGAAGAAGAAGAAGAAGAAGAAGAAGAAGAAGAAGAAGAAGAAGAAGAAGAAGAATTATTATTATTATTATTATTATTATTATTATTATTATTTATTATGTCCCAGGTATTTTTCATTAAATATCCATCCATCAATCATCCATCTTTTTTCCCCCTCCCTGTTTCTATCTATTTCTAAACGTGTGGTAAGATGTGGTGGTGTCGGTGGTTTCTGTATTCAGAGGGAGAAAGAAACTAATTTCATCAAGAATTCGATTCTTTTGTCAACTTAAGATAGTATCAGAACCGCTGCCGATCCACACAACGGGCCAGGTTTAAAAGGGGGGGGGCTGGAATTTTCCCCCGGATCTAATCTGCGAGGTCTGTCCATCCGGCTCAAATCCGACCCAAATCCACGCAGTAATCCTTTGGAAAAAGCAGAGGTGGAAAATCCGGGTCCAGGAAGTAAGATTCCACCCTGGGATTTTGATCCAACCATGTGGATTTGATAATGAGCACCAACCCAGAGATCCAACTTGAAGAGTGAAACCAGCTGGATCAGTACATTGCCGGAGCAAAAACCCGGAAACAGGATTTTTACTTCCTGGACCTGGGATCCATCCACCTCGGTGAAAAAGGGCGCGCTTGTTTCAATCCTGGCACCGATGGGAAGGCGCGGGCTGGACATGGTCTTTCCCAGAACCGAGGCTGGATTTTCGCGGCGGCCGGATCCAAACTGTTTGCGTTCGACGCCAGCGCTCGCGGGGTAGACGTTCTCCGGGCAGCCGAGGCGGCGGACCACCCCGCGGCCCTTCCGCGGCCGTGTTGGTTTTCCGGTCCGCTCAAGCTACAGGCGTTCACCTGATCGCCCCCTTCCTCCTCCTCAAGGTTTTCTCAGCGGCTTACACACGCGGAGGAACCCGTGGAGGCTCCCGGAGAATCTCTCCCGGAGATCCGTTGTCGAGGGCGACTGAGTCACTCTCCCGGCGCGGTGTGCGGTCCTGGACACACTTTTGGCTTTTAACAGAAAAGACTCATCGTTGGAATGAGTCACAGCCGCTCATCCTCCCAAAATACAATAAACTGCTGAGTCACTCGTCAGTCCTACGTCTCAGCGTGGACCAGGGCCCGACGCTTTAAGGAGTGGTCCGGCGACCATGCCACACACACACACACGCACACGCACACGCACACACACACATATATAATATCCATATTTCGATATTATCACTTGTTTTGCCATTATTGAAAGAGCAGATAAGTACGTCTGAGGTTTTAAATATATATCTAATACAACGCCGACAGTTAATTCTATTATATAATTATAGAACCCAGAACATTTTATTATCTTTAGAGCTTATTGTGTGTAATCACCGGGTGTCACGACATTTCACTGCATATATGACCGTATGACCGTATGCATATGTATGTGACAAATAACCTCTTGAATCTTGAATCTTGAATGACTCATTTTCCTTGGCGGAAGCTTCTATACATTCCTATGCACACTGCGCTTATTTTTTATTTCCCCATAGGAAATGCAGGTGACAATGGAGCAGCCAGACCTGATGAAGTGGTCGACAACGACCAAAATGTGGTCAACCACTGTCGAGCGCATTTATGGAGGTTTATGTACAATGATTGACTCATATTTCATGCCCAATATTCTTGAATTTAGAAGTAAAACACCTTTTACTATTGTACTAGACGGTTGACAATTTCCCAAATCTGGTTAACCCAGGCAACTGGGCAACCGTTATTGTTTGTTGTCTTTGTTTTTTCTTTTTTTTTTTTTGGCTTATAAACTTTCTTATGAAATATCTTACTTGGGAATTGAAATTGATTTAGAATAATTGATATTAATTATATAGGAACCACGCACGCGCGCACAAAAAAAACCAAACGCAGACACAAATAACACACACACACACACACACACACACACACACACACACACACACACACATATTATTTAATTATGTCAAATTCAGTTTAGGGTTGAGTCCCGCAGATAGACTGACAAGACCTTGTCGGAGGATGGGTCAAGGGTGGCGGCCGAAGCAATCAACGGAGGCCGTCAGACTCCAAGGTGAGAGAGCAGGGATGAAGAAGAGGTGGATGAAGAGGAGGTGGATGAAGAGGAGGTGGATGGAGGGATGGGGGGGCGCTCCTCCAACGGGAGGAGGCCCCGTGACCCGATCGGAAGCTTCAGGAAGCAATTAGCGAGACGCTTCACAAGTGTACGAGGCAATCTAATTAGCTGCTATCAAAGCCACAGCAGTCGGCACACTCTGCACCGCTCCACTGCCAGTGTGCTGCTCCTTGTTGTTACGCTTCCTTTCTTCTCCTCCTCCTCCTCTTCCTCCTCCTGCTCTTCCTCCTAATCCTCCCGCTCCTCCTCCTGCCGCTGCACCTCTTCCTCCTCCTCTTCCTGCTCCTCCTGCTCCTCCTCTTCCTCCTCCTCCTCCCGCTCTTCCTCCTCCTCCTCTTTCTCCTAATCCTCCCGCTGCTCCTCCTCCTCCTGCTCCTCCTCTTCCTCCTGCTCCTCCTCCTGCTCCTCCTCTTCCTGCTCCTTCTCTTCCTCCTGCTCCTCCTCCTCCTCCTGCTCCTCCTCTTCCTCCTGCTCCTCCCGCTCCTCCTCTTCCTCCTAATCCTCCCGCTGCTCCTCCTCCTCCTGCTCCTCCTCCTCTTCCTCCTCCTCCTCTTCCTCCTAATCCTCCCGCTGCTCCTCCTCCTCTTCCTCCTCCTCCTCTTCCTCCTAATCCTCCCGCTCCTCCTCCTCCTCCCGCTGCTCCTCCTCCTCTTCTTCCTCCTCCTCTTCCTCCTAATCCTCCCGCTCCTCCTCCTCCTCCCGCTGCTCCTCCTCCTCCTGCTCCTCCCGCTCCTCCTCTTCCTCCTCCTCCTCCCGCTCCTCCTCCTCCCGCTCTTCCTCCTCCTCCGCCTCCTGCTCCTCCTCTTCCTGCTCCTCCCCTTCCTCCTCCTCCTCCCCCCGCTCTTCCTCCTCCTCCTCCTCCTCTTCCTCCTAATCCTCCCGCTGCTCCTCCTCCTCCTGCACCTCCTCTTCCTCCTGCTCCTCCTCCTCTTCCTCCTCCTCCTCCCACTCTTCCTCCTCCTCCTCCCGCTCGTCCTCCCACTCCTTCTCCTCCCACCCCCTCCCCCCCTCCTCGTCCTCCTCCTCCTTCTGAATTCTTCTGGATTCTCCTTCTTCCTAATTGCCTTTACTCATTTGACTGAGCAAGCCGTGAACTGCAGATATGTGGAACAATAAATTGTTTGTTTATGAAAGTGGTGGATGGGCGGGGGGGTGAACAGTGAAATGCTTGCACTGCAATCAAAACAATGTTACATTTTGTCGACAGCGATTGCATTTGGAAGTACACTTAAAGCTTGACGGTTAATTATGTGCAAGCAGCCTGACAGCGCACGCTGACAGGATTACACGTGCACGTTTACGTTATTATTTCTTTCCTTCTGCTTCATTTTTTTTTTTTCCCCCTTACGTGCACACACCCACGTCGACGCCGCGGCTGCACGGGTTCAAGCCTGCGCGGCACGCACGCACAAAATACAGACACTGGCCCACATCAAGGTTGGGCACAAAAAAAACAATACTCAACCATGACACAATTAAATTGCTTATATTTCTGAATGGATTTGAAAGTTGTCATATTGATACTGGAAGTTGTGCAAACAGTCTTCCGCTTGCATCAAATACCATCACAGACACAAATGAATTCCAATATTTCATTTCTGTATTAGACTGTTCCGTGAAATGTCTTTCATGTGCGTCTGCTAGCACACTGAAAAGCCGGAAGCAATTCCCATGATACATAATAATCATATTGTTGTATGTCGTATTGCCATCTTTACGATATCGGATTGAGTCGATATTGAATGGAATCGTGACCCCTTGTATTGAAATCGAACCCAATAGCGAGATCCTGACCCGTATCCATTTTATTAAAGCCACATGTCGTGACTTTTATAGGTAAAATAGTTAAATAATAATATTAAATAATAAAAATACACTTCATGAAATAAAAACAACAATAATAACCTTTTTAATTAACAATTCTAATTGCTATTAGCACTGGAATTGGTCCCACGGGCACAAATAAATCAATTAACAACATGATACAACACAGTGAGAGCCTTTGGAGTTGGCGCTTCTCAGTGTACTGAACAGTCCACCGGAGGCAAATAATTCCGCTACTGGGGAAGTGATGGGGCTTATTACGGTTATCAGCAAAAAAATAGTTTCTCTGGTAAGAACCACGCACGCACGCACGCACGCACAGGAGTCGGGACCCACCTTGCTGGGAGAAGGACTGCTCAAACACACACTTGTAGAGGCTGCGGAAGGAGGCGCTGAGGTCCTCGAAGTCGGTGAAGCAGAGCGCCTTGTCCCGCGCCTCGGGCACCGGCACGCCGTACTGGGGCTGGGGGGGAGGCGGGGGAGGAGGGGGAGGCGGCGGCGGGGGAGGAGGCTGCTGCTGCTGCTGCTGCTGCTGCTGCTGGAGGCTGAGGGACTGGGACGAGGGCTCGGAGTGACTGCTCACCTGGAAGAGAGAGAGAGAGGGGAAGGGTGAATGACAAGGTGGGGGGGATAGATAACCCAGACAGACGGACAGACAGATAGACAGACAGACGGATAGATAATTTGGCAAATTCATGAGAAATCCGACATTTCATATCATAAACACATTGCACATACAGAGAAAACACACTTAAAACACTCGAACTTCATAGACTGTTCTAGATGTTCTGACTAACCGCCGCTCTCTACCTCTCAAATATTTATTGTGTGTAAATATGTTATGAAATAACCAACAAGTCATCCGCCAAATTATCAAGTTATCGATACTGAGGTATTCGCCAAAAAACAACAACAAAAAAATCCAAAAACGTGACATTGGATTTTGCCGCTATTGCTTGGCCCTACCAGGCCTCGCACACCACCCTCGCACCGCCCCAGTGCTCCAGCCACTGCTCATCCATTCACTCTGGGGGTGGAGGGTTAGCTAACGCAGCGGAACTAAAACCCCCAAACCACTCCACCTGCTCCACAGAGGAGGTCGGGAGCAACAGAGCGGGTGTCCAAAGGCGGGGGAGAGAGGGGGAGAGGGAGGGAGAGGGAGAGAGAGAGAGAGGGAGAGAGAGAGCGAGAGAGGGGGAGAGGGAGGGAGAGGGAGAGAGAGAGAGAGAGAGAGAGCGAGAGGGAGAGGGGGAGGAAGACAAAAATGGAGGTGATGGCCCCCAGAAATGAGAGGTTAACGAGACGAGATTGCGCTGACCTTTGCTAATGCAGGAGGGCGGTGAGCGGGAGGGAAGTGATTGGAGGAGGGGGGAAGGAAGAGAGATAGAAATAAAGAAAGAAAGGAAGGAAGAAAGAGAAAGAAAGAAAGTAAGAGAGAGAGATAAAAAGGAAGAAGGAAAGAAAGAAAGAGAGAAGAGAAAGAAAGAACGAAAGGGGGAAAGAAAGAAAGGTGTGATTGCATTCCTACTTTTCTGGCCAAATATTTTGGGACTGATTAGCCTTTGCATAAGCCTCTAAAATGGCATTATATCTGGTTTATTTAGTAATGGGCCGGATAAAAGCACGGCGACAAACATATCAGCTGCACTTCATCACATCTTATTAACTTATGCTAATTTCCAGCGTCAGCCCAGAGGTTTTTCATTGAAGGTGAAAATACTTTCTAATTTTACTCTTCGAGGGCTTTTGCAAAAGGCAGCTTTAACAAACGCCGAGTGATTTGCATTCATTAGTGGTTATGCAACAACCCCCCCCCCCCTTTCTTTTTTTCTGTTTTGAAACAGATCTGTGTTGTTTTAAGATGATCAACTGATGGGAAGCGCGCGGCCAGTTGTCAGACGTTTCGACGCCCCGATCACCCCGCACCCGATCGGACGGGGAGCTCGGTCTGTCCCCGGTGACGGCTCTCGGCCTCATTGTGCTTATATGAATTTGTTCCGCCCGGTCGCTCCGCTTTGCAAGCAGCCGGCGCCGCGTCTCCGTGACGTCGGGATCCGAGACTCTGACTTCACGCGGGGGGGGGGGGGGGGGGGGGGTCAGGCAATCCCTCTTCTGGCTCCCCCCGGGGGGGGGGGGGGGGGGGGGGGGCAACGCTTCTAGCGCGACCCGACCAATCAGGGTCGCGCGAGGGTCGTGGGTCGTCGGGCGGAAGGTCAGGAAACTTGTCAACGGAACGCCGGTGGTCTTGTGTGGCGGAACAGAGAGAAAAAGCGGTTGCAGGGCCGCTCCGCTGACGACGCCGTCGCTTGGACCCCGTCTCTCCGCCGCCTCCCGGACGGGAAAAGAATTCCGACACGCCGGGCAGTTCCGTGGGGGCGCGGCAGGGCGTCCGGGACACCGTCGATCGTGCCGCCGCGCCGCGGGGTAGAGATGCCCGTCTGCCGTTTCCGCGTTGCTCGCGTTTGGAAATTTGCCGGCCCCGGCAAAATCAGGTCACAACGGAGCTGAATTTGTATGGTCTGATCCGGGCATTAGTCATCACAATCACGTCACCGCTAAATAGTCCCTAAACCGTCTGTCACACTGTTCGAGTGTAAAAAAAAAAAGCTTTCTGAAGCGTTTTCTTTTTTCAACGCTGCCTCGCTCCCTGTAGAAATAAACTCAAAAAACTCAAAATAAAAATGTGGAAAAAATAATGAAAACGATGATGGGAGGGCCGTTTCTGGGACAGGGCTTGGGGGGGGTTCCAGATGGTCTGGAATTGACTCCAGTAATATTTCAGACTGAATTTGGACTGAACAGTATTAATCGATTAAGGATGTCTTCGCTTGTTCAGTGGAATTTTTGGCCAAAAAAACAACAAAAAAAACCCCAAAAAACGAGGTTTGCAAAATATGAACTGGCCTCCGCGGAACAGCCTGCCGTGAATCGTCATTGTACGGGCACGGCTCATATTTTGAAAACCGTCTTGACGGCGCACAGAACAATATCATCTGCAAGCTCTAACAACATGTGTTGCATCGTAATGACGGCTCAACGCGTCTCAAACCTTGACGTGAGATACATTTTGGCACCCAGCGCCGAGAGTTCAAATGAAACCTTTTGAATTGTGGAAACGGCAAATTGTTATCGCCGACGGGCGCGGGTGCGCACGCGCACACACACACACACACACACAAAGGACTAATTGATTTAAATCGCCAAAGGACCTTGTTTTATGGGGGATGAAGGATTATTTGATCATGTGAGCAGCCAGTTGATCAGCCAGCCAAACATGTCTGTGTGCGCACGGCGGCCTGCCAAGCCTGTGGTGCGGCCAAGACCGCAGGCTCCCAAACAGTGGACCACACCGGACACACATTTAAATAAACCTCACTGCGTGTTTATTTGAGTGTGAGTGTGTGTTTATGTGTGGCTCCTGGTTAGTGCGAGTGCGGTGGTGGCTACCGGCTGCTTCTGCCGGTTAGGGCTTCAGACGGAAACAGTAGCTCACGGGCGCGCACGCACGCACGCACGCGGGCACGCGCGCACACACGCACATACACACATAGACGTTGAATATAATGTTTGAGTTGAGAAGCTTGCAAGAATTTGCAAAAATTGCAGGCCAAAGGAAATTTACCAATGGAGACATACAGTCATACAGTACAGTATGTCATCTCTTCCTACGATAATATGCACTCTGCATACCACAGAAACAACTGGAAATGTTTCACTTTTTTTTTTTTTTTTTTTTTTCCCCCGAAACATAAGGAACCATGAAAGAAGGAAACACAGAGCTCTTGAGCACAGCGCTCGTACAAGTAAAACGTTGATAAAATAAACATTCAGTATAAAGCAAGTACCGCATTAATTCAGCCCTGAAGGACATTGCGCTCACGTTTTCAGGGAAGGGACGACACGTTGTCGTGAGAATTCCAACACAACTCAGAGCCGAAACCGACTCCTGTCACAATCGACTGAGTGACTCGTCAAGAACCGGATCGGCCCTTTCATCACTGGTGAAGGTAGCCACTTTCAGAGTGGAACTTGCTCTGATGAACAGAGATGGTATTCCCACTAGAACTGATGCCTTGGATGAATCAGTGAAGCCCTGCAATTTTGATCTTGAAACACAGGTGGTGATTTCCATTATTTATACGTTTTCATGGCACATGCAGCGACGGCCACGGCACGGTGGTTGAAGCACCCGGCTTCATGGCTGAGAACATTAACCAGATTTTGGATGTACGACCATCTCTTTAGGAGATTTCCTTTTTTGGCAGACTAACACACGCACACGCACACGCACACACGCACACACACACACACACACACACACACACACACACACACACACACACACACACACACACACACGCACGCACCACAGGATCTGTAAACGCCTTGTCCACGGCAGAGTGAGGTCCATCAATCTCGCCGGACAATCTGTCATTGTCCTGTCTGTGTGATTGTGCACTTCGTTAGAAAATCACATACTTCCCCCGGACTTGTATCACCTCTCTATAATGGCATACCTCCATCAAAGTGTGTAATTCCGTGACCGTAACGCCCGGAAAGAAATTCAAAATAAACATGTCAACTATATTTATGCCTTCCATTTCATTATGTCCTCCGTCGGATACACGGCGCCTCAATGATAAATCTGTGAACCACGAAGACTCCGGTTCCGGCTCACGTCCATCAAGCAGAGACATGAGGGACTAGATGAGTTTTGGGACCAAGAAAGGACAATTATATCAACATATTACAAAGATAAGATAAGATAAGACAAGATACACCATCTTAGCGCAATGTATTTGAATATTGACTGATTGGGGGAAAAAAATATCTGGTGAAATCTTTTATTTTTTAATTGAATTTGGTTAGCATCAATTAGTGTAAAAATGAAAGAAAATTACAAAAAAGAAGAAAATATTTGTTGGTTTTATTAAAAATATTGTTCAAAAATGGAATATGTTAAGGTTACGGTAATTCAATATATTAGATTACCAGTAGTTGAAATAGGATATGTACTGTTGTAATTTTCGAGCGTTGAATTTTCTAACAACATGGATTCGTTGATCATTTTGTTGACTCTTTGTATAAATATATACATAATAATGAATAATCCTCGTCATCTTCATATTGATCATAGTGACCTAATTATGGGTCTAATTAATATTGGTCTAATTACTGTATTGCGTATACTGTGGAAACTCTGCGCTTCCTCTATCGGGTTTAGAACAGTTAAGTTAGTTAGTTAAGTTTATAATGTTTAATTTCCCCCCTGTGGGATTAATAAAGTATTATAATTTCCCCCCTGTGGGATGAATAAAGTACTATCTCATATTATCTTTTCATATCTTATCATTTAATTTAACCATCAGGTGCGGATGGAGCTTTTGAGAGCTGTCTGCATCTTTCCTCTCCATTTGCCTTGAAAAACGAACATACCATTAAAGTAATTACAAAAAATAGGAATGAACTGTAGACTCCCTTTCATAAACAGAAAAATGAATAAAAAAAATAATTAAATAGCCAATTTTTTTTTTATAAATATATATATATAAAATATATATATATATATATATATATATAAATATATATATATATATATATATATATATATATATATATATATAAAATAAATACACATTTGTCCTTGTGGCAGAATAGGCTTTTTGAAAGGAACTAACTGGAGCACAAAATAAGTTGGTCTCTGAGTCAGAGGTGGAAACTACTCTCATCACAGTACTTCGCCTTCACCTAAAATTTGGTACATATGATTTGTATTTTCTTTGCATGCATCTTGTTTTTACCTTATGTTTTATAGTTATTATTACTTATCAGGGGTCCATCCCATAGTTATTGTTAGGATTTTTTTTTCAATAATTATTCTCTTTGGCACTTTTCGGGCAAAAAGTGTCTGGACCAGGATGACTGCGACAGCTACAGACACGGTTGAGGCGTCGTTAGAACCGGGATGTGGCGGACATCTCGTGGTTCAAGTTTCAACTAAAATCGATCCACACAGCCGAACGTTTGTGCATCACCGACACGCCAACGTTGGAAAACGATGAGATGGGTTTGTGGAGTAAGACGCTTTGTGGAACCATCATCCAGTTTGCTATGAATGTGCAGGTTGTGGCTACGAACGTCCATTCGTGTGGTGCATGGTGCGTGGCAGGGATGTAACGGTATGAAATTTCACAGCACGGTACGGCATCTACCAAAACGCCGCTGTATACAGAATTGCGTTACATCATGTTGCATCCCTAGTGCGTGGTGTAGACTCATTGTTGTTACAAACTGGGTGAGGCGGTGCCCCGTTCAATGGAAATTTAACTTGTTTAAGACATAATGCTGACTTAAAGACGAGCCACAGCACGAATTGATGCTACATTCCATGGGAACTCGTAATCGGTGTCGATAATGGACCCTGTGTATTGCTGCCTGCATCTATATTTGTTATCATTATTACATAAGTACAGTATATAATCAGAAGTTACATTCTACATGTGTTCACCGGTGTGAAACATGCCTGTTGCTTTTTGCAGTTATTTTGGCTATGACCTTTTTACAAAGGAGGTTAGAGCCAATATTTAACTTATTTTCTATGTCCACTCAAAAAGATTGTGTTCCCCCCAACATGAAGGGTGAAACGATGAACTCAATATTTAATCTAGTGATGCACCGATTGTTAAATTCTGGCTGACAGCCCATGCTTTTTTTTTTTTGTTTGTTTATTTTATCCTTGTTGTTATTTATTCCCCCTTTTGTGCCAGGGAAACAGAGCAATCTTCATTATGAAAAAATAAATGAACTGTAAAGTCTTTCAGCCCTGCATCCCACTATCTGAGCACAAATTCAGTCACACAAATGTATGAAACAACCTTGATGACCTTCTCTCACATGAAAAATAACACTTTCGAAAGCCCTGTTAGCCTGCTATACAACCACCCACTCAATGAGAAGAATTTTCCAGTACTTCCATAGCCCAACAAAAGATATTTTTGGGAAACATAAAGTAAATGTAATTAAACACAAGTGTGAACGAGATTATAAAAGCAATAACGTTAAAATGATTGATTCAATAATCAAAGTTTAAAATAATATAACTTTTTGCTGTCCTCCGCGACGGAATCACAGTCGGATGTGACGTGGCTACCGTAAAGACATGGAGAAAGCGTGGAGCCAGCTGTACTCCAGAGTTTACGGAGCCGGTAGATGCCGTTTTCTCTGGAATAATAACAGTGGATTGATATAAAAGTTTGTTTTTTCTATTTATTAACCGCCTGGAGGTAGTTTGGTGCCATAGCGAGGGAGCAGAGATAGGTTTTGGACAAGGGATTGGGCAGGGATTTGGGCAAGGTGGTCTCGAGTGGCACGGTCGATCCGGTGATAAAGTTGCAGCTCCAGCTTATTACTTGTATATAAATTCTTATAACAGACCCAAAATAATTAAGATTCATATATTTTATTGCAGTCTTTGTACATCACCATAGCAAAATATTGTCACGCTTGTTTCGTTTTGCCGTTGTACCTCGTTGTCCCCTTCCTGCGTTCCCATTACGCACGGTGCTTGTTTCGTTCAATAAGGAAACGGAGTAAAATAATTGAGCCTGGGATGGCACTGTCTGTACAATCGGAGCGCGGGCGCCCCATCACTTGTGCGCCGGCACCGTTGTTGTCATCAGAGAGCGAGACAGGCAAACATCTTGCAAACAACTTGTTGATGGCAGTCAACAAGTCGAATATCGGCCGATACTGATGTACGGCCGCTAAATCCCTGCATCCCCAATTTAATCACTTGAGTAGCTTGTTTGAGTAAAGCAAGTATATGCGCAACTTATTTCCTCATCACAACCCCAACTTGAACGCTATCTCTGCAGTCACAGTAATCTATTTCCACTTCCTGTTCCAGTTCCCTTTTCACCACACGAGTCCCTCAGCTTCCCAAATATCCCTAGCTCATGTTCCCCAGCTGTTCCAAACATTAAACAGGACGCTGAGAACTTTCTACATACTTTGGCTTTGGAAGTGGAAACGTCTCTAATCCTGATTTTGGAACCAACCAGGAAGAAGGAGGCACACTACCAAGCAATGACCAAACCGCTCAAACTCAAACAGATCACTTCCAGCCGAGGAAAAGCCACGAGGCCTGGGTTAAAGGTCATCATTGTGAAGATTGTCCATGTTTTCGTTGGTTTGGAACACGGGAGGAACAGCCCGGGCTGCCTATTCTAAATTGTCAGGTATCTCAGAATCAGAATAAGTTTATTCCGCCAGGTACATTCATATATACAGTACAAGGAATTTGTCGTGGTGAGGTTTGGTGCGTTTCGCTCCAGACCATTAGCGTTTAAAAAAGCTTAACAGTCTGGAAAAAAATGGAGAATAAAATAATAATTAAATAAAATTGAATAATAAAAGAAAATTACACTGAATATATCTCGGCATCTATTTAAGTTATACTGTGGTACCCTGGGCAAGTTGAGGCATGGACTCCACAAGACCTCTGAAGGTGTCCTGTGGTATCTGGCACCAAGACCTTAGCAGCAGATCCTTTAAGTCCTGGAAGTTGCGAGGTGGGGCCCCCATGGACCAGGCTTGTTGTTCCAGCACATCCCACAGATGCTCCATCGGATCGGAGCCTAACCCGGGCCATCCACACGATGTAGAAGAAAACGTGATTCATCAGAGCAGGCCACCTTCTTCCACTGCTCCATGGTCCAGTTGTGATGCTCACGTTCCCATTGTAGGCTCTTGTAGGTGGTGGACAGGGGTCATCATGGACACTCTGACTGGTCTGCGGCTACACAGCCCCGTACGCAGCAAGCTGTGATGCACTGTGTGTTCTGACACCTTTCTATCATAACTGCATTAACTGTTTCAGCAATATGTGCTGCAGTAGCTCTTATGTGGGGTCGGACCAGACAGACCAGAGTTCACTCCCCAAGTGCATCAATGAGGCTTGGCCGCCCCCACGACCCTGTCGCCGGTTGTCGTTCCTTGGACCACTTTTGGTAGGTACTAACCACTGCATACCGGGAACACGCCATAAGACCTGCCGTTTTGGAGATGCTCTGACCCAGTCGTCTAGCCATCACAATTTGGTCCTTGTCAAAGTGGCTCAGATCCTTACGCTTGACCATTTTTCCTGCTTCCAACACATCGACTTCAAGAACTGACTGTTCAATTGCTGCTTAATATATCCCACCCCTTGACAGGTGCCTTTGGAACCAGATGAGCAATGATATTCACTTCACCTCTCACTGCTTTTAATGTTGTGGCTGATTGTTGTACATTATATACAGTATACTGATATAAGAGTCGTTACCATCTTGGATTTTGGTTATTTTAATATCGTGTTAGAGTAAAATTTTGTCTTTAAACGGCATTGTACTAAAGTACAGCACTTTTCTGAACTCCATAGACTGTTCTAAACGGTTTTCGATGCCTCTATCTGCCTGTCATAATATACTTTCTTGAAAGTAGATATCTTATGAAAGCACCGATAGTCATCCCCAACATATCCTCAAATTACTGATATCGAAGTGTTTGTCACAAAATATCCTGATATTTGGATTTTGCCAGACAGCTAGTACTCTCTACCCAATTGTGGAGCAAGGGGCGTGGTCAAGCATCGGCTGCAGACGACAGCACGGCTCCCTCTCTCCGGCCGACTCGGGGAAGGGAGCTTTCTTAATGTTTGTCCGTCTTGCAGGGAGGGATCGGCGCACGGGCTCATCAGCCGACCGGGAGCCAGAGAGCGGCACGCCATTACTCCTGCGCCCGAAACCACCACCACCACCACCACCACCACCATCATCATCATCATCATCATCATCATTATTATGATTATTATTATTTAAACTTCTGGCCAGCAAGTCTTTTGTTCATCGACATAATAAAAATGTTAGCATGTTGGCAAACCACGGCAAAAAGGACGTCTCCCTCCCTAAAAGCCTGCCTGTGGGCAGAGACTCCCACACCAATGTAACAGATATTTTCATCCCCTTTGATTTACAGGGCCTTTCTGAGTCATTGCTTTGTTTAAGATTGATTGGTTCTAGACCAGGAAGTCGTAGACTAAGGTGATGAAGGATTAGTCAGCTCCTTCTGTCTGGTCTTAGTCCAGATCAACCTGGTCAACCTGGAGGGCCAAACCCATTCATCGAAAAATAAATCTGCCTCCGGCCAGGTTTAATTTAGGCCTTCACTTACGCCTAGATTAGCGCTGATCTTCCTCCTGGAAATCACATTTTTAAACCAAGACGAGGGCAAGTCTATTATTACAAGTCTATTATTACAAGTCTATTTTAAACCATGACTGAGAAAAGCCATTTCTGTTAGTCCAGATGAAAAGTGCGTTTATACTGAGATTAGGTCTAACCTGTGTCACCGCCCCACGGTGTTTTAGTGGTTTGAAGCTGTTCAAATCTTACTGATACAACCTTTAAACGGCCATTATCACGAACCATCGGCTCTATGCAGCATTAGCCTTCTTTCATTCGTCAGGGATCACTCAAGTAGATATCAAACATCAAATACACACACGCACGCACACACACACACACACACACACACACACACACACACACACACACACACACACACACACACACACACACACACACACACACACACACACACACACACACACACACACACAGTTACCGGGGTGTAGCCGTGCACGTTGCTGCCGCTGCCGCTGGCGGTGTTGAGGTTGAGGGAGGCCATGCTCTGGTCTGACAGGCTGTTACTGAGGCTTCCCCCCAGGCTGCTGGGGCTCTCACTGTCCTCCGTGTCCGGGTTGTACAGAGCGACCTATACACACACACACACACACACACACACACACACACACACACACACACACACACACACACACGCACACGCACACGCACGCACACGCACACGCACACGCACACACGCACACGCGCACACACAGAAAATACGCATGCATATGCACACAACGAGGCAATAAAAGCAGATTTACTCGACAATAAATACTGAATCCAATTTTCAGATTTTTTTTGTCAGAGTTTGCACAATTTCTAATTTTGCCTATTCTTATGAGGTTTATTGTACATTTTTAGGATAATTTCCAAATCCCTCAGTTTTTTTTTTGTTGTTTTTTTTTGTTAATTTTTCGAGTTCATTGTTAATTTTTAAGGTACATTTTGATTGTTTATTGATCATTTTGAAGTCATTTTGAGGTGTATTTTTCTTAGTTTGTTGTGAATTTTCAGGTTTAATCAGATGTTGCCAATTTTTTTTTCTTTTTCATCAACACTTGCAAGCCGCAGTCTCCTCGCTGAAGGCCTTTTATAAGGTACTTCTGCCCCTCAGAGCCCTTCATCTCCTTAATGTCCCATTTTACTACCTTTTAAAACTGCCAGGTTAAACTCCGCCCGTGGCCCGTCATCACACTGTGGTTTAAGGCGTTTATGATGGAGGACTGATTAGAAAATACATTCATTCAAAAGAAATTTGTAAATGACCGCTGCTTTGGCGTTAAAACCACAGGGGACGTGTGGATTTAATTCAATATTTTTTCATTTTAAAGGTCTATTTGGTTGGTTTCATGCAATGACAGGGTCACAGCCAACACTGCACTGAAAAATACTGTCGAGGCACAACGACTGCAGGATCTGAGAATATATATTCGTTTCCTTCAGTTTAATACCGGAGAGATCAGTTTAACTCAAGATTTTAAATTTCCGCTCTATAGGAGTCTCCATTTCCTTCTTGAAGTGAGATCAGAGCGTATTTTAAAATAAGATACGCTCAGCTTACGGAGACTCTTTCAGGCCGTCCTTCACTTTTTCCTCGCGCTAAAGCACACGTTGGGAGCGGGGACACAGGGATAGGAGGAAAACACAGCTACATCTCATCCCGTTCTGCACACCGCAGCGGACGCAAATGTAGATGTAAATCCAATCCAAAAAGTAAAGTACACCTTAATCTGAACGGCTGATAACCTGGGTACACAGTGGTTATATCTGGGATAATGTCGATTTGATGGATAATGTGGTTTGAGCCAGATGATTCCACGTTGCAAGATGAACTGTTTGTCTAGCTTTTGGGTAAACAAATAAAGTTGGTGCAGAAGACAAAGAAAACATTGACAAAAGGTCGAAATCAATGAGCTCGCCTCAACAAAATCAAATATTTAAAACAAACAATGTTTTTTTGGGTTTTTTTTTCCACGCTTGAACTCATTACGGCAGCGAGAGTAAAACCCAGATGGCTTTGCTTCTGCGGTCGGTTTTCGAGCCGCTCAAATGCATTTTCGTACGGCGGTCGCCATCATGATCGTGAAATTGCAGTTGATGATTAACAGTCATGCAAATAAGTGGGATTAACGTACGATTTATCCATTTTAATTATTTTTTATTTTTATTTTTCATTTTTATTTTTCACTTTAAGCGCGCATAGTACAAGCCAGGCCTCTTCAACTGGGGGCCCGGGGGTCAAACGTGGCCCATGCATGAATGTAGATTGTTTATTACAATAAGATGGAAGAAAACAAAGACACAAACACAAACACACAAAAACAAACATTCATTTTTTAAACCGTACAGCCCATCACAGATATGTTACTGGCGAGGAAACAAAAATTCAGAAATTGAAGTTGGCAAAGTCACGAATGTTTCTTGTCCATAAGCTGTTTTTAATGTGAGAAGTACCTTCTGACTGAAAGTAATTACAAAGAAAAACAATAACAACCATATGGCTCTGCCAAAGCAGCATAAAATATGAGAGAATAATGTCTCAATATAGGACTTAAACTGTTGAGTATTTATGCATTTTTATTTTTCAAGAAGCCACACAAAAAAAGGAGTTGCAGGATTGGTACCAAGTCCAAAATCTGGCCCCTAAGTTTAGTCGAATCGCCCTGGAATAAGCCTTTAATACCTATTAATAATAATACACATCAGCCTATTGCAGAAGAGCTTCTTATTGACACTGAACACTGGGAACCGATGGAAACGTGGATAAGTAATTAGCTATTTATTGTGACATTTCTCACATTAGTTTCGAACTCCCTCCCCGGGGGGGAACATGATGATTGTGGAATCTCAACGATTTTGCAAAGCGATGGCGGTGCGCTCAAATTATCGCGATCAGAACATAATGTATCATGTAATAATTGCGACAGCTCTAGTTTTTTTCCCCCCGGTTGGCTTTACCCTTTTCACAAACAAACAGACAGACAAACAAACAAACAAGTAATAAATTCCTGAGCAGTATGAAATAAGATAACAGCATCTGGGCGGCCGGAGAGGAGAGTGAAACAGAGAACAGTATTTACAACCAGAAGGTTAAGTGATCCGTCATATTCAGCCGTTGCCCTGACCGCAATGCGAGCTCCTGCTTTGGGACAAATCTCCTCTTTGGTTGGGGTCAGGGAGAGGTCACGGACTGAAAAGCAGAATCCTTTATGAGTGTGTGTGTGCGTGTGTGTGTGTGTGTGTGTGTGTGTGTGTGTGTGTGTGTGTGTGCGTGCGTGCATGTGCTCATATCTATGAGTGTGTGAGTCTTGTGTGGTTTTGTGTGTGTTGTGTCTGAGTATGCTAAATATCTTTGAAGTGTGCGTGTGTGTGTGTGTGTGTGTGTGTGTGTGTGTGTGTGTGCGCGCACGTGTGTTTGTGTAAATGCCAATCAGACGGGCGTCGGAGGTCTCGGTGGCTACTTGACCCTCTGACTCCCAATACAAACAGAATCACACCCAGGTCAGCTTCCCTATGCGTGTGTGTGTGTGCGTGTGTGTGTGTGCGTGTGTGTGTGTGCGCGTGTGTGTGTGCGTGTGTGTATGTGTGTGTGTGTGTGTGTGTGTGTGTGTGTGTGTGTGTGTGTGCGTACGTGTGTGCGTGCGTGTGTGCGTGTGTGTGTGCGTGTGTTTGAAAGTCAGTCCAAGCGGCTGTCAAAATGAGTCGGTTTAATGGGAGCTGTGCTTGTGTGTGTGTGTGTGTGTGTGGTATGTGTGTGTGTGTGTGTGTGTGTGAGTGTAGGAATGAGGAGTGAGTGGAAAGACTTATTTTACTGCAGTTTGAAATGGCCAGCGAGGTCCCTTCCCAGACAGTAGCATCCAGAGAGATAACCTGGGGACTACTAGTGTAGAAAATTCCGTTATTTTCTGTCAAAAAAAAAAAAAAAAAAAAAAAAAGGATGACTTGCAACTTGCATTAAAGGTCCAAGACACATTGTCCTATTGGTGAACAAACAAACAACAACAAAAAAAAAAACTGGTAAAAAAAAGTGACAAATTCTGGAGTGTATACGAAAAAATGGACGTAGCATCCGAGACGTCAGAAGTTGGTTTCTGAAGAGGCGATTTGAGGCCTCGAGGTTGGTTTTATGCTCGCCAGCATCTTGGCATGAAACGGAGCCAGAGCTTTATAGATTTGGGCAGCAGGTCGGAGTCTTGGTGTCTGCCCAGATATACGCCTTAATACGCCCTAATATCTTCACAAAAAAAAAAATCTGACACCCACTGGAAGGAGTAAGCTTGGATATTGAGACCCTAAGGCCTTAAAAGTGGAAAAAGGTTTTTGTTTTTTTTCCACGGACTTCCGTTGAGTTGTGGCTTCTTTATAGTTCTGCCTCGAATAGCCGACGTAGGTACGCCGTGGGTGTCGGGGCCGGTGCTTGTATTTATGGTTCTGCGTCGGTGAGTACGCACGTGGACTGTTAAAACCCTAGATGGCAGTGTCGAGTCCATTTTAGCACCGATGTAATAAAAACGGATCACGGCTATTTCACAGCACGAATCGAGCGTCACTTGTTGGCCTCCGTTACGATGATGTGGGGTATAAATTGACCGATTTTCGAACCTCCTCCAGTGCGTTCCGGTGTTTGTGGCGGTAGCTGCCGGCGGGGGGAGTGCAAATTGCCCCCCGATTGCTCCCACAGGACACACAGAGGACCCAAAACGTACACCGATAACATATTATTGCTGAGGGCCTCGATGCATGATTTGAATTAACAGAATGTGACATTGACGAGCGCCGCTGCTGTTTGGCTCAAAAGTTAGAAGGCCAAAAGTTAGAAGGCGAATCGCACAGGAGAGGAAAGAAGAGGCAAGGAATAGAGAGGATTTTAAGAGAGAGAGGCAGAGAGCGAGCGGGGCAAGGAGGGGCTGAGTGCATCAATGCGCTGTGCGCAGCTCTACATTGAAATACGATTTTACCCATTTTAATAGTGAAAAAAAAAAAAGAAAATCAATATGTTGCGGTCAATGTTGATATTGTGGCGGGCCGCCACAAATAAATCAATGTATGGGAAACACTGTCCTCAGCCGGCCTCTCTTCGATCTGCTCCATTTAGTTTTTCACTGTTGGCGGTAATAAACCGGCGACACATAGCGGCGAAAAAGATGACCATTGACAGCTCTCGCGGTCCTACGCCCCCCCACGCGTAGCTACATCTCTGGGGAGGCGCAGATAAGCTGTGGCAGCGGCCTGTGCCGCGTGCATGCGGCGGCTATTCGACGCAGAACTATAAAACGGCCTTTTGAGTTTTCTGAAGCAGCATCTAGTGGCCATAAGCTGAACTGCAGTTTGAATCACTGCGGCGCGGTTGGCGCTCGGTCTCTATGAGGAGAGAAGTTGCTTTCCTACAGTACAAAATAACCTTCTCCCAACCAGCCACATGTAATGATTCCGAAGTCCCAGACGATGAAGGAAAGCGTGCGATTTGGCCCATTGCAGCTGGCGAGGTAACCCACCCATGGAATGTGGTTCTTCTTAGCTCAGAAAGGGTGGAGGTAACCCCCGGTTTGATTTCTACCAACTTCTGCTTTTCTTTTGTAAGTCTCTGCCACGAGTGGAGACATCAACAATTATGCCTCAATTTATTAAAATCGGGTGACGATGCGGTGGAGTTTGCCTTTGATTGAGATGGCTTTGATTAAAAGTAATTAAGAGGGCTTTACCTTATTGGAATATAAATTAGCCAATCATGATCAGCTTTGATTGCAATCTACTATTAGAAAATTACTGTAAGAAAAAACTTCCCTATAACAATATACCGGTGGACTCTCCTCCTTTCTCCTGTGCACACACCTTCAGTAACTCCTCTGATGTCCTCTGATGATGTGCTGAAGCAATGGCTGTGTTTGTCCTCTGTTTGGTGCACTTTATTAGATGTCTAGAGAAATAAATAGTGGGCCAGCTGTGTAGAACTGGAGGAGTACTGGTTATATATCATCCAGACCTCACAGTACGATGCACATCCTCATCATCAGCAGCATTGCTCTGAAAGCTGAAAACTATTTTCTCTGCACGGATCTGATTAAATAAACACAAGGTTCTCCTTTAAGTTTTCACTTCATCGTGCTGTAACGAAGCGGGTCACACTCCTTCTGTACGTGGAAGTACTCGGCCGATAAAAATACTTCTCGATTTGGATGGTTTTTCTTTTTAAAACAACATTACATGTACTGCAGTGTAAAACCCCCGAAGAAGCTGATGTTATTTGAATCATCAAACCAAAGTAGTTTCCTGGTTTGGACTGGTTTAAACTACTGTGGTGAAAGATGGTCCGGGTAACCAGGCAATGGAATTTACAGCCGTTAATGTTGGTTAAGTGTTGTGGCCGTGTTTTAGACACAGACGAGACTTGACTCAGACCTTCCTTATGATGACTCTGACGACCGACGCATACTTTCTCCCGGTTCGCTCCTCGGTTTGCGTCCTACCTTGTTGGTGACGGTGTTGATGGCCAGGCTGGGAGAGCTCCCTCCAGACATGATGCAGTCCATCCTCAGGGACTCGGACTCCAAGGTGTAGGGGGTGGAGGCCTGGTGAAGGGGGAGGGAAAAGACAATAGGCGTATAAGCGTGTGAACCTGATCCAGGGTTCTCCAAAGACGCCGCGGGAAGAACGACCGTGAATCGATTTGTTGAGCCCTTCCCCCTGGCGAGGCGTCTACTGGAACCGGACCAAATTGCAATTTGTTTTTATTTACTGAAACACGTTATGTTGAGTGACGGTGGCTCAGGAGTGGGTCATCTCGTAATTGGAGGATTGCCGGTTCGATCCTTGGATCCCCTAGTCGCATCTTCAAGTGCCCTTGAGCGAGACAATGAACCCCAAACTGCTCCTGATGAGCAGCTTGACATCACTGTGTGAATGAGTGAATATGAGGCGTAAATGTAAAGCGCCTTTGTGTCCCGTGGGCGAGAAAGGGCACTACATCAAATGAAGAGGATTTACAGTGTATTATAATCTCATATAAAATATTCTTATCTTATATAAGATAACGTAACATAAAATAAGCCAAGATAGAACTATATTAATCCCTCGTGGGTGAAATTTTGGTGCTGCAGAAGCTCACTTGGCAGCATGAAGTACAGAGTAAGTATATACAGAGAAAATTCACAAATATATACATTCAAAATAAAAATAAGTAATAAACATGCAGCATATGTCGATTTTCTGATATGTCTGTTTTTGAAGAGGAAAACAGGAATACTCAAAGTTTTAATGATACATACTTCTGAAATACATGCTCTAAAATGTAACTCCTTTCTACTGTATTTAAAAGTTCAATGAAAGTAGTGAGCCCCTTTCACACAGGCAGTCTTTCCCAGCAATGTTCTGGAACCGTTCCTGCAAACCGGTTATGTGTAAATGGGAGCAGAGATCGTCATTCCTGGAAATCTGTTCCAACAATTTCCCACCTCAAGACCTAGTGACATTTCCGGGAAAATGCCGGTAAGGCTGTGTTGTGAATGGAAGCAGAATCAATGCCGGAATGAGCACGTAAAGAAGGGGTGGACCCGAATGTGAATACCGGCAAAGCACAAATTGTGGGTTTTAACAAATATTCACTTCCAGTCTCTACGGAGAAAGGTCTTTGTATTCTTAAATTGTATTATTTTTCTAATTAAAAATGCCACTCAGGCCCAATGACATTCTGCATAATAACTATATAATAATAATAACTGGCCATGTGCTTCTGCATCTGTATTTTCTATCTGCCCGTGCCGGCTGCAATGCAGCGTGGAGCTGGAGGGAGGGAGGGACAGGGGGAGGTACAGTTGGTGGAGAACGTTCCTTCTCCGGAGGCAGAGAGTATAGGACAGGTTGAAAATGATCACACTGATTTAATAACATTGGGTTGGGGAATATCGCGCCAGGCGCATCTCCGCCCGCCTCCGCCCACCTCCATCGAACATATATTTACTCATTTATATATTTATCACCTTGTTAATTTATTTCAGGATTCATTTCAAAAACATATTTATTTGTATTTGCGTGCTACGTCCACATACTGTACATCTTCTTTGTGGGTGCAAGTGAATGAGCTGTGTGCGCTGCTGAAAAGGCCTTAGACCAAAATGTTCCTGAATGTCGCTGCATGTGTTAAGGTTATCCCAGTAATTTACTGGGAACTACAGTATGTGTGAACGGGCTTTATTTCTGTTGATAACAGATTTAAATGCTTTCGTGATTTTGGCCCGTATAGCTGTCAAAGGTTTCAAATAAAAGCCGGGCCACCGCCACGCCTGCTTTCCACTAGAAATACACAGGAGATATGAACCGGATTTGACCTCACAAACTTAGCGAGGGAATAAAGTAATAGGAAGTACGTTCCTCAGCCCCCCGATTCCAAAAGGACTAATTCAGATTCAGTGCCCAAGGTCAAGGGGCGTTTGATTTAATTACCAGATGCTTGAAGGAAGAAAAGAAAGAGGGGATTGAAGACACGACTCGATCAGATTGATTGAACTTGGTGTGATAAAACAAGCTTATGTTTTTATTCTTGTGTTTCTTTTGAGCGTTCCGCATACCCCATGAGCAGATCCGGGAAACATCGACAAAGGTCGACGGAAGGTTAAACCGACGCAAGCCAAACGGGAAAATAAATAAATAAATAAATAAATAGATAAATAAATAAATAAATAATAATAATGAAATAGGGAGAGTGTTTTTCTCTCCCCCTTTGACTCCTTTCAGGGTTCAAGACGGTGCCTTCCTTCCCCCAAACTGCTTACGGTAAGAGGATTGGTCGGCAACAATGCAATCTTTAATTTATGATAAACTCGGAGGGGAAAAGAAGGGGGGGGGCAACGGTTTTCCCCCGATGAAAGACGACTTATAAAGAAGACAAGGCAGAGGTGAAGAGAGGAGTGATGAGAGGAGGAGGAGAGGAAAAGGAAAAGTGGCGACAGATAGGGGCGACACGGGGACAAAAAAATAAAAAATAAAAAATGGAGCGATTATTCTGGAAGGACCCGGGAAGCAGGTGTGTGTGTGTGTGTGTGTGTGTGTGTGTGTGTGTGCGCGTCTGCCCACGTGCGTGTCTACACATTAACGCGCCGACACCTCCGTCCGAGCGCCGTCGATTAATTTGCCGCAGGGATTATCGGGAAAAAACGTAGAAAGACTTTCGTCGCATTAGCGGCGGCGAAATAACGCAGAGTGTCGACAATTGACAGCTGACTAACTTAAGCTTTTTTTATTTTTTTTTTATTTTTTCATCCCTCCTCTCCCCACGCTATGTGTTATGCGTTATAAGTTAATGCGGGCATAATTCCGCAGCAGTTAAGGCTCTCCTAATTCTCCTTAGCACCGTGTGACAGCCCGCAGTGTGTCTGCCAGCGCTGCAAGCCAGGCGGAAGGAACGGGGTCGAAGGGCCCGTCCACGTAAGACGAGATGACAAGGCTCTGAATTAATTAATGTTTGTAATGTAAAAAAATAAATAAATAAAAAAATAAAAAAAAAGTCTGGGAAGAAAAATATGTCTAATGGCAGCCCCGGGGCCTCGCGTGGTAATTAAGTGGAACGCAAAGCCTGCAATCCTGTTCCTCCCTTCCCCTCTTCCAGCTTCTTCTCCCCCCCCGCACCCTCTCGCCTCACTCGTTTTCCCGCCGTCACTTCTTTCTCTTCGCCGCCTTCCCTCCCTATCTGGGTGACTTTGTCTTTCACCTATTTGCATCCTTTAGTTCCACCTCTCCATCTCCATCTCTCCTCCGCTCCTTAAGATTCCATCTCTCACGCTGGGGTGTTTCTTTTTCTTTTTTTTTTTTTACCTTCCGTCTTTTCATTTTGCCCCGTCTCTCTCTCTCTCTCTCTCTCTCTCTCTCTCTCTCTCTGGCAAAGAGCACCTGCAGTTGTGCTCTTTGCCTTTTTACGCCTGCACAGTTTTGGGGGTTTTTTTTCCCTGTGAGCCGGAGAAAAACAAATGCACAATGCAGGGGACAGACAGTGACAGACGTGAAAACATACAATATGAACTGACAGCAGGAGAGACTGATACCGATACTGACAAATAAACACTAAAACAGGGTATCATATCGGAAAATACCTGACCCTTGTTGGTTGTAAACGTCATACAAATAATACCAATAAAAAATTGTAATTGTATTTTATGTTCATTTTATGCTACATTAATGATACACATCCATCCGAGGAAGAAAAGCCATAAATACTAGAACATAAAAAAATGTAAGTAAACAGCAAATTTGCCTCAACACAACCGGTGAAAAGACAATTCCACTTATTGTGACATTTCTAATATTGGCCCAAAATTCCCAAATTCTGATGATCATTCATGGGAGAATCGAAGGTATTGTGGGGGGACAAAATACAGACAAAGACAAAAGCTGGAAATGACAGAACGAGAACAACAGATCGCAGGATAAAGAATGAAATAGAGCAGAGAAACATTTTGGCGTTGGTGTCATTTAGTTAAAATGACAAAAAAAAACTAAACCTTTTTTTGGGGGGGGGGTTCAAGATAAAAACAAAGCTCTGGTAGCGTCACAAAGGAGAGTGGGTTGAACCGCCCCGCGGGCAGCGTTTCTGAGATCAGCAGACCACCGAGTGGAAAGCCAGCTGCATCCCCGCTGCTGAATCTGGGGACGATACGTGCACAAAGAAAAAAGACGCGGCGCTCCGAGGATGCTGCGCAAAACCAATTTTCATGGGCCACTTCCAGGCTCTTGACAGCATCTCCACTGGATCATGTTCCTGGACAGCGACTCTCACATCCTGCTGTCAGCCCTGACAGGCCACAGGCGCCTGACGGTGTCAAGACATCGAGGGAACTGCCGATCGGATGGAGGCCATCAGCTGGGTCAATTGCCTGACTAAAGCTGACCAAGAATTGGAGCTAGTATAGAATTTTAAAAAAGCAAAAAAAAAAAAAAAAGCATAGAATATGAAAATTTTCAAACACGCCTTTTTAATTTGGCCTTTAATTAGCTTTAGTCAGAAAGTTTGCAAATGTTTCATTTTAGTTATTCATTATTTTATAACTTAGCTTTTAATGTTCACATTTGTATTTTACCACATATTGTATTTTTATTACATATTTTTTCATCTATTCATTTTTATGTTTTATTTGATCAATTTTCATTTTACTTTGTGAAGCACTCTCAGTTTCTCTATGAAATGGGCTCTACAATTAAACTTTATTATTATTATTATTATTATTATTATTATATAAAATAAATAAATAAATATATAAAATAAAATAATAATTAAAAATACAGTATGTAGCCAAAAATATGACAATCTTAATGAGAAAATCCATAACATCATCTGGGTCCCAGAATTCCATTCAAAACCCACCCCCTAGTTTTTTTTGTAAATGTTCATCCATATCGATGGTTGACTGACCACAACTAGCTACGCTGCTTTATCGAATTCAGCGTGGCTGCCAGCAGGAAAAATGGTCACGCGTAAGGATCTGAGTGACTTTGACAAGGACCAAATTGTGATGGCTAGACGACTGGGTCAGAGCATCTCCAAAACGACAGGTGTTGGGGGGTGTTCCGGGTATGCAGTGGTTAGTAGGAGGGATGGAATGGTACACGGTATGTTATCGAACCATTCGGTACGCCCCCTACGGTTCAACGCGCACATGGCGGTAGAAGGCCACTGGACGCGTTGGCGCGCGGCGTGCAGCAAGTGCTGCTTCCCGCCGAATCCACTGCCGCCTTCCGTGCGAAATTTCATTTCATGATTGCGCACAGCTACGCCAGGCTTTTCAATAGAAACAAGAAACGATCCGATTCTTTTGAACTGCTCTTTTGCAGGGAAGAAGGGAACCGAGTCTCGCCGGGTAATGAGACGTTCTTTTTTTTGTCAAGTTTCACAGTTTCATGTCGTGTTGTTTGTTTAAGTTGCCGCCTCCTGGCGCTGGCAAATGTTTCCCTCTCTATGTAAGAGATATCGTACGTCCTCCCTCACCGGGAGGTGCCCTGGCTGAAAAGGGCATCCAACCTGTCTGGTCCGATCCCACAGAAGAGCTACTGTAGCACAAATTGCTGAAAAAGGTTAATGCTGCTATGATAGAAAGGTGTCAGAACACAGTGCATCACAGCTTGCTGCGTATGGAGCTGTGTGGCCGCAGACCAGTCAGAGTGTCCATGCTGACCCCTGTCCACCACCTAAAGCGCCTACAATGGGAACGTGAGCATCACAACTGGACCATGGAGCAATGGAAGAAGGTGGCCGGCTCTGATGAATCACGTTTTCTTCTACATCATGTGGATGGCCGGGGTTAGGCTCCGATCCGATGGAGCACCTGTGGGATGTGCTGGAACAACAAGCCTGATTCATGGGGGCCCCACCTCGCAACTTACAGGACTTAAAGGATCTGCTGCTAAGGTCTTGGTGCCAGACACCACAGGACCCCTTCAGAGGTCTTGTGGAGTCCATGCCTCCACGGGTCAGAGCGGTTTTGGCGGCACGGGGGGAGCTACACAATATTAGTGGTTATTAGTGGTGGTTTTAATGATGTGGCTGATGGGTGTAAGTGCCAGCTAAAAAAAATTCATCAACTATGTTTATTTTTTCAGAAAAATAATCTTTAAACTCTGGAGTAGGACCCCTAGAGTGCCTGACCAAAAAAAAATACATAGAAGTCTTCAATTTATTTATCAACACAAAATTCTCTCACACTTGATAAGCTCCAAAATCAATGATGTACCATTATAATTGAAGCTCACATTCATCTGCATATCAAAACCGTTTCTCTGTGGGACCCTCACCACTTCCCCCTTCGGAAAAACCCCCCCCCAAAAAACGTCTGTGTCTCCGATGGATAACAAGTTTCATGCTGGCAGCGTCAGCAACCAGATCTAATCAGGGACACAACCATGTCTGCCTTTAAAAACAAACTTAACTTTGAAATGAGAAAAACTGAGATGAGATGGGAAAAAGTCAGGTTTACCTCCAGCTGCTGCTGCTTCAAAACGCTGCTTTCAGGCTTTCAACCGATTTTAAGAGACAAGATCACGTCGCACCTTCAGGAACGAGTGTGACGTGATCTCATCTTTTACTGGGAGTTTTAGAAACTATTTGAAAATTTAACTGATGATGTTTAAAGGTTTAAAGCAGAGATCCTCAACCTTGGGGTAGCGACCTCCGGACAATGTCCAGATAATCAGGTCCGGAGACTGTCCACGTGTAGACAGTAATACTCCATTTTGTTTAGGCGAGGGGCGGAGCCTGGGTTGAGCGTGCAGGAGGCAGGAGGTGACGCAATGACGCTGCGGAGTTTTACAGCACACCCAAGATGACAGACGAGGCTACTGACTTATCGGTCATTGTGACTTTTTTTGCATTGATACTCCATGAATTTGGACGTATCCGCAATATAAATGAAAGAGTGGAAAGGAATATAAAGGAAAACAGGACGGAGTACGAAGCAGATAGGCTCCGTGTACGAAGATCCGCACGAAAGGTAAATGACCCTTTTTCACCCTCGGCAAGTGGACGTGATGATGATGTCACCAGTCGTAGGATAGAGACGTCATCAACACGCGACACGCCGACGCGCTCACTGTGAATTCTCCGGACGACCACCTGCTCTGTTCACACATAACACTTAATCGGACATTACGCAGACTTTGTACGAGGGTGCTGGCTGGGTAAAGTTCGGGTAATGTCTGGTCCAAATGATTCGGACATTTGCGTTTACACATACAGCTCCTCCAGGTAATGTCCGGATAATTTGCAGTGCATGTGTGAAAGCAGCTTAGACTGATATATTGATATTTCATTTATATTTTTTTATTATATATCAAATTTAGTCAAATTTATTTGAAATATATTGCCATTTCTATATTATCCGCTGGGAGGGTTGAGAATCCATATGTTGTCCGTATGTTAGTCCCACCCATATGAGTTCCATATGTATATATATATATATATATATATATATATACACACAGTATATATAGTTAATGTTTTATCCATGTTTTATTTTTTTTTATGTTTGAGGTTTTATTGATTTTATTAATCTTGTCATGTGTTTTAAAGCACTTTGTAACTTTGTAAGGATAAGGTAAGATATTAAAATGTAAATGAAAATTAAATGGAGTAAGAGTAAGTAAGAAAAACGTGAAACGGGAGTATAACTTTCTTTGTGGGCAATGCTGACGGACGACAGGGAAGTGTATGGGTGACTCACCCGTTCTCCAGAGCGTGGCCTCTTCTTGGGCCGGCTCGGCACCGCGTCCTCTTTCGGGTTGTTGTCGATGGCCCAATAGGATCCCTAGAAAAGCGGCAAAATAACAGTAAATTCTTAAACTATGTCAACTCCAGGTTCATTTTCTGTGTATCAGCACTTGAATTTTAGTTACTGTACGACTCAACATGCTGTTACACTAATTATTATGGAGTGTACAGTAGATGTGTGTAGGTTTATATAAGGGGCGATTCATTGTATAAAATCAGGATTAAAGGTTACATTTATTTTTCAAATATAATCACAAATTGAAATTCCATGAAATACATACAAGTTCAACACAATGACATACAAATACTGATACAATGAAAAACTCCATCAGAGTTTATGCAGAACCTCAAGGAATCATGTATTGCCAAAAATAAAAATTGAATAGTCCAGTGTTTCACAATATGAGGTCCCCTGACCCCTCAGGGGTACTTCGAGAGGTTCCAGGGGTCCTCAGCAAAATCATTAAAAAAGTTAGACGTCAGCATCATTAGGGAACCTACAATAATGACTGTTTTG
>NC_137194.1:10118660-10141160 GCF_960531495.2 Zeus faber | reverse complement strand
GTTTTTAATGTTGTGGCTGATTGTGTTTATACTGTATGAATTTTTTATACAACAATATTTCCATAATTATTTTACATGTATATATTTATACTTTTACTAAAAAATTATAATTGTTCTATTCTTATTTTATCTTATCTTCTCTTATCTCTTATATATTTCTAATTGCAACATTTCAATTTTTCGGTTAGAATTTTATTTATTTTTGTTTATTTACTTTGGCAATGTAAATGTATGTTTCCCATGCTGCCAATAAATCCCTTCGAAATGAATTGAGGGAAAGAGGCAGCGAGAGGGAGAGGGAGGGAATTTTTGAATGCAGTGGGCGACTCAATTTACCCATGCAAATTAAGTGTTTAGCTTGTTGCAAGCAAAATGACTGCTTCGATTTGAAAACGGCTTCAGGAACCAATAAACCATGGATGAATGAGAGCCATTAGAGGAAAAACCGTCCAGGTTTGAAAAGCCCGTCACGAATGCAGAGTGTGAGAGACGATGATGTGGAAACTCATCCAGAAATAAACTTCAGAGTTCATATTTGGGCAATGACGCCGCCCCAAATGTACAAGGTAGATATGGTGAGCATTCTCAATCTGCGATCGCTCTGCTTCACTATGTGGTGTGATCCTATAGTGACATTTATGTGACTTTTGTGGATATTTTTAAAAACCAAACCACGGAGAGCAAGATCACAATTAGAACCTGTAAATTCACCAGGAGTGTGCACATACATCCAAATTAATTTGGGCTGGCTTCCTAGTTTAGGGAATATTTCCCACAAATAATATTTATCACAAAGCAGAATACAGAATGCAGAGGAGCAAACAGAAGCAGTACATCTACGATAATAGAAATAATAATAATAATAATAATAATAATAATAATAATAATAATAATAATAACACAGAGATAGCCTTCAAGAGTGAGCATATGAGCCATGAGCCATACAGCACTTCCAAAGATAATGCATATCAAATCTAGTCAGTCAGTCTTTTTATATTGACTTATCACAGATACCGAGAAATGGTGGTGAAACAGAGTCATAAAAATATATTATATTTCAACTTATATGAGTAACAGCAAATGCAACAACATGCAATCACATTTATTAAATATGAAATTGTGCTCCCTCTCATCGCTAATTTGTAACGGCTGAATTATTGTTTGTTTGTGTGTGTGTGTGTGTGTGTGTGTGTGTGTGTGTGTGTGTGCGTGTGTGTGTGTGTGTGTGTGTGTCTGTGTGTGTCTGTGTGAAGGCTGCAGCAACAAAATTCGAAAATTCAAATAGAATTTGTATATTAATAAAAAAATCACTATTCAAATGCTGAAATTGCCACTCGATTGTGTTTTTATTTTTTATAAATAAATACAACAGATGTGGCGATGAAAGCGAGGAAATAAACCCCCGACCATCACCGACGGAATGTCCTGTAGTGCAGAAGTTCCTGACCACCAGCTCTCAGACTGTGCGATCTGCGATCTGCTCCAGAGTGGAGCAGCAGCAGGAAATAGTCAATTAAATACATTAAGAGTTTTTATTTGCTTTGTTTGGAGAACGGATTGTTCTGATTGGAGCTCCGGAGCTGTGGAACGGTGCGTACCCCCCCGTACTAAATTTGAGCATTACAAATTTTTAAATATTAGAAAATTTAAAAATAATAAAGCATGCGCATTTGAATGGGATTATAAAGGAATAACTGCAGTCCTAGTGTGTGTGTGTGTGTGTGTGTGTGTGTGTGTGTGTGTGTGTGTGTGTGTGTGTGCGCGCGTGCGTGCGTGTGTGTGATAGGGCGGGGGTTATGACTATGCACATGCGCCGGTAAGAGATGGAGGGAAGAGAGGAAAAGGGGAAGCATGGGGCCGCTGGAGTGAGAGAAAGAGAAGGAGATGGAGGGACAGAGATGTAACCCGGGGATGGCGAGAAACAGGGGCGAGAGGAGTGGAAGAGGAGAGGAGGAGAGAGAGTGAGACGGCGCGAGAGAAATATTGAGAATGAGAGAACAAAAAAGAGGAGCAGAGAACATAAAATGGGAACAGGATGAGGAGAAGAAGGGATGGCGAGAGAGGCGGGGTGGAGAGAGAGAGAGAGAGAGAGAGAGAGAGAGAGAGAGAGAGAGAGAGAGAGAGAGGGCGGTTTAACCCGACATGAACCTGCTCTCGCTTCAGGCTCCGACCTCCAATCATCTGCTGCTGCTAATTAACACCACTGGGGAGGAGGAGAGGCGGAGGAGAGAAGAGGAGAGAGGAGGGGGGAGAGGAGGAGAGAAGAGGAGAGGAGAGAAGAGGGGTGAGAGGAGGAGGGTGAGAAGGCTGAGAGGAGAGCGGGAGGGTAGGAGAGGAGAGGAGAACAGGAGGGTAGGAGAGGAGGGGAGGAGGGATGAGTGGAGAGGAGGTCGGGGGAGGACAGGAGGAGGGGGGAGAGGAGGAGGGTGAGAAGAGGAGAGGAGAGCGGGAGGGTAGGGGAGGAGAGGAGGAGGAATGAGAGGACAAAAGGAGAGGAGGGTGGGGGAGCAGAGGTGGAGGGGGGGAGAGGAGAACAGGAGGGTAGGAGAGGAGAGGAGGGATGAGAGGATGAGAGGAGCAGAGGGTGGGGGATGAGAGGAGGAGGGGGGGAGGACGAGAGGAGAGGGGGGTGGGGGAGGAGAGGAAAAGATGACGAGAGGAGAGGAGGGTGGGGGAGGTGAGGAGAGGACGAGAGGAGAGGAGGGTGGGGGAGGAGACGAGAGGGCGGGGGGAGAGGGGGAGTTGGGGGAGGAGAGGACGAGAGGAAAGGGAGTGGGGGAGGAGAGGAGGAGGGAGGAGAGGAGGAGTAATGAGAGGACAAAGGGGGAGGGTGGGGGAGGAGAGGAGAGGGGGGGTGGGGAGGGGTGGGGGAGGAGTTTGTTTCAGCAGGGTGTGGGGGGGGGGCTCCTCTGGTATTTCTAATATAAGAACAAGACGTCGTGGGGTCGTTGCCGTTATTTCATCATTAGAATTTTTAAATCTTTCTTTGGAGCGTGATTTACCCCTTTCTGGGTATTTTACATCTAAAACAAGTTGCGTACGTTCATGCGTACGTTCATGCGCACGTTCATGCGCACGTTCATCCGTACGTTCATGCGTACGTTCATGCGCACGTTCATCCGTACGTTCATGCGTACGTTCATGCGTACGTTCATCTGTACGTTCATGCGTACGTTCATCCGTACGTTCATGCGTACGTTCATGCGTACGTTCATCTGTACGTTCATGCGTACGTTCATCCGTACGTTCATCCGTACGTTCATGCGCACGTTCACGCGTAGGTTCACGCGCACGTTCACGCGTACGTTCACGTTCGAACACATTTTTGGGGGGTTGAAAGCGGGAGCTCGGTGCAGGTGTGGGTCTCTGCAGAGCCGCACCGGGAAGGATGTTATGCAATGCCGCGTCGGGAGGCGGCTTCCAGCAGATAGAGGAGCGCCTTGCAGATGAGCTTCCGAAAACCCATTGCCATTTGCATATCCATATTTTTGAATAAATATAAATATTGAACCAAATATTGGAAAAACATAAAAAATAAAATTGATACAAACTGATTTCATCTTCGTTTCCTGTGCATTGAGGTTCCACCCACCGGCGGACACAAAGCGTCGCACACAAAACCCGTGCAAGTACAAAAAGCAAACAGCCACCGGCGGCCAACTACGCCCGTGCACGTTCACTGACGTGCGGACGGAGGAGCGGGACCCGGCCTCCGGTCGACCCCCACCTCCCCGCAAACTCGCCTTCGCCAACGCGTCGAGGCCACTCGCCAGCCCCAATTCGCAAAAAAAAACGATAAGGAATGCATCCCACCGTCATCCATGATAACTGTTAACCTTATATACAGAGTTAAATAGTTGTAGCTACTCCACAGCCTTCCTCAGGACACCAGTAATGCCAACTGTACTGTCAGTACTTGTCTACATAATATGGATATTATATTGATATCACTACAATGATGCAGCAACCACAGTAGAAACCTAATGAACACACTGACACGGAATATTTGATGTAGCTACTCTACAGCCTTCCTCAGGACACCGGTGATGTTAACTGTACAACTGTTAGTACTCGTCGACACACTACTGACATTATAGTGATATTACCTACAATGGTGCAGCAAATACAGTACAGTACACCTATTACACACACCGATATGGAATATCATGGAGGTACTATGTACAGTATGTATGCAGGAGTGGGTGTCTGTGTGTGTTTGTTTCAACACAGCACTCCTTCATTCCCATGTACCCTAACCTCCCCCCGCCCATCCCCCCCAAAAAAATCGTCCCCACTCGCAGTGTCGTGAAGTCGGATAATGACGGCTGCTGTGTCCTCTCCTTCCTCCCATCTCTCTTTCTGATTAATGAGCTCATCGGCTCTGGCTGCTGCCACCCAAACCCAGTCACTAATGGATCATGCAGTCAAAGGCGTTTTGCAGCGCTAGACTCCACACACACACACACACACACACACACACACACACACACACACACACACACACACACACACACACACACACACACACACACACACACACACACACACACACACACACACACGCACACGTGCGCGCGAGTTAATGTATGGTGTCTCATGTCTCCGTGAAATGTGAGCGGTTAAAATTTGTTCATCGAGGCAAATTTACATTTGTGTCAACGTTTAATTAAAGAATGTTTTTTTTCCCCCTCACATTCAAATTACATTTAAAGCTGCTCATGACCATGTGTGCGCCACCTGCAAATAGTGAAAAGACACCCAGAAGTTTGGGGGATTTTCCACTTCATTTCTGGTGTAAAATCCTATGCATTCGTATAGGAATCACAAATTTTCCAAGCATTCCTGAATCTGGAGGGGGTTTTCGTGGTGTTTGTGATCATAGCAGATGATAGAGTCGTTTTTCATTCAAATGTTCAGGGTTCTGGAAATGAAGTGTTCATCAAGGCTGTTATGATCCGGCGATTTTAGTTGGCGTTTAATTGTTGATGCAAATAGTCGCAAAGAATTGCCACATCATAATTTAAGCCTATAGCAGTCTAGTGATACACAACAACCTTCGGAAGAAGATACATTTATTTGTATTGAACATAGGAACTTAAAAAATTGTATTCAAATTTTCATTCATTGCAAAATTGCCTTAAAATTCCCCTTTATTTACCCTTATGATTTTCCTAAAAGTAAATATTGCAATATTGCAATCAGGTGATTACACAATAATTCTGACATCTCTAGAGTTTGTTATTATCGTTTTCATTTTCATTTTTTTTAAATAATATTCAATAATAATAAAATAATACATTAAAGCATATTCAACACTAAATATGCAACCACACCATTGAAGGCGAGCGTTTATTTTTATTCTGAGATTGTTTTGTCAGAAAGTTGGATGTTAGTCGTGTGTAGCCAAATATTTCACTCGATCCAAACCACAGTATATTATCAAAGCAGATGAAGTAGTGTGTGTTTTCTTTTTGGGGGGGGTGGGGGGGTTTGGGCGGAGTCTGCTGAGGCAGCCTCATCCTGTGGGACCCCCTGCTTCAGGGTAACCTGAGGTAAAGCGTTCAAAGTCGCAGCAGTCACTTACGTAAGTCCGGCTTGACAAGCGTGCGTGAGCTTGTGACAAAATGCAACGTGATGTAATGCGATGTGTGATGAAAAAAAACAAGTCTGATTTTGGCACCGGGCTGTGGGGCAGAGAGGATGAGGAAGATGTAGGGGGGAGGAAGAGAGAGAGAGAGAGAGAGATAGAGAGAGAGAGAGAGAGAGAGAGAGAGAGAGAGAGAGAGAGAGAGAGAGGAGATACGGATGGTGGGAAATAATGCGCCTGTGTGATTGAGTGTGTGTGTGTGTGTGTGTGTGTGTGTGTGTGTGTGTGTGTGTGTGTGTGTGTCAGTTGTAAAGAGTGATAGAGTAATGAAAGATAGAGGGATTGGGTGAGAGGGATAAATGAAAGTAAAAACAAAGCTGATAAAATTCAGGGGTTGTACTGGTGTATGTGTGTGTTCGTGTGTGTGTGTGTGTGTGTGTGTGTGTGTGTGTGTGTGTGTGTGTGCACAGATGGAGCAGGATGCAGGTCAGAGCAGCCAGGGGCAGATGCTCTGTCAGAGTTGAGGTCTATGGGAGCAAGCGTTCCCTGTGTGTGTGTGTGTGTGTGTGTGTGTGTGTGTGTGTGTGTGTGCGTGCGCGTGCGTGTGCGTGCGTGCGTGTGCGTGTGTGTGTGTTTTGATGCAATTCTGTGTGTGTGCATATACACTAGGGAAACGGGTCACATGGAGAAGATTAAAGTTACATAAGTGGGTAGTCGGAAAGATTTGGGTCATGGCAACTGAGGGGCAACCTGAAATAACATCTCAGAGATGGAGCGACGGTCCGTGGCAGCCGCACATCAGACCTGAGCGGCAGCGACTCTCGCATCCCAGCGCTCTGATCGACTTCTAATGGGGCTGTTTAGAGATGAGCGCAGGCAGAGCGTCGAAAGAAAGTGGCGGAAATAAACCCATACACCCCACGCTTTCAACGTCCACGGGTCAAACGTGGCCAAAAGCATTGCTGCACAGTCGGATTAAAGAGTGAGATGTGGCTGAAAGTAGAAAAAAGAAAAGCCCATTAACATGTCATACGACCATGTAAAAACAGTATGTGGGCTGATAAAAATATATAACCTGGTAGAATAATACCAGAAATGTAGGTGTTCATTTGAATCTTTTTATAAATTGATAGAATAATAAGAGGGTGACTGATAAAGTGTCCCCGTGGTTACGCAAAGGTTTTTTTTTTGTTACAATAAATATGTCTACAATAAAAACTAAACACTAAAAGCCCACTGTTAGCATTGTTTTTTGTTTTTTTTGGAGAAACAGGGAACAGGAAAGGGAAGCACAGCGGATCGTGCAGTAGAGCAGTGATTGGCCAAACGTTTTAAAAAGGTTAAAATTCCCAGGAAATTTAAAAAAAAAAGAGAGAGAGAGGGGGCAGCGGTATGGAAAGGAAAAATGTAGGAAAATCCAGTAAAAAGGGGAGAGTTGGCAGCTACTAGGCTGTGCCCGATATTCAATAACATTGAATATTGCGATATTTGCCAGCATATGCCATATTTTCACAGTACAGGTACTTCTCACTTAACGACCGAGTTCCGTTCCTAGGACCAAGTCGTTAAACTAATTAGTCGATAAGCGAGGACTCGTGTTATTTCACGGTAGGGGGCATGGCTGGTATATATAGTGTATTTAGTATATATAGTGTATATAGTGTTATTTCACGGTAAGGGGGCATGGCTGGTATATATAGTGTATTTAGTATATATAGTGTATATAGTGTTATTTCACGGTAAGGGGGCGTGGCAGGTATATATAGTGTATTTAGTATATATAGTGTATATAGTGTTATTTCACGGTAAGGGGGCGTGGCAGGTATATATAGTGTATTTAGTATATATAGTGTATATAGTGTTATTTCACGGTAAGGGGGCGTGGCAGGTATATATAGTGTATTTAGTATATATAGTGTATATAGTGTTATTTCACGGTAAGGGGGCATGGCTGGTATATATAGTGTATTTAGTATATATAGTGTATATAGTGTTATTTCACGGTAAGGGGGCATGGCTGGTATATATAGTGTATTTAGTATATATAGTGTATATAGTGTTATTTAACGGTAAGGGGGCGTGGCAGGTATATATAGTGTATTTAGTATATATAGTGTATATAGTGTTATTTCAGGGTAAGGGGGCATGGCTGGTATATATAGTGTATTTAGTATATATAGTGTATATAGTGTTATTTCACGGTAAGGGAGCGTGGCTGGTATATATAGTACATATAGTGTATATAGTGTTATTTCACGGTAAGGGGGCGTGGCTGGTATATATGGTGCATATAGTGTATATAGTGTAATTTCACGGTAAGGGGGCGTGGCGATTGCGAACGCTTGTGTAGTGAATACTGACAGACTGCGGGAACAAAACTGAGAACGGTGATGAGATGTATACAGTGTATATAGTATATATTGTGTATATAGCATATATAGTGTATATAGTGTGTACAGTATATATAGTGTATATAGTGTATATAGTGTATATAGCATATATTGTGTATATTGTGTATATATATAGTATATATAGTGTATATAGTGTATATATAGTATATAATGTATATATAGTATATATAGTGTATATAGTATATATAGTATATATAGTATGTATAGTGTATATATAGTATATATAATGAATATAGTGTATGTAGTATATATAGCGTATATAGTATATATAGCATATATAGTATATATAGTATATATAGTGTATATAGTATATATAGTATGTATAGTGTATATTTACAATAGCATATATAGTGAATATAGTGTATATAGTGTATATAGGATATTTAGTATATAAAGGGTGATGCATGATGAGATGCTTGACACCAAGACGCTGTGGTATATTGTACATTACAGACCGGTCAGAGAGCTGGTGGTAAGTCTGAACGGTGGTTAGACAGGTGGGTACTTACGTGAGGAGTACCTGTATCCAAGTACCGCCCCAGAGAGGCACACAGAGGGGGTGCACGGCACAGTACGCGGACGTGTGCACGCAGCGGCGAGGCAGCGGATGGAGGATTTGAACACGGTGGCGCGCGTGGCGTGGAGGGTGATTAAGTTGCAGCTCCGACGGCACCAACCACGGGGGGGCCCTTTCTCCGAGACGACCACCCCCACCCCTTCTATGCGTTATGAACTAAAAATAATAAGGTGTCCACGAGTCGTGCCCCGTGCCTCCGTGCCCCTCAACCGCACTGCTTTTAGTTGTTTTATTTGGAGGAACGGGGCACGGCGGGCCGTGTTGCCGTCCGTGTCCAGGTGATTCACACATAAAAATCTATTTATGATTCCCCTTGTTTATAATTCCTCATTGAAATGTTATCCCCGTGCATTGTGTAAGCTCCTATCTGTTTTATCCTGTTATTGTAATGCACAGTGGTAAACGGGAGATCCATTCCGCACGCACGTCTCGTAAACGCCCACGCGCAACTTGAGATCCGTTCTCCGCGATCCGCCATTAAAGGTTCACCCTCTCTCCAAAGAAAATAAATACTGAGTGTTTTCAGTCTCCATGCATTTATTGTAATTGAATGAAACCAAAAAAAAAAAAAAAACCCGCTGTGCGCCACCGTGCGTGATGGGAACACTTTCTCCGTCGCTGCCCCCCGATAATATCGTGAATCGCAAAATTCGGGCGGGACTGCATCACAATATAACATTTTGGATATCGCCCAAGCCTAACGGCTTCCATTTCTTACACAGAACATGGCAATGAGGAAAACGTAAAGAAAAGATATATTTTTCCCATACATTTAGCTGGCTCTTTATATTTCAATCTATTTGCGTTTCTGCACGTGCTCCTCCAAACGCGGTTTCCATCGTTGGTGGCGGGGTCCGCCTCTCTCGGCGAGAATGCAAAGATCAAGTCGGTACGCAGAAACGGCACCCTGGGATGAAAAAAAACTCTCCACCGCGCATCAAAAATAACGAAACAAATGAACCGATCGCTTGAAAGGCATTCTGGGACTCGTCTTGTAGTCCGCCAAACGCGGAGGACTGCATGGACAGGATAGACCAAGGTTGGACAGACCCCGACTGAGACGGCGCTCCACCGTGTATATACCTGCAGAGATACCGCGGTCCGAAAGGCCAAAGTGTTTGCTCTCGTTAGAAGGTTAGACAAAGACACACACACACACACACACACACACACGCACACGCTCCCATGCCCTTCAGGATGAAGGCGTTACGGTGTCAGAAGAGGAGGTGAAGACACACAGGGAAGGCGCTGCAGGAGGAATTCGTAATTATAATTAATTAAATAAATTAAATAAATAATTATAATTGTTGTTTTTTCTTTCTTTCATTTATTTGAAATGTTTTCTGATCCAAACATGCCAACTCAACCTCACTAATGCAGGCGAATTATATGTTTTGTTGTACGATTTTAAAGACAAATTTTTCACCCCCAAAATCTACACACAACAGGTTATTACAGGCGGATGATGTACTGATTGACATTGCGATCGGGGGACGTCACCAGGCCGGAGAAACGCTCGTTTTCTGCCAGTTTGAGGTACCCTAAAATAGTCTCTAAAAGACGTGATGCAGGTCCTACCTCTATTTCAATAACCACAATTTATTTTCCATCCATATTGTGCAGCTGCAATGGGGGGGGGCGGGGGTATTTAGAGGAAACACAACAAAGGGTTCTTCTACAGTAAACCGTTCATATGGAGAGGATGAAGTGTGGAGAAACAGTTTAAGGAATAATAGAAGGAGAGGTGGATGTGGGGGAAGGAGGGCAGGGACGCAGGGTGCAAGGGAGGCATAATAGATTAAAAAAAAAAAAAAGCGAGAGCGAACTGTAGACGTCTGACAGAAGAGAAGGAGGGGGAACCATAGGGGAACCGTGCACAAACACGCGCACGCACACACAAACACACCCGCGCGCGCGCGCACACACACACGCACGGACAGGTGTCTCAGATGTGGGTCTCCTGGGCTCCGAAAACGTCACCGAGCCCCCCCCCTCCATTACACTCTGACAGGGAGAGAGTGACAGCCAGTCGCTGAGAACACGGGGTTGAATACAAGTCACCACTTCAAACCCCTGCCTTATAAATATTCATTTCATTTGATGGACCCTTCCACCCCACCCCACCCCACCCCACCCACTCCTCCACTCCACCGCACTCCACCGCCTCACTGAAGTATTTTACAAGTCATCTATAAGATGACTGATGCGTGTGTGTGTGTGCGCGCGCACGTTTATGTATGCTTTTGCGCGTGCGTGTCAGTGAGAGGCACAACCAAGAGGTTCATCTCCATAGGAATCGGAAGAGAAAAATCCGCTCCGTTCCGTTCCTCTCTTGAGAGAAGGAGAAACGAGAGGGAGGGAAATGCATTGTGGAGCTCCTGCACTGTAACAAAAAAAACAACAAAAAAAAAAACACAACAAAAAAAAACCACTAAAACTCAACCTCCACATCACCCCAAACTACCAGCGGTTTGTAATAATCCTGTTCAATGATACTGTAAATAACACTGACCCAGCGTCACCTTGATGGGATTGCACTGTCTGCAACGGACCCCTAGGATGGACACGTAACCGTACGCCGACACTAGAAGAGCTTTTATCTGCCCAAATCTGTCGCTGTCGCTCGTGGGCGTTGCTATTCAGCTCATCACTGGTGGTTGCCATAGCAGCGTAAACAGATTAATGTGCACGTACTGTACTGTAGCTGCATTAGTTTATTGAGATGTCTTTATAGTTGTTTGTGTAATATATTTATTACAGTAGTCTATATTGTAAGGTAGTCTATTATCATAGGGTTGTTGTTCTTTTTTTACTTGGTAGATTAACTGATCAAAAAATATCCACGTGTTCTGACCAGGTGGTTTGTGCTGTATGACACCAGGTAATACCGCAGATGGAAAATGCTTTTTTATAAAACAATACGAGACATCACTTCAACAGAGATCGAACTTGGGACTTCATCAAATAAACCTCACCAGGGATCCCAACTACCTCCCAAATCTTCTTCCATGCATAGTTTTTTTAAATGTATCACGCCTCTATAAATGAACGTGTCGTGTTGGATCATAAAGTATGGCGAAAACCAGCTACTGTAATAATGAGCTTTTCCTCCATTTTGGGAAAGAAAATGATGAAGGATTATCAGCAGACGGACGGACCAGCGGAAAAGCATTTTTCGCTGCCGCGCGTCACAGTGTACTTACTGCTTCCGTTGGAATCCAAGTCACTGTCGCAACTTTGCCCTGTGCCATGTGTCATTCTGTCAATTATAGTGTTTATTTGTCCTGTAATTTGAGACTCGGTCCCTCCTAGAGTTCTGCTCCCTCCCAATCGGCCTCCTCCCGATCGGCACTGTGACATCATAGCATAGTGACAACACGTGTGTCTATGCCTGCCTATATAAACACCCGTCCTGTTCACTCTGGCTGTGCCAGCTCGTCTAGTACAGGGGTGCCCAATAGGTCGATCGATCGCGAAGGTAGTGCGGGTAGATCGCGCGCGAATCAAATAACTTTTTTTTTAAGATGTTACCCTAACATCTATCCTCCATTTGGCATTTGCCGCTTGATTGGAATACAGGGCGGCAGGTCCGAATGTTGCTTAAAACTTTGTTCATTGGGTTACAATCACAACCACTTAGATCGCCTCCCTTCTAACACACGGGTCACCACGTAGAAAACGCGTGAGCTACTGCAAAACTTAAACCAAAAGCTTACAGCTTCCATGCGGAATGGGAGGAGGACATTTTTTTTTTCACCATGTCATACTCAAGGTGCGTTTGTCTGATCTGTCAATCTACCGTTGCTACTCCGAAAAAGGGAAATGTGGAAAGGCATTTTCGAACTGCTCATAAAAAAATAAGACACTGATTTCCCTCCGAAGAGCGAGCTGAGAAGGAGAGGGGTGACTGAACCGAAATCTCAGTGAATTGGACAGCAGTCGTTTTTGTTTTTTTTCCACACAGCTGAATCCAAAAGCAAAGGCAGCCACCGAAGCATCGTTCGGGCCCTTCCAAGATGGAGAGAGGGTAAAAGAGGCCTTCGTTGAGGCAGCTGACTCGTTGTTTCGGGACTTTAAAAATAAACCAGAAATATTATCTTCAATCAAAGCTCTTCAGCTCTCAAGAAGTACAGTTAGACGGCGCCGGGAAGTAACGGGCGATGATTTGACACAGCAGCCTTGGAAGGACGTCGTGGACTGTTGAGTGTTTCTCATTGCAAGTAGACGAGGCTACGGACATAAGTGATACAGCACCATTGTGCATTTCAATTGGATGGTGTTTACAGATACGACGGCAAAAGGGGAGCTGTTAAGAATACTGCCCATGGAAGAACACACGCGGGGAGAGGACATTTTTCAGTCCTTCAAAAACTTTATCGACAAAATCCAGCTCCCAGTGTTTGAATTGATGAAAATCACCACGGACGGTGCGCCAGCAATGGTGGGCCACTTGAATGGATTTATTACCGAGTGCAGGGAGGACGATGCTTTCCCCGACTTCCTTAACTACCACTGCATAATACACCAACAAGCATTATGTGCAAAAATGCTAAACATGAAAGAGATAATGGATGTGGCGACGAAAATCGCCTGTTCTATTCGAGCGAGATCTCTTCAAAGACTGCTGTTCCGTGCACATCTGGAGGAGGCTGACTGCAACGACTCTGACCTCTTGCTACACACTGACGTGAGATGGCTTAGTAGGGGGAAATTCCTGCAGAGTATTTGAGCGCTCTGTCCGGAGATAAAGGAGTTTCTCCTTGTCAGTGAAAATGCAGAATACAAGCAACTTAATGACGATCAGTGGCTGCTAGACTCGGCACTTTTAACTAATCTGACCAACATGTTAAATGAGCTCAATTTTACAGCGGCAAGGAAAAGACAAAACCGTGGTCAACGCCATCAGTTCAGTTAATGCCTTCAAACGAAAAATGCTACTTCTGTCCTCAAAGCTGCGGCGCCACGATTTTGGGGAACTTTCAAAACCTGGCATCAGAGCTGGAGAACCCAGGGAAGGCGTGTGCGCAACTTGACAGTGGGCGCTACACAGAGCAGATTGGAAACTGTCCGTCAGACTTTGACAAAGGGTTTCAAGACTCTGCTCCACTCGAGCCAATCGCTTCATTTTTGTGCGGCCCATTTAGGGAAGATGTTGAGGTTGATTTACTCGCATCAAAAATTGCAGCACCTTTGCACCTGAACCGCAGTGGGAGATGAGATGTTGACACTACAGGCTGACATTGAGCTGAAGTCCAGGGCTCATGGACAGTTTTGGAACTTACTCACGGAGGAAAAGTACCCAAACATGAGGAAATGTGCTATCTCCTTGATTGCATTATTCGGCTCTACTAATTTATGCGAGTCAGCCTTTTCCCACATGAAGATTATAAAGTCCAAATATGACAGATGATCATTTGGAAGGCTGCCTGAGGCTGGCTACCAGCAGCTACTGTCGGACTATGCAACCCTGGCCGACTCCCTTCAGTGCAAGTCATCAGAGTAAGGTAGTGACCATGAATGTATTTAATTGTATTGTGCCGTAAAGGTTCATGCAGTGATGCAAGGTAACATATATTGTACATATAAAGTATACTCAGTATCTTCTCCTTCTTCTTCATCTTTCGGCTGCTCCCAGTTGTATACTCAGTATATATAAAAATAAATATATTTAGCATTTTTTAATGCAGGTAGCTCATTTTGACCTGGTCATTTCAATAGTAGCTCGCAAACCGAAAAAAAGTGTGGGTAACCCTGGTCTAGTACCTTCCACCCAGCTTTCCAGTGTCTCATTCTGTATCCTTGCCTGCCTGGTTCTGACTGTGTTGCCCCCTTCCGGATTCTGGATTCATCCTTCGCCTGCCCCTTTCGGATTGTTGGCCTTACGGACTGATTTCCTTGTTCGATCTCCCCACCTGTCTATTTCACTGTCTTCTGCCTGAGCCCCGTTAAAGAACCGTTACGTCTTCTTGATTCTGTCTGTGGTCGTGCTGTTGGGTTCGAGTCTGTCTCAGTCGTTACAGGCACATGGAGAGGAAGCTATGCAACCCGAGTCTGACTTGGGGTACAACATGCACTATGAAAATGAAAAGGGAGTTGGCGAAGTAAACCAACCTGATTCTTGAATTTCCCAGCGGAGATTAATAAAGTGTTATTTTATAAAAAATTTACAACAGATCGGAGTCGGACCGCTCTTAACTTCACTCACCTTTACCCCATGATGGTACTAGGTAAATAGGCTGAGTCTTCTTTTATCTTAAATATTGTTGAAAGCAATGTCGACTACAAATTCGGTAAATAGCATGAAAACAAACAGTGTTATGAGAAGGGACTCGGGGGTGACTGTTATATTAGTTGGCCGACAATATATTGGTAAAATATCTGTTTTTGGTCTTTAATTCACAAAAGCTTGCAGCATTCATGCACCCTGCAACCAGTCTGAACAAAGTTCAGTAATTACTCGTTCTGTCGATACAAGGTATCACAGGCTCCAAAATCAGCACAAACACGTCTTCCAAGGTTGAGACTGCGTGTCTACAACATGGACAAAGAGTACAACTCTTTAGATAGTTTATTTACTGTTAGGGGATCAGTTTGAACTCAGATTGTTCCATATATTTGCACATCATTCAAATACCAGTTGCACTTTTAAACAGTAATGTTTGGTATTTTCTAGCATTGTTGAATCATTAAGCCCAACCAATAATGTTAGGTTAATTCAAGTTCAAGAGGTTATTTGCCACATATATATAAGCTGCCAAATGACCCTAAGGTATGCGGTGGGTCACAAATGCTAAAATGTGCGTAATCAAAATTTAACTTATGTTAAAGCAGCACTGTGTAACTTTTGGTATTTGGAGCCCCTACAGTTTCCGAGTGCAATTGCACTTTTACACCATTGTCGTAAAACTCAGTACGGACAAATTTGAACCTTATTGGTCGCGGTATGTGAACAGAGCAGGAAATTGCCCGGATCATTCACAGTGAGCGTGTCGCATGTTGATGACGTCTCTTATCATGTGACATTTATTAACCTTTGTGCAGATCTTCATCCATGGAGCGTAGCTGCTTCGTACTCCTATCTGCTTTCTTTATTATTCCTCTCCACTCTCTCGTTAATTTTCTGGATACGTAACAACGCAAATAAAAGCCCAACTACTGATAACTCTGTAGCCTCTTCCAGCATCTTGCGTGCTGTAAAACTCTGTAGCGTCATTGCGTCACATCCTGCCTGCTGCAAGCCCTACCTAGGCTCCGCCCGTAGTCTAAACCAAACTAAGTATTTCCAGGCAGAGTTTCCGCTAGAAAAAATTGGTGCCGGTCAACGTGTCCTGGGAGATTTCAATTTCCCAGACAAATGGCAGAGATTCCGATCGAAAATGATCTGTGTTTATTGAGCTCTAAAACAATTGTTAAGCAGGCCATATAGAGAATGACATCATCAAGGCATGTAGATGTTTCATATTTTCTATTGAGTATTCCAAAAAAAACATGTCCCATCAGTTAACGCTATTTAAAAAACAAATAAATTAATATTACAAATATAACTACTTGAAATCCAAATAATTTCTGTTTGTGAACAATAAGTAACAAGTGCAGATGCTTTGTTTAACATTCCACTAAAATAACATTTTTATCAAATCAAAAAGAAAATAAACATGGCAAGTAGGTCTAAATAAATAATAAAGTTTGTGGTGCTGTCAGTCTCTGTCGACATATTTTACGCAATAAATATTTACCGTCTGCTTTGGGTCGGAACTTAAATATCCCAAAAAACGCCAAACTATGGATGAAGAGTATGTGTCCATGTTGTCACATGACATCATCTTTCTGCTTCTCCTCAGAGCTTGAGACGCTGTGGCTCTGTCTCCGCTCCGTTTAAATATGTCGGACTTTAACAGATTTTCCCGGTCAAAAACCGGCAATTACCGGATAACGGAAAGGCTGTTTCCGGGTAGTGTAAACGCCTCTGACACATTTGTGAAAGGGTAAATCCAGACAATGTCCAGATAATCAGGTCCGGACATTGTCCAGAGTACATGTGTGAAAGCAGCTTATGTTACAAACACAGATATAATGTACATCTAGCTTGCAGCGCCCCTTGCACGGACCTCGCCGCTTCCCGGAGCCACAGGGAGAGAGGGGGCCCCCTGCTACCGGTGTAGGTACCAGATGCGCTCGGCCTGGCAGATCAGCTCGCCCTCGCGAGTCAGAGTATGTATGTATGAGCATTATTACCGGAGATTTTGACCGGCAAGTTTATTATTGTTTATTTTTTGTGGTTTGTTTTTTTTTAACCATTTTACCAGGCAAAAAAGTGGTAATTGCCAGAGCCAAACATCAAGGAGTGCCGTGAAGCGTCACATGCTTTTCATGCGGTTTCTTACCCGAACAAAGAAGGTACATAGTTACATAGTGCTGCTTTAAGTAATGTTAATATAAATCACTTGTTATTTTCAGAGACTAATCAGTCAACATGAGTAATAAAAAAAAAAAGAAGTAAACGTCAGAAAGAGGTCAACTCCTCGCATGTAAAGATGTAAGAAGTTCTGTGTCTCCATCAAATCAGGCTTCAGTGTTCTTTGGCTCAGATTCTTTCCAATAGTTGCGTCCAACAGTCAACAGTCAACTTTTTTTTTTAATGTTATCTCTGTCCACTTGGACACATTGCTGCGCTAAATTCCCCGATTAAAAACTGATGTTTTCCCACTTGTGTACTAGAGCGAGAGGCCGAGCCGTTCCAAGTCGACCGGGGGAAGCTGAGCTAAGACGCACGGTAATAAACCAGCCATGAAAAGCCCTGGCTTCAACTTAGAACCCATAATCAATACCATGTGACATATCAGTTGGAGCTAAATGCATTATCAAAGTAATGGATTGATGACGTCCATTCCTACAGTATGATTTCGTAAAGGACTTGTATCCACGGAGCACTCTCTTGGCTGAGACGAAGCACAAAGAAAACAACAGCATGGGCTTTTCAGATTGACCCAAAAACCCACCAATTTAATTCACGCTCTACGGTCGACCTGCGAATTCCCGCCCCGTTGGTCGGAAAATGTTGAAGGTCGGCTGGAAACGACAATGAAGACAGGAGTGTCTCTCTGAAATATTTTTTTCCAAGACAGAGCAAAAAAAGACGGAGGGCTTTGAGCCGACACAAGCCCTGAGATTGTTTACTCAAATTAAGCTTTAATAAAACGACAGTTGGCTCAAAGACTCAGATGGCCTCCAGAGACACTGGGCTCCACTTAGTCCTCGACCCCATATGCTTTAAAATCAAAGTACCTGAGTCCCTCCCCGCGGGCCCAGCGGGGCGGGTCGCCACGCGGAGACAAACCAAAAGAACAGGTCCGAGAGCCGCCGCGGGGACCCGGGGCCACGGTTTGCGAGACCCCGGGGTCCGGGGTGTGAGCTCCATCTCCATTCTAATTGTTGCGTTCCAGAGTGTTGAGCAAGCAGCTATAAGCCTATTATTAGCCGTATGGAGAGTGCTATAGCCCTGGGTGGTTGGAGAGAGAAATGTGGTGCTGGATGGGCGCCAAATCCTCAAGGAGATAGCAAGGGAAATGCCTCGCTTTTAATTAAGAATTTAATACTGAGACTGCTATTAGTGATTAGTATGTAATTAAAAGCTTGAGCAGTGTTACACACGCAAGTATAATTAATAGCTGCATGTGAGTGTGTGTGTGTGTGTGTGTGTGTTTCTTCCTATGCGCGTGTGTGTGTGTGTTACTTTGTGTGCATGTTGTCTCTGATCAAGTAATGACTTGTGTCACCAAGTTTGGGGATTTTTTATTTTTTTTTAATTGTAAGTTTTAGTTCTGGTATTCACGCAGCAACAATGTAAACAATTATGGTTGTCTGTATTGTACGTCAAATATATTATTGTATATGATCTGCACCTGATTTCATTTAGCGGCATTTCTTTTTTTTGTCTCAGGATTTATTGCTCAAGCAAAGTAAATGGTGTCATTTTCTATGATTTTCTACCTTATTGCGATTCATCTGGGATTTGAGCCGACTTTACCCTCCTCTCACGATGAGCAATGATGGGGGAGCATACTGCATGAGAATTTCTCGTGGACACATTTGAGACACATTTTGTCAGTCCCTCTCCAGCCTGCAGAAGACGATGCCGATGCCTCACTCTCGGATCCCGCTCCAGAAAACCAACGTCTGTTGCCTCCAGCTTTCTGCAGAACTTGGCTGCAGCTGCGTGAGGTGGGCTTTGTCGCTGAGTGATAATGATCTTCACCAACTCGCTGACTCTTTGCCAAAGCACAACGTGTTGAAATGCAGGAAACCAGCTTGAGTATACGTCAAGTGTAATTTGTTAAAAAAAATTAAATTAAATTAAAAAAAAAAAAAAAAGGAATCCTTTCCATTCCTAACAGAAATGATCAAATTATCAACATGCGTAAATGTGAGATATTGAAGACGGCTTTTTGAAAACAGAGAAGCATGTTAAAATGTCTCTAATGCAGTAATGTGGATTATGTGCCAAGCAGTATGTTATAATAACCCTAAAGTGTATAAATCCTTTAAATTCCATTAAAAGAACAGGACGTTATTGCTGCATTGCATTGGTAAAAACTTAAGGTCTAGGATTTTCGGTTTTGCAAAGGCGTATCGGCCCCGAAAATCAATGACAACTAGGGGTGTCACGATTCTGATTCAAAATCCCAAATAAAATTTTCAACGTCGAAATCGCATGCAGTTTCGCCATTCTCCCCCTATTTCTGTGGGTAACACTGTCCGACGTTGATCTTGGCCGCCAAGACAAAATAAACGCGATCTCAAATGTAACGTTATCCAGAAATTAAACTGCGTACTGTAGAGCTGAAGCGATAAGTGATAAGTAAAATGATATATTTGACACATATGTCCACGTGATTTGTCCACTTGAAAGGGCAGAACAGAGGCCAGCGGCTCGTCTGCAGTGTACGGTACACGCTCCATGAGCGTAGTTAACATTATGGATATTGATATTATATATATTTGGATTGCTATGTCAAAGATAAGATGATGAACGTACAGTGTGGACATGGACGCGGAGGAGAAGAGACGCACTTGCAGTGAGAAGGTCTTCTCTTTTCAGTGAAAGCAGACGGCTCCTACGGCTCCCAAGCATTTCTTCTGTCTATGAAATTGTATGAAGGATTTTGTTTATATATATATTCCACTACAAAAAAAAACCTTTATTTATAATGACTTTAATGTGGCTGGACTCAAAGTTAATTATTGAGAAACAAGTGTTTTTCTTTACAAATCAAGGCTGGATAGTCTAACGATGGCATAGCCGTTGAAAATAAATACATATGTTTAAATCGAAAATGGAATAGAATCCTGACCTTAAAATCGACAGTCAAATGGAATCAAGGATTTGGAGAATGGTGACATACCTAATAAAAACCTATAAAAACTTGTGATGAGGTTGAATTTGATCAATTCAGAAGCAACTGAATTCCACGAAGATTCATCCAAACTAAATATTTTCTTGGGTACTTTGTGCATTCTCACTGGCATTTAATTGAAGTTAACCATCATAACCAGACAATCCTTGGTAGCGACATGATGACTCAAATCAATTGAATAGAAATATAATTAGGGAAATAAAAAAGAAATACATAAATACATAAAATAAAATTGAACCATAATAATAATAATAAATATAGCCGCAGGCAGAAACACCCCGTGTATTGCTGCCTGCAGCTATATTATTATATATATATATATATATATATATAGTCCGCCGTGTCCACATCTAGGTTGGGCGGAAGGACGCCGTTTTTATTTACGTAGATTTAATGTTTTGGAAATAAATTGTGTACAAATATGTTTACTTTAAATGAAGCGTATTATTTTTGTTGGTTATTGTTGTTGTTTTAAACATGTTTTTAAGTATGTTGGTTGACTGGTGCATCATCTGCTCATGTGTTTGAACATGCACTTACATCACCGACGTCCCTCAAGAACGGTGTTTTAACAATCACGATCATTCCTGTATCATTCAATGCCGACACAAAGGGAAGGGACGGTTGCTGCGAAGGTTCTTAGAACTTCCTGTGGTGCGAAAACGCCTTCAGTGACCGATTATAGTTTTCAAGGTTTTGTGAAACGCAGCACGAGTTACAGTTTTCAGAGTTTCTATAAAACGCAGCATCGGCTCGGGTTGTCTGTCTACGCCAGCGGTACTCATCCTTTCCCAATTCCGGAGCCCCATTAACAAAGATAATTTTTGTAAGAGCCAAATTCCTCCATCAAACCATTATGCATTTTAAAATAAGGCTAATAGTAATATCTCATTGAAAAATGAAAATCACAAAGTATGCAGTCATTGCAATTCATTAATATTACCATATTATTATTACCATGTTTTTATTTCCAGCTTCTTGCTAAGACTGTTTTGCCAGTGTCACACAGATTAGGCTAGAATAGGCTGCGCTGCATTCACATGGCGGCAAACCGGACGCTACATGGAGAACGAGACGAGCATGTCTGCTGCAGCTGCCAGGTTTTTGCGCTGCAGCCGTAGATGCCGTGTTCTCTGGAATATCGGCTGAAATACAAACCGTGGATGGGTATAGAAGCTCTTTTTTCTATTTATTAATCGCACGGAGGCTGTTGTGGTGCTCGTAGCGTGGAATCCGATGGAGGATTTGGACACGGTGGTCTCGCGCGGCGCGGCTGGTCCGGCGATAAGTTGCGGCCCCAGGTTATTACTGATATACGGTTATAACATAATTAAACACGAATGATTAATAACAAAAATTGCCGATGGGAACCAGGTGATCAGCCATCGATCACTCAGTTAACAGATCATTGATCACTACCAGTAAACAGATCTCTGTAGAGGCGCTCTCTCTCGAAGTCGTCATAGGTTGATGTGTCCAATGGGAAATTAGGTTTTGAGTACCGCAGATGTCTCAGACAAAATATAAAATAAATATATATAAATATATATATATATATATATATTTTTTTTTAATAACACTTTAAAGAGCCGCACCTAGTCATAAAAAAAAAAGCTGCATACGGCTTGCGAGCCACGCTTTGAGTATCACCGGTCTACGCGGAGCAAACGCTATGCAGTCCACAGGGCGCAGGTCGCTGGGCGCGAATAACTTCCAAGAGACGGAGCTTGGACTTACGTAACTCGGGATGATGTCACAAAGCACCCCGCGCCACAAACGGATCAGGCCGCGCCAACGTCCTTCCACTTCCGGTAAGAATTGCAACAGTTTTCCATGGCTCGTTCAGGATTTACACAGGAAAAGATAAGACCGTCTGTCTATAATTAAAAAATGACTATCAGGCACTCTTGTACGGGAACCAGAATCACATTTCGTGGACCACACCTACGGTTATCAGTATTTCTAACAGCATCTTTGGAGGATGTGACACACACACTTGGAAAGATCTGACACGCGCACGCGCACGCGCACGCGCACGCACACGCACACGCACACACACTCACACACACATCTGGCCAGCAGACCGGACAAGCCATTACATGTGAACTCGGGGATGTCGGGGTACAGGCAACAGCTACGTGTGTGTTACTACAGCGACGGGTCGGACAAACACGCAGTCAGAGGTGAGGACGGCTCGATAAAAAAGAAGAAAAAAAAAAAAAAAAAAGGAAAACATCTGGCTGGCGGAGCTGTTCCCTCAGTCCCCAGGAATCAGACCTCCTTACATCAACTTCACACTTTCCTTTCAATGCGACTGCATGATGCCTGGCCCTTTTTTCTTTATGGAAAGACAAACACCTACAAACATGAGTGCACACTCGCAGAGACACGCGCGCGCGCACACACACACACACACACACACACACACACACACACACACACACAATCACACGGAAACAGAAACAGAACGGTGCACTGTTTTCCACATCTTCCCAGAGTGAAATCAGCAGA
>NC_137194.1:10096160-10113660 GCF_960531495.2 Zeus faber | reverse complement strand
ACTAGATGTTCTGGTTCCAGGTTATCTCATTCTTCATTCTAGACGTTCTAATAAATCAAAATGTCATTTCTAATGAACCAATCATTACTAATGATTGTTTCTTGTTCGAGCTGCACAATATTGGGAAAAAAATGATGGTGCTTTTTTTTTCCTGTGATATATGTCGCGATGTGAAAAAATACAGGGAATTTTCACGAGATGTCTTGAATTGCTCTATTTGAGGAGAATTACTCATTCTGTAATGATTGGGGTGATTTTTTAGGCTATTATCAATGACCTGTCAACTCCGACAGGAAGGTTTATTTGTCCCTCCATTTATACAGATAAATATTACTCTGTAAACAGAGGTTTGTGCGCTCCCTGGTACCACCGCTATCTCTATGTCGCAAACCAGAATATTGCTTTACGGCAATATTTTATGCCCCGTGGCTTTACCGCCATCTGCACGAAGGAGCAAGTGGAAACAGAAAATGGGGGAACGTGGCGCCTCGGGACATTAACCATTGGACGGAAGGTGAGCGAGTCGGGAGCGCGGCTGAGATATGCAAAAGTTAGGAACCAACGGGCATCAGTCGAAATGCGCGTGTCTTGTCGAATCCACGGTTCTTGAAAATTCTTCGAAAAATAACCTTCAAATCGAGGTTTAAATGACGTTATATCGGACAGACTCCTCCTGTAGATCAGTCATGGACAATGAGAACCGTAACAGTTGTCCTTCTGTATCAAGCAGCAAAAAGGTTGTCACGTGGTGTGTTTGAGGTAATTTGCCTTGATTTGGCACCGCATGTCCGGCGATGTGCTGAAACGGTACATCCCAAAAACATCATCAAATAATCCGTACTGAGGCATTCGTCAAATATATTCTGTTATTTTTTATTTTTGTCAATATCGCCTGGTTTTATGTGTAAACGTTTCTCAGGCCTCCCTTAATAATAAAAAAATAATAACAACAAAAAAGATTTGAATCTCAACGAGATATCCTCCCGAGCGGGGAGTTTTGTAGTTACCGTGTTAAAAGCCACTCATCACAGTCCGGTTAACAGCGAGATACGTGACAGTGCCTGACATCCTGGGACATGAAAAACAAACAAATGATAATAATAATGATAATAAAGAACCACCGGTGTCAAATTCCGTTTTAATCCATTGGCTAGTCAGCGCACACATTTTGGGAAATCTGAACGATGAGGTGAGAAACCCACCTTAAACTTCCCACCGACAACTGCAAAAAAAACAAACAAAAAAAAAACAACACTGCAAAATGAAGGATGAACCGTTGACTAAGGCATGTGTTACCGTAGTTGTCAGCCACATATCGTGTGAATCTTCTCAAACTAGAGACAAGAGACAATATAAAGATAACAAATGTGAGCTATCATCAGGAAAAATGGTCGGGGGTCATTTATATTCTCATTATATATTCTCGTAAATATTTGCGTTGGTCCTTTAATATAAATTTTTCATATTTTCTGTCGACAGGGACACATGATTGGTTCTAGATGAGTGGGTGGTCTTCCCACTGATGGCTCTCATTGGGGAGACACTTACACAGACTCACACTAACACTAACTCTAACATTTGGTAGCAGAGGTTTATTATCTTAATAAATCAATAAGTGAATGAACAAAGTGTCATATGTTTGTAAAAATTACAAAAACAAAGTCAAATACGATGAAGACACAATGAAATGTGGCACATCCGTGTATGGTATTGTGCCTTCTGTAATTGCACGTCTAGCTATGAACGACATACATTTTTTATTCAGTTTTCAGCTCCATTTTTTAAAGCGAGTCTCGACTCGGTGAGAAAAGCAAGAAACAACGCAACGCAAAAAAAAAAAAAAGAAAAATCACACCACCACCGTTGCCTGTGACGCTATGAGAATTCCCGGCCGCACGGGATCCCGAGATCGACGAACACGGGGGTTTCGTTTCCAGACGGGGGGAAATAAATAAATAAATAAATCCCGGCACCCGAACGCAACGTTACTGGGTAGAAGGAGGCAGCGGAAAGGCTGCACGGGACGAAGGCATGAAAGGTCTCAATAATCGCTATCCTCGCTTTGAGAGGCAAACTAATTGACTGGATCCAACATGCAGGTCTGAAGCTGTGCCAAACACAACCTGGCTCCTATCACCATCTATTTTGTCTGAGCTGTTGGCACGCATTTCAGTTTGGGGGACAGTGTGTCGAAGATTACCGACGGGGAACAAATACAGGTTAGTGAAAGGGGTGGTGGGGGGAGATGGGAGGAGGTATAGACATGTAGAGAGAGGGTGGGGGAGAGGGGTGTGGGGGGCGGGGGTGTAGCACTGAAAAGAAGAGAAAATGGGAGCCGGAGGATGAGGGAGAAGCATAATGACAGGACAAAAAAAAAAAAAAAAAAAGACTCGTCGAGAACGCTCGTTGAGAAAAATCTACCGGAGATAAAATGGGCGATGGTTTGTAGACAGCCTCTTCAGCACGTCTGGAGAGACTATCCATCCCTCTCTCTGCTAATAAGGTAGCAAAGTCCCCAGACACAACCATAGGGATCTATTCATCTGTCTCCAATAACATAGCCGGCTTTACGCTCTTATTGCCGGGGATTTGCATGGCGAGATTTACATAGGGATTTAATAATGTCTTCTGAGCGAGACAGGCGGCATCTGTCAATCACCGCCGACTCGCGGAAGGGAAGGGGTCTCGTGCCGCTCCGGGTGACGGGAGTTTCGGATTTCATCATTAGCCGGGCTACACCACGGAGCGGAAAGACCGCGCAGAAAGTCACTCACTCCCTCTCTCCCTCTCTCTCTCTCTCTCTCTCTCTCTCTCTCTATCATTCTCTCTCCCACTCTCTCCCGCTCTCAGGCGCGGTCGCTGGCCTCCTCCTACCTTCCAGCCGCTGCCCGCCTCCCTGTAGTAGGGGAAGTTGTCGCAGATCCACTGGTAGATCTCGCTGAGCGTCATGCGTTTGCGCGGCGAGCCGTTGATGGCGAAGGTGATGAGGCTGGCGTAGCTGTAAGGCGGTTTGCCGTCCCGGTGCTGGGCGGCCTCCTCCTGGTCCAGCGTGGTGCCCGGGTCCAGGTGGGCGGTCTTCTTGCCGGGGCCGTGGCCGAGGTGCTGGTGGTGCCCGAGGTGGTGGTGGCCGTGGCCGTGGATGTGGTGGTGATGGTGGTGGTGGTGGTGCCCGGCGTCGGCCTTCTGGATGGCCGCCCGCATGCTGAGCTGCGGGAGCCAGTCCATGGAGGTGAGGCTGCTCTCCAGTTCGGAGGTCATCGCGTAGGGAATGGGGTCGGGGGGAGGGGGTGGGGGTGGGGGGGTGGTCAAGGCGGTGGAGGGCTCTCGGCGACGCGGGGCGAGGAGGAGGGGGGGGGGTGTTTTGCCTTCACTGGGGGGCTGCTGAGCGGCCGCTCTGGCTCACGTCTAGACGGAGAGGGACGGAAGGAAGGGAGAGAAGTCTGTTTACTGCGGCCGTTCGGATTGTTTAACTGGAGCGGGAGCCGGCCGCATCCAGTCCGTGGAAGGGGCCACGCCTGGGAGAAAACATACGAGTTACCTGGAATATTACATTAGACGGGGCGTGCGGAGTCGCTTTCAAGGCCACCTCCGGCACCGTTTGCTTTGTCGAGCAGCTGAATGCTTTTCTATTGCACTGGCTGCTGTCACACATCCTGACATCATCATTTAGCAGATGCTTTTTGTCCAAAGCAACTTACAATTATCCCCACACCGAGGGGCGCTGCCATCAGGAGCAATTAGAGGGTTAAGAGCCTTGCTCAAGGACACTTCGGCACGCTGGCGGGAGGTGCCGGAGATCAAACCGGCAACCTTCGAGATTACTAGATGACCCGCTCTACCTCCTGAAGACGGCCGCCCCTCAAACACAGATTCCATTTCTGGACGAATAGATTTTAACAGCTGAAATGGTTCTCGGAAAAAAAAAGGGATGTATTTGGTGATCGGAGATGGTACACCCACTCACGATGAAATAAAACCATTTTACATCCATCCTCAGTCTCTTTGCGAATGAGCGACCGCAGCCTTTGGACAACAAGGCGGTGGTCGCAGTTGTGTCTGTAGAAGATCTACGTACTGTGTATCTACATACGCCGTCTACCTTCAAGGTAGACTTCTGCTACTGACGCTAGCTGGTAGCCCAGTAACAAGGAGGATGATTTGTTTGTCACTGGTTACCATGGTGTTGCTAATAAGTGATGTTAAATTACCAAGCATACTCCCGTTTTCAATTTGGAGCAAAATTGAGGGCTAAAGCAGGAAGTGAAATTGTCTGGCGGTGGCTTTTAAATGACCGAAAACAGACGTTTTGACATGTCTGCAATCACTCTTTCATTGTGCATGAAAATGTAATGTGCGTGTGTGTGTGTGTGTGTATGTGTGTGTGTGTTTGTGGGGGTGAGGGGGGGGGGGTACGTATTAACGAAGGGTCTTACTCTTTCCACTCCTTTCCATCTTTCTGCTGGCCAAAGCATCTGGGGAATTCACCGAATCGGAAGGCTGAATCCTTCCCTGTCGCACGTTCACCAGATCTTCATTCGGGCGCCGCGACGGGCCGCTGCTGCAACGCACAAACACACAACACACGGGAAACCACACAAGACGGTGAGCCGGGCACCGCCAGACAGCCTTCATGAGATATTAATACCGCGCGAGCGCTCCACGGGCCTCGGCGTCCGTCCAACCCGGTTAGAAACTCCTCTCCTTCCCCTCGCCGCGCTCCCTCTATCTGGCTCGCCTTCTCCGCGTCAACTCTCCTTCCCCCTAAAGTGGAAATGGCAATTGGATCTGCGGAGTGACTAAAGGCTGGGGAATTGTTTTCACAAGTGCCTGCCAAACGGAGGGGGGTTTGGGGGGGTTGGGGGGTAGGGTTTGGGGGAGCGGGGGGGGCTCCGGAGGAATTCCAACCCTCCGGAGGAGCTGAAAAGTCCCACCCCCATTCTCCTGCTCTCTGACCTGACTGTAGACGTGCCTCACTCTCTTGTCAAGTCCATGCTTAACACCCCCACAACACACACACACACGCGCACACACGCACACACACACGCATACACACGCACACACACACACACACACACACACACACACACACACACACACTAACACAGACTACACACAAACACACACACACCACGTCTTGAATAGTGCAAAGCCCGAGACAGACGCAGACAATGAAAGCAGTCAAGAAGCCTCCGCATTTTAATTTGTGGGCTATTTTTAGAGTGGGGTTGAAATTATAATGTGTCCTTTGTGGATGGAGGGAACTTTTGAAGGGAGTCGGGGGGCGGGGGGGGGAGGAGGAACTTTCGTAAATACTTAAAGCGTGACTCAGGAAAGATGGAAAGCAATCCTCTGATAAATGTTTGAGAATTGTCTCCCCGCGGTCCCAGCGGTGGCTACGCATTTAGATTTACGTCCCTGAACTTCAGACTCCGCGTCACTGTGACTCGTCCTCCGAGTGGAGACGCTGAGTTGCAATCCTGCGGAGAGTCTGCGACGGAGGGTGTCTGACTTGATCTCGGCCCGACGCCTTCAGAAACTCAAAAACGCGGCATTCTGGGAAAACGCGGGTCGGCCCCCGCGGTCCTCGCCTATCAAAGAGGAGCCTCCTCCGCGGGGCGAGGCCAGCTCCGCGCGCCGCCAGCGGAGAGTTAACCCCCCGTTGAACGGGCCCGGCCTTCCGAAGGATGCGGCAATCTGCGTCTAAACCCTCGTCTTGCATCCTCTAAAATAACCTCTGTTTGTCCTTCGACAACAAAGAGCCCACCGGCCCACGCATTTTTCCATTCACGTTCTCTGCAAACCATCTCGCGGGGAGAACTTCAATGGGCTCGCCTAGCAGGAGGAACACAAGCCTCCTCTGTCTCTCTTTCCACTGATCCCCCCGGAGATCCCAAAACACCAGGAGGTAGAAGACTGGGGGGAAGACTCTGTGCCTGTGTGAAAACCTTGCTTAATTATAAGTTAGTGAGCGAAGAGAGAAAGAAAAAAAAAAAAAAAAACACGAGAGAGAAAAAAAAAAAAGAAAAGAAAAAAGTAATGTTTAGCACGCATTCAACCAAACCAAACACACCAGGGATCAGGAACCAGGGGGAGAGAAAGGAGGTGAGGGGAGGAGGGATGCGCCCCGACGAGGCCCTCCGCATAACGCCGACCCCCAATCCTCCCCGAGATCCTGCCACTCTGGGAGAAACCAGAGCCGAGCTACACCCACCCGCCCACTACCCCGCCACCCCCTTCCCCAACCCCATACTCCCCGTCTACCCCGCCTCCTTCCAAATCCCAGGAAGCCATCTTAATTAGTGCACCTTTTTTCTTGCTGAAGGGAAGGTGGTGGTGGTGGTGGCGGCGACGGATGGTGTGTGTATGTGTGTGTGTGTGTGCGTGCGTGTGTTGGAGGTGTAGCGAGACAAGGTGCACAACAACATATACTTATTTTCCCCTCATTAAAAGGAGGCTCAAGCTGCAAATCAGCCCGCCACAAGCCTCGACCTGCTGTGCCGCCTCAACTGCTGTTTCGGTGTGAGACGTTTGGAAGCACGGGCAGGCTGCGCGGGCAGGCTGCGCGGGCAGGCTGCGCGGGCAGGCTGCGCGTGCGGCGCTGCTGCGGCGTAGCAGCGCCGGCGCTAGCGGTCGCCATGCTTGGGCAATTTTATATCGCGATGCAGTCCAGCCCAAATAACGCGGCAAATTGCATGCACAAAGGGGGGAACAATTGCATGTTACTCAGGGTTGTAAATACATCTTGTTTTTGTAAATACAATTAATATTTCTACATTAAAAACACTCTGTATTTTTTTCCCCTCTGGAGAGAACAGTGAATCTTTATGCCGGATGGCTTCATGCCACTCCAACTAGGAAGTTGCACGTGGGCGTTCATGTGACGTGCGTGCTGCAAGGACCTCCCGTTCACCACGTGACCAGTGAACGTGTGGAAAATACAAAAGAGTGAGGAAAATACTCCCATCAGCCACAACATTGAAACCACTGAGAGGTGAAGTGAATAACATTGCTCATCTTGTTCCAATGGCACCTGTCAAGGGGTGGGATATATTAAGCAGCAAGTGAGCAGTCAGTTGTTTAAGTTGATGTGTTGGAAGCAGTAAAAATGGGCAAGCGAAAGGATCTGAGCCACTTTGACATGGTCCAAATTGTGGTGGCTAGACGACTGGGTCAGAGCATCTCCAAATCGACAGGTTGTGATGGTTGGATCAGGGACAAGCCCTGGACTGACTGGTAGCAAGGCAAGGTTTCCCAAACCAGACCATCAACACAACCTCGAAGGCAAGAACTCAAAGCAAACTGGGTACAAATTAAAAAGTACATGTTAAGCTGAAGTTACACTAAAGCTAGGGGTGGGGTCGTAACAGGGAAGGTCTTATGAGTACTAAACATGAACTTTACATTCCTACAGAGCACTGATGTGCCCGGGGAGCGAAGTCTAGCCCGTACAAGGGGGACCTAAAAAATATTAGGCAGGTGGTTTTAAAGTTGTGGCTGATCGGTGTACAGTATATGCGTAGCGATTTTGGGATACTCAGCATGAGCAATACGTGGTGTGGCGTGTGAGCGTGTGAACTGGTTCATATGTGTGAGTCTCACGGCCAAAGCGTGAGACTTGGCAGCTCTGTACAACAATTATAAAAAAAATAAAATAATATAATTTTTGCAATGCAAGTAATAACTCAATCACTGGCCGTCAGCGCCACGTGAGCCACCACGTCCAAATCCTCCATCTGCTTCCTCGCTGTTGTGCGCATAGGCCCACATATCCCCTTTGTAAACGTAAGTGAATGTCCGTGCACTCAGCTTTCGATGCTGTGAAAATACTGCATATATTGGGAAATATGGCGTTATTCAATATTAATGAATATTGGCCCAAGCCGAGCCATAGCCTAGTGGGGCGACGGGGTGATGAGTAATCATCGGTAAACTGAGACGGAAAAGGGCGAAGAGGAGGCAGGTTACGGAGGAATACATAACCCACGACCAAGTCAACCCCCAGTCGAGCCACTGGTCCCAGAGTGGCGGGGTTAACCTGCGGCACGGACCGCTGTGTCCGCCATCACCGTTTCCCATGAAGGAAGCCTGAGGAAGATTGGAAGGAACAGCGCGCCGTTGGCGTGGATACCGCAAACCCGCTTACAATCGTCGGTGGCAAAAGTCGCAAAAGCGGCCATTTTGCATGAGGGCCTGGTAAAAAAATAAAAATAAAAATTTGGATAAGATTCCATCGGGGCTGGATTAACCCAAGGACGTGCGGTGTCGAATTTGGTGCAATTTGGAGACGCAGCACGTGTAATATTAATAAACTTTCGATAAACGGCGAACAGCGAGCCGGTGGGGGGAGGGGCTTTCCCGTGAAAGCAATCAGCCCGTTCTTAACTGGCACGCGACACGTGTAATATCAAGAAACTTTGAACGAACAAGCAAACATCGAGTTTATCTAGAATGGCGACGTGGGTGTGTTTTTTCACCGCGAGTCTCCGCGGCTTTCACAAACAGGCATGTCTTGAACGGGCACTGCACTAGTGTATCGAGACAGAATCCATCTCATCAATATCAAATCGGGACTCTTTGTGTCAAAATCGAATCAAAAACTTGAAACTCTGCATTTGCCTCAACTTTTGTTTGGTTTCGACTCGATTTATTGTCCATAACAAATGGTTTCAAGATTCAAGATTCAAGATTGATGAGGTTTATTCGTCACATACATGTGCATTACGACATATCGGGTGAGTTTTTTGTACGCTTGAATGTATTTCAATTAAACATAAATCTATTTGTAAAAAAACTTACCAAATCAAATGTTTGATAATAGAGTTAACATTTTGAAGATAGAAAAAAAAAATCAACGACTATAGAGTATTAAGCACATCAAGTTACCTACTTTTTGGTTTACCTTGTGTATAATCATTTTCTTATCTGTGTTTTATGGCTGTATGTCTATGCTTCTATGGAAAAAAAAATTAAATGACAAGGTCCGAAATCTTGCTCATCAATTTATCTAAGGATCCAAATGCAACGCTCCGTGTCGCACTGTAAGAGCCGTTCAGAAGTTATTCTTAACACAGCGGCCGAGGGACGAGGAAATAAAACTTTGCCGATTTCAATTTTCACCGCTCTAACAGAGCGTCCTGTTGAGACATTACGCAGACGTTGTACCAGGGTGCTGGCTGGGGAAAAGTCCGGTTGATGTCCCGTCCAACTGATTCGGACGTTTGTGTTCACACATACAGTTCCTCCCGGGTAATGTCCTCATAATTTCAGGGTGGCGGTGCATGTGCGAAAGCCCCTTCAATGTCATATTTTGAGCAAAGAGCACAACAATAACTCAATCTGCTTGAATTGCATTTGAGAACAAACAAACAGAAAACGGGCTGTGTAACAGAGGCCCTTCAATCCAATGTTAAATATTTGGAAAGCCTCAATTAAAGTGTTAACGTGGTTAATCACCGCTTCCAAAAAGTTGCTGCGGATGGATGTGTCTCTTGCTGTAAGGCATTGTGACTTTCGTAATTCACCGACGCAACGACCGATGCAATACATTCACACCAGCACGTCTATCTAAAGCCTATAATCTATTTCTCCATGGCTGAGAAGGCAACCTGGAGAACATGTCTACCACTGCGCCGCCGCGTGGAAGAGCCGATGAATAGTAAGCAGAAGTGGAGAACAACGGAGGGTTGGGCTCAAATGGCACGGACACTCAATCACGAGGGGACGCACCGAGGCGGGAGACGGGCATGTTGCTGCACACGCTAAAGACAAAATAAAAATAAAATAATTGCCGAGCGGGCGACAAGATGTAAAATGCATGCGAGAGAATCCTTGAAAGTGCAATATTTTACAAGACCACAAGCTGAATGAAATGGGAGAGCGGGGATTTGGACATTTATGAACTCGCCGGAAATCATTCTCCACTTGGTGGACGGAAGACGGATCCGTCGTAGCTGGGCATGTTTTCCCTTTAAAGGGATGTTGTGGGTTTGTGTGTTTGATTGAATGTATTCACCCATTAGACTTTGTAGCTGTGGTGCACTCAGTCAGCTGAATGCATCACTAACAGCTAACAGCCCCCCGCTGGTAGCAGGCTTTTAGGCTGAGAGAGGCTTTACAGTTCTGCATTTTAATAGAGAACTCTGAATAGAGCGGAGGGGTTGGGGGAGCGAAGGAGCGAGGGAGGCAAAAAGAAGAAGGCATCAAAATATTTTCAGAAGAAAGCAAAGTAAGGACCAAATACCCCTGTGCCCGGCTGAGGGGGGTTTTTCAGGGGAAGGAGGGCGAGTCTTGGCGGGGGGACGGCTAATGTGTCAAAAGAAAGTCTGTAGGCGTGCTGAGCTCTGTCATGTCTAGAAGTGTGGGCCATTCAAGACAGAGAGAAAGAGTCAGAAAAAGCTAAATCCGACATCTTAATTACTTTCCGCTTCGGTGCCAGAGAACTTACTGCTGAATAGGTTCAATTATAAGATATCGAGGCAATTCAGCTGCCCTCGTGGTGAGTGCACGCCCCTCTCTCAATGAAGCCGGGCTAAGTAATTATCATGTGATGTTGTCTGCTTATTCTCCGAGACCTCAAGACCTGAATTGGCGTTGCCGGTGGACGTTTTCGCCAGTGTAACGTTCGGAGCCCGGAGTCCTTGAAAACCCTGACTGGGAAGGTAACTGTGCCCTTAACATAAGAGAGGGAAGAAAGAGGGGTTTCATTATCAAACAGGGGAGATCAAATCATTTACCAGAACTTGTATCAAAGGTTTGTAACTACACCTTGTAGTTTTACTGTGGATCGATATGAGGGGTACACTGTACATACATACATACATAAATAAATACATACATACCTACGTACCTACATACCTACGTACATACATACATACATCCATACCTACATATGTACCTATGAACATATAAACATATGTACCTATGCATGTACATACCTACATACATACCTACATATATACCTACATACATACATACATGTCTATTGCATTTGATTTGGCTGTTTGTCTTTTGCCGATAAAATACTGCATAGTTGTTTTTTTTCAATCTACTGAACTGTGCAGCCTTCACTGGTATGTCAACTTTTTTTTTCCTGTGGTCTAAAAGCGAATCTTGGAAGGAAGGCTGTAAATTCAGTAGGTTCCACTGTAAGAGTCCCAGTTTAACTCAGTGGACCCAACACCTGGAAACATCTGCCAAGGTACAAGGAGTGAGCGACGAAGTAGACTCACCACCATCGACAAGGAAAACGCTATCACAATGCCAGTTCCTGACAACGGCAAAGTTAAAAAGGCATATTTTGTCATAAATAAAACATAGGAGTGCAGCATTTCGGCACACTCCCCCTTCGAGAGCTCCCAGGAGAGCGTCGGGAAGCTGTTTGTGAACTCGTGCTAAGCTCAGTAAAGGGGGCTATAGCACCGCGTCGCCACTCCCGACTACATTCCCTCATCCAAGTCCTATTCAGCGAGGCCCATGCCTTTTTAAAAATTCATTAATTTACAGCAAAAATAGATTAAAGCACCCAACTGCGCCAACCTAAAAAGTTTGGCTTGTGAATAGCATTAATAATGAAAACAACGCACCAAAGCCTAAAGGCCCCGGCTGGGAGGCTCGGCTCGGGTTTTGTTGCGCTTTCTAATAGGGAGTCATTTACATTTTTTTTTTTCACAAGTATTACAACTTTTTGATGGTTGTTTATAATTACTTTGTTTTAAATGCAAATTGGTTAACAATCGTTACTCATTAAAGCAAAAAATCATTAGAGTGCAACAACAATGGCTGGTGTAAAACACAGGCTCCGCACAAAGTTCACGTTGCGGTAGCTGGCGGCGCTGTGACCGGGGACACAGAACGACAAAAACAGCCCCACACGAGTGATCGTCCCCCCCCCCCCTCCCCCGTTTCACCATCATCCACATCTTTCAGTTCAAATTTTTTTTTTTTTTTTTTTTTAAATCAAGGATATGCTTTTTCAATAGAATCAAAGATGACTGTTTTGTTTGACGAGCTGAAAGGATTTACTTAGTTTGAATTCAGACGACGTGCATTCTTTTTAGTGACACACAATGAGGGCCAGAGAGGCGGCCGTCACTGATGATCCACAGTCAACTGCAGAGAAAAGAGGCTTCTTCACGGGGACCCAGGATCGTACCTCCCACACAAACCTGCCGCGGAGGAGTTTTTGATGTTGGACGACAGAATACGAGACAACGTCCTTGGGAACGGTAGGTGATGACATACGATGTGTGGGCCCAGCTGATTGGGTGGGAAGGATTATGGGATTTTTCATCGTGGGTGTCGTTTTACGGATCTAACATCGGGTCTCAGGTTATCTCAGTAACAGTTGAACACTTTGAATCGATTTCCGAGGCGTAGGAATTTAGGTGCGGTTAAAGGTATTACGTGATATTATTGTTATTTTTTTTAAATCCCATATTTGACACTTTTCTTTTTCTGACCCTTTATAAGAAACGGCCGTTCAATGTATTTGTGTTATGCGCGTGCTCCCCTACGTGCCGCTTCCATCGTTGTTGATGGCGGGGTCCGCCACACTGGAGGAGGACTGAAAAGCAGCCGTGGTGAATTTAGTTGAGCAGCGTAGCTCCTTGCGCTACAGATAGACTTTCATGGAAAAGAATCTGTAGGTTCGAGAATGGAATTCTTGACCATCTAGTCATACACCCAAACACAGACAATTTAATGGATCGACACTTGAATAAAAAATAAATCTTGCACATTGGTCTTGTAACAGCAAGAACACCATTTTTGGACCCGATGGTAGGTTGTTGGTTGTAGAGCAATGTTTGCTGGTTTTTAACCCCGACAAAGGCCAATTTTCAAGTTTTCCTTTCTGAGGTTCTAGGCCATTTTTATCCAATATTTACAGCGTTAGAAGCACTTTCTCTCAATACTTAGTGGCAAATGGAGTAAACCCTGCAGAGATGGTTCTGGCTGACAACTCCAATGGCACCAAACATGTCCACGCCTTAATGGGGAAGGTCATGGGTCAACCTTGTGGACCAGCATATTGCTATTTGTAAAGCCTCCATGGATCCCAGACGCCAAACCTAACTGTTACACGCATAGTAATAAAACCCTAATTCCCACACAAGAACATGCTTTTAAAAGCAAAGCACTTCCTCTCCAATTGATTTTGCAGAAGTCCTCAGCGGTGGAGAGCGAGAGCGCCGCGGTAACACGGCGAAGCTCGCTGTACGAGCAGAACCGAATGATTGTACGACAGAACATTTCTCTATAAAACCAGCTGCGCACTCAACCAATTTTTCCACGAGTAAACAAAGGTTAGAGCCGATTTTTATTTATTTTTTTATTTATATAAATAATGGTATTTATATGCAAAGGTGAGCCTGTGACTGTGTCTGTTCACCAAGATCGGGGCTGTTGGCGGAGACGGCCAAACCTCTTCAGCGCAGCACGCCACAGACAATGAAGACGCTGGCTCGGCGCTGCGATCCCATTTCTTGGTACATCATTTTCTGGAAGGGTACACTGCAATAAAGACTCCTGAGCGGCATGAACGACTTATCAGCTTGTGCTCAAGAGCAACTTTGCGGGGACACCAGCAGGTATGGGAGACTTCCCCTTTTCCAGATGCATTTACCGCGCACATCTGAAAAGGTTGAAATATAAATATTTGAGGTATTGCGTTTGTTTCCTTTGTTTGGCCGAGAAAAAAAAAAAAAAAATGATATCAGAATAGCAAATAACATCTTATTTAGTTTTGATACTTAGTTTTCATAGTTTTGAAACCCTATTTTGTTTTAATTGGTTTCGCAAATCAACTTCTTGGCAAACAATGAGAAGCCAAAACATCTGCTAGAGCCTATTTTTCAGGCATCAAAATATTTGAAAATGAATACATTATAGATTCTAATGAATATGGGGGCAGACAACATAAAATGACAACGACGATGATTGATTTATATACTGACATATGGTGAGCGGATCTTTATCAAAGACAAAGATATTGAAATTCATGCATTATCCCAATAGCTCTTAGTTCAACTTCCAAAAAGTCACAGCTAAAACTCATTCCTTTGCACTGCATTTGCTGACATTGACGATAATTACGACGACCTTTCCGATAATAAAACACAAATCAGAAAAAAACATTATCAGGGTTCCATCCCCACACGTTTCACACAATTCTGCATTTTAATGAGCCATTTAGGGGTCTATGAGTGATCTATTGAGAACGTCTACAATGGCAATCAACACTGAGTGTGGCAGCTGTTCCGCAATTAAAAAGCCAAATTACCCTCAATCAACACCATTTAAGGGCGCACGTAAATCTCGGCACAAATAATGATGAGAGAAATCTGTTCAGACAGCTCTCATCTTGATAGGAATTAAAGACGCATCCAAAAGCAGGATCCCTTCTCGCCCGTTCTCCCTCTATCGGTTTCGTAATCTCCTCTATAATCTTATTGTTGTTCTAGTGTTACAGCACTTTCCACTCTTTAGTTTTGTCGCCGGTCGGATTAGGTTATCCGGTGCAGTGCGTTTTGTGGTTTTGTAAGTGAGTGATTATGCAACTTGGGGAGGTTGTTTGCTGTCGGTAAGTACAGTAGCTCCAGCCTCTCGTTTTTCCAGCCATTATGGATTTCTCCTTGTTGATTTTTGTTTTTAATCACTTTGCTTTAATCCCTTTGTTTTACCAATGAATAAATGATTGGGTAATAAATTGACAAATGTTTCCCTGCTTATGTGTGTATATTTACCAAAACAGCGGTAAAGTACATAAAGCAGTGTGATGCTTAACATTACGCCGACACCTATTAATAGGGTCATGAATGGTATCAACATAACTGTGACAGCCTATTTAGCCGAGGTGACATCCGTTGTAACAGCGCCTTAAAGCAACACTTTGTAACTTAAAAATGGAAATTAAATTGTAAAAAAAAACTTGCCGGTCAAAATGCCCGGTAGGCAGGCTCATACAAAACTTAACCGAATGAGAAGGGCCAGTGGTGCTCCCCGCGCTCGCACTCAATTTCATTGCGCCGAGGGGTTTGTTTCACCCTCTGGCTCGCGCGTGCGAGCCAATCTGGCAGGCCGAGCACATCTGGTACCTACACCGTAGCAGGGTGCCCCGTCCGGCCCCGTCCCTCCCCGCGGCTCCAGGAAGCGGCGAGGTCAGTGCAAGGGCCGCTGTAACCCAGGTGTACATTATATCTGCGTTCGTAACATAGACTGTTATTGAAACGTGACCGATGAGGTTCGAATTTGTCCCGTAAAAGAAATTATTTTCAGACAATGAGCGTTGTGTAAAGTGCAATTGCACTCAGAAACTATAGAACTATAGCGACTATAGCAAATACCAAAAGTTACATAATGCTGCTTCAAGTATGTTATATTGAGATTGATTTGACAGACAGACAGACAGACAGACAGACAGATAGATAGATAGATAGATAGATAGACAGATAGATAGATAGATAGATAGATAGATAGATAGATAGATAGATAGATAGATAGACAGACAGACAGACAGACAGACAGACAGACAGTAGGTGGGCAACGGATCACAAAACTAACGGTGCGGATCGTATCACGGTTTTGTGTCACCGATGGGATAATTTCTTGCATCAGCAAAGAAAAAAAAAAAAAAGATAAAATTAAAAAAGGGAGACAAGTATAACTTGACTTTCCATGTATTCTGTAAAACACATTTAAGCAAGGAAGTTTTGCCAATGGACTTAAATGAAAACAATAATAAAATGTCCAATGTTAAAATGAAATCTTAAAATGCATAAAATACTCAATACAGGTACTCCTCACTTAACGACTCTTAAGTCGTCACTTAACTCAACGAGTTCCATTCCTAGGACCAGGTCTTATTGCACGGTAAGGGGGCATGGCTGGTGTATATAGTGTAAATAGTATATATAGTGTATATAGTGTATATAGTGTCATTTCACGGGGGCGTGGCAATTGCGGACGTTAGTGTAGTGAATACTGACAGACTGCGGGAATGAAACTGAGACTGAGAACGGTGATGAGATGAGATGTATACAGTGTGCAGTATATAGTATATAGTGCATATAGTATATATAGTATATACTGTATATATAATGTATATAGTATATATAGTGTATATAGTGTATATAGTATATACAGTGTATGTAGTGTATATAGTGTATATAGTATATATAGTATATACACTAGTGTATATATAATATATATTTTATATGTAGTGTATAAAGTGTATTTAGTATATAAATGGTGATGCGTGATGAGATGCTTGACACTGAACACTACGCAGTGTACATTAGAGACCGGTCAGAGAGCTGGTCGTAAGTCTGAACGGTGGTTAGACAGGTAGGTCCTTAAGTGAGGAGTACCTGTACTTACATTAAAGTGTAATACGGGGCACACATGAAACCTTCTTCCTTTAAACACGGTTGCGAATTAAAAAACATAATTCGATCTGCCCCCTGTAACCGAGCTCAATTTCTCACGTTTATAACAAACCAAATTTCATGAAAATCAGAACGAGGCGAGTTACAGTTTTGGGGAGAAGTCTGCACCCCTCACTACACATTGTCTGTAGGTATGTCGTTTACTGGCGGATCTTGAGCGATCCAATATGGCGGACGCGCAGACACATAGCGGCGACATTTGATTCCCGACACGTCGCAAAGTATCAGCAACACAACGTGACGCAGCGTAAACCGATCACTGCGCTTCAGAGCAAAACACCGCACGCACCCGTCTTCATCCTCTTTTCACTGCAACTCTGCATGGAGATTTATGGAATTATTACTTTAAAAGCAACAGGGGCAGTAAAGCTGTATTTCACTATGATGGTTACATTTTGCAATTGATCCGCGGTTCACATGCGAGGCCGAACCGCGGGGGGCCGATCCGCGCGGCTCACGGATCATCTACGTTCTGTTGCACCGCTAATAGATAGATGCTTTATTCATCCCTGGGGGGGGGATTGCAGATCATATCGGTTGTTTATTGACCAAAACTAGCAGCTACAACTAAGCTAAGCTGGTTTATCAAATTCACAGCAGCTGCCTTCCACTTCTTGCACACGCCCGATCAGTGCATTCTTGCCAGGGAAAGGTGGACCCCCACCACCAACAATGGAAACAGCATATACAGTAGGGAGCACATGCATAAAGCATACATACATGGATCGGATGTTTCTTGCAGTGAGCCAGCGAAATGAAGTATAAAATAAATCTATAAACATCGGACAAATATGGGATATATGAATAGAATAATCTCACGGATTCGCACTTTAAAACACGTGGCGTGCCTATGCTCTACCGCCTTACAGACCTGATAAATCTGACCCCCGATGAGGATGATGCATTAGGGGCCAACGTGACGTTTTCTTGTGTCATGGCAGAAGTGTCACCCAACTCGTCCGATACACGCCCTTCCATCAGGCTCCACGCCAGCGGCCTTTAAAAGGATGTGCCTCCGCGTTCAGGGGTCCATCCTATTTTCAAACATCATGTTCACA
>NC_137194.1:9973660-10091160 GCF_960531495.2 Zeus faber | reverse complement strand
TGCGGGGGAGGGAGGCGCAGATGTAATCCTTAATCAGCCTCTCGAAACACTTCATGACCACCGAGGTGAGGGCCACCGGACGGTAGTCATTCAGGCAGGTTGGAGAGGCGATCTTCGGGACAGGAACGACGGTGGACCTCTTGAAACAGGATGGGACCACTGATTCAGCCAGGGAGATGTTGAATATTGTGGTGAACACCGGAGCTAGCTGGTTAGCACAGGTCTTCAGTACTCGTCCAGATATGCCGTCTGGACCCGCAGCTTTCCTGGTGTTCACCCGCATCAGAGCCCTCCTGACCTCGTGCACGGACACTGAGAGTGCGCGCTCATCCCCAGCGGTGTAGCTCCAATTAGCCGGCGAGCTAGCGGTGCTGCTGCCAGACTCGAACCGCGCATAAAGGGAGTTCAGTTGGTTGGCCAGGGAGGCGCCCACACTCGTGGCTGGGGAGGAGCTGCTCTTGTAGTTTGTTATTGTTCGCAGCCCCTGCCACAAGCGTCTTGTGTCCCCCCGCTCCATCTGCAGCTCCACGGTGTCTCTGTACGTCCGTTTAGCGTCCCTCACCGCCCTCCGCAGATTGTACGACGCCGCTTTGTAATTGTCCATGTTGCCAGATACAAGTCCGTCGTTGTAAGCGGCCGTGCGCGCATTCAGAGCGCAGCGGATGGATTTATCAACCCATGGTTTCTGGTTTGGAAAAATCCGAACTTTCACCGTGGGAACGATTTCATCCGCGAGCGTAGCCACGAAACTCACTACAACCTCCGTAAACTCGCTGACGTCACTTGAGCTCGCTTGGAACACGTCCCAGTCTACGTCAGTCAGAGCGTCCTGAAGCGCAGCCTCTGATTGGTCCGTCCACCGCTTCACTTCCCTCGTCATCACCAGATCCCGCGCGATCAGAGGCCTGTAAACAGGAAGCAGCGAGATCGCGGCGTGATCTGATTTCCCGAAAGCAGGAAGCGACACGGGCTTGTATCCGTTCTTGTAAGGAGTGTAACAATGGTCCAGAGTTCTGTCTCCCCTGGTGGCACACGTGATGTGTTGGTGGAAATTCGGCAGAACTTTTTTCAGGTTGGCCCTGTTAAAGTCCCCAGTCACCACCACAGCCGCGTCGGGATGTCTGTTCTGGAATCCGCACAACACATCGTGCAGAACCGACAGAGCTGCGTCGGTGTCCGCTTGCGGTGGGATATAAACGGCTGTAATGATGACCGTGCTGAATTCCCGGGGGAGATAAAATGGACGGCATAGTATGGTCAGCTGTTCCAGGTTCGGCGAGCAGGAGTGGGAGAGGAATTTGGTGTTGTTGGCGTTACACCAGCGGTTGTTTACCATTAGGCAGACGCCTCCACCTTTGGATTTCCCCGACTCTCCCGTTCTGTCGCCGCGGAACACGGAGAAGGCCTCGGCTGGACGTATGGCTTCATCCGGCACCAGTGGGGTCAGCCATGTTTCCGTCAGGCAGAGGACGCAACAGTTCCTCGTGTCACGCTGGAATTGAATCCTCGCTCGAAGTTCATCCATCTTGTTCTCCAGGGACTGGACGTTGGCAAGAAGGATGCTTGGCAGAGGTGGACGGTAAGGTTGCGTCCTCATTCTGACCCGAATGCCGCCTCGTTTACCTCGGTGCTTCCTCCGTGGGCCGGCTCGTGGAACAGCGACTCCATTTTTGTTGTTGTTGCGAGTGTTCCCGCGTAGGATTTCCGCCGGCCACTCTGCTCCCACGGATAAAAAGTCCCAAAGTTGTTCGTTTAGGGAAATTTTTATATCCATGAGTGCATCGCGGCCGTATGAGTTAATTTATCTAATTCTCTAATTTATCTAATTTATTTATCTATCTATCGATTTGTCTATCTGCCTGTCTGTCTATCTATCTACCTGTCTGTCTGTTTGTCCGTCCATCTATCTATCTATCTATCTATCTATCCATCTATCTATCTGTCTGTCTATCTGTCTGTGTCTATCTATCTATCGATCTATCCATTTGTCTATCTGCCTGTCTGTCTATCTATCTACCTGTCTGTCTGTCTGTCCATCCATCCATCCATCTATCTATCTATCTATCTATCTATCTATCTATTTATCTATCGATTTGTCTATCTGCCTGTCTGTCTATCTATCTACCTGTCTGTCTCTCTGTCCATTCATCCATCCATCTATCTATCTATCTATCTATCTATCTATCTATCTATCTATCTATCTATCTATCTATCTATCTATCTATCTATAGATTTGTCTATCTGCCTGTCTGTCTGTCTATCTATCTACCTGTCTGTCTGTCTGTCTATCTATCTATCTATTTATTTATCTATCTATATCTGTAATGTTTAATACATTTTTCTTATTCAGAAATAAACAATAGCTAAAACTTAAAACGCCCTGGATGGTTGAGCGTGGGTGGGGAATCATCTTCTTCAGGGCTGCAGGACTTTTTCTTTTTTCCTGTAATTTCACCTTTGCTGTGATCAGATGAAGGATTCGGTGCAAATGAGGGTCATGTGCCGCAACAACGCACACTGTCCTTGTCGGGAAGAGAGAAACGTAAAAGTCCAAACTCCCTGGCACTCAATGACACGGGAGCCGTTCCATGACATTAATCAGCTCCTCATTACGTTGCCAGATAAAAAGCTGTTCTGGTAACTAATTCAAAATGAGAGTGGAAACCATCAGATCGTCCCTGTGGGATGGATCACACGACAGGTCCCCGAAAAAAAAACAACCCCAAAAAACATGTTTACATGCAGGTTTACCCTCGTCTTCTCGCTAAGGCGATCCCTTTCTTTTCTCCAAAGTTTGTTTTCTTCCGATAAACAGATTTTTGTTTTTGTTTTTCTCTGATGGTCGCTTGAGCTGGTGGGAAACACTTTTGTATCCAAGGGTGATTTTTATTTTATTTTATTTTTTTTGTGAACGTTCATCCATATCGACGGTTTTACCGACCCCGACGCGCTCTCCCGGTTTATCAAATTCTCCCGCCTTTCGCTTCTTGCGCACGCCCGACCGCTGCGTTCTCGGCGGTCGAGGCGGACCCCGCCACCAACCAGCCGGGCTGGATTCAAGAGATTCAAGATTCAAGATTCAAGATGTTTTATTTGTCACATACATATACATACTTTCATACATATATGCAGTGAAATGTAATGCAACGCACCTGGTGATAGCACGCAATATGTCCTAGGAAAAAACAAATAAAGTAAAAATTCCTTTCTATTAGACCGACTAACTGACTCCTAAAACGTAATACAGTAAGTTGAATACTTATAGAATAAGATAAAAATATATAGAATAAAAATAATAAAATGGAATAGATAGAGGAAATATGCTTAACCGCCAACAATGGAAACAGCATCTTACAGGGGCACGTGCGCAACGCAAATCGATAGAATGAGACTTTTCTCTCGCTCTCTCAAAAAAAAAAGAGCCAAATAAATAAAGTCTCGAATACAGGATTTATTTCAAACGGAACGACGTCGCCCATCGCCACGTGGAAAGCGCTTCGACGTGCGCAACACCCGAGCCCGCCGCCAGGGGACGCGCTTCCCCAATGGCAGCACAGTGAGTGGGCCTGCGCGGCCGGGGCTGGACAGATGGCGAAAGCGTCTCTCGTCCGTTTAACTCCATCTGTTCGAGTCCGCGTCTCACGCACATCGACCGACCGGACATCAGCACAACGCGGACTTTCCAATGAACGCTTCCCACGATGTATACACAGATATACGATTAAGGAGAAAATACCTAGAAGTCGCATGGACATACAGTATTCAGTTCATACTGTATGGTGTGTATTGCATCATCCACGGCTGCAGGGGATTCAAAACTGCTAAAAAAACAAACAAACTGTGAACAACTGATTTCTCAGTCACTGGGATTTTGGGGTTGATTTCATCTTGGGAAAACAATGATTTCTTCCTCCGTCTGTGTTCATCGCAAATTAAAAGATAATCAACGAGTGACTTGCTGTGTGTGTGTGTGTGTGTGTGTGTGTGTGTGTGTGTGTGTGTGTGTGTGTGTGTGTGTGTGTGTGTGTGTGGAGTGGGAGCACAGAAAACACCGCGTGTTCCTTCTCGCTGCCTCTCGGGCGTCGTCTTGTGCGTTTGTTCATTTAATTCGTTTGTGTCAAGAATTGACTGAATCGTTTATTTATGTTTTTCTTGTTAATGGTTGTTTCTTTTGTTGCTTGTCTATTTTTTTTTCTCTCAAACGGAATCTATCTGTCTGTCTGTCTGTCTATCTATCTATATATCTATCTGTCCGTCTATCATCTATCTGTCTGTCTGTCTATCTATCGATCTGTCTATCTATCTATCGATCTGTCTGTCTATCTATCTATCTATCGATCTGTCTGTCTATCTATCTATCTATCTATCGATCTATCTATCTGTCTATCTATCGATCTGTCTGTCTATCTATCTATCTATCTATCTGTCTGTCTGTCTGTCTGTCTGTCTATCTATCGATCTGTCTGTCTATCTATCTATCTATCTGTCTGTCTGTCTATCTATCGATCTGTCTGTCTATCTATCGATCGTTCTATCGATCTGTCTGTCTATCTATCTATCTATCTGTCTGTCTGTCTATCGATCTGTCTGTCTATCTATCGATCTGTCTGTCTATCTATCTATCGTTCTATCTATCTGTCTGTCTATCTATCGATCGATCTGTCTATCTATCTGTCTGTCTATCTATCGATCTGTCTGTCTGTCTATATGGAACGGATTCTTTTGTCATATATATCCCACTGAGTATTTTCCACTGAAACCACATTCTTGTCGTGCGTGTGCGTGCGTGAGTGCGTGTGCGTGCGTACGTGTGTGTGCGCGCGCGCAACTCTCAGCGGTCAAGAAGGATGTGCGCGTGGAACGGGCGGGCGCGTGATGCCCCGCCCTCCCCCGCTCTCTGATTGGACAGCCGAACTGGCGCGGTTGTTTTGCACACGACTGATTGGGCTCATCTGGAGCGAGACCGCTGCTGCCTGCCCAGCGCACCGCCCGACAGAGGAGTCAATACCAGCAAATAAATACATTAAAAATAATAATAATAATAATAATTAAAGATTAAAAAAATAGAAATAATAAAAATAACAACAAGGTATATAATGTATATACCTTGTTGTATAGACCGATTATATATGGATACGTGTACATGCAGACAAACAGACGGACCCACACACAGGCGGATAAACACAGACTGTTGTACGCCGTCTCACCCTGCACAGAGAAAAGTGGGTCACAAGCGTCATTCTAACCGCGATAACGTGCGAACTGACACGTTTCCCCACGCGAAGAGCCCACAACAGTACGGCGTCGACGTGTAAACAACACCGATCAATAACAACAAGAGCGAGGTGGGAAGCCGGCGTGTTCAAAACAAAACGGGCAACGACGTCCCCGTCTGGAATCGCTCATAATAACTGACGAGCCAAGTAGGAGCGGTTGTGGCATTTCTATTCTCGCTGTTCGATCCCCGCGGAGGCTCCCCCGTCGGGCGGGCGGCGCTGCGTGGAGACAGGGGGCTCGGGGCTCCTCGAGCCTCCTCCCCGGCGGAGAAGGGGCAGAGCCGCCCGGTCTGAACCGGTTCGGAGAGCGCGCGCGCGCCCGCGTGCAGGCACCACGCGTGCTGCATCCTCCACCTCGTGCACTGACACCCCCCCCCCAACAATTCCAACCCCCAGGCTGGGTACGGGTACGTCGATGCCGCCGCCATCTTGACGCGGTGTTCCCCCGCCTCCCCCGGCCGGAGTTGCGTTTCAGAGCCTCGAAAGGCGGTCTGCCTTTCGAGGCGATCGAAAGCGGTGTTTCGCAAGTACGGGGTGGGAGAAAGGAGCGGGGGATCGTCGGTCATAAACCGTTGTCCGCTGCCCTTGCTGAAAGGGGACGATATGGGGCGATGAAAACAGGGGAAATAAAAATAAAAAAATATGTGCGTGTGTGTGTGTGTGTGTGTGTATATATATATATATATATATATATATATATATATATATATATATATATATATATATATATATATATATATATATATGAAAAAAACCCGTTTTATACTCATATGAACAATAATAGGTATAGAGTATTCTGTAAAAACAGCGATGGCCGTGCAGCGCTCACAGTCAGACGCCGCTACAAGGTGGCGGCGGCGTAGACGTATGGCATTGGCGGTTTCAGTGGCCAAAAAAAAAAAAAAAAAAGATTCCAAGTGTCTGACGCTGCGTTAAAAATGATGTAAGAACTCAGTGAAATACGACGTCCCGCTTGAAAAGCGCAAAACATCTGCAATTTAAGACGGTATTTCGGGGCATATCGCCCGGGCCCGAGTGGACTTCGATGCGCAAAGTTAATTTCGTACGGGTTTTCCATCCGAAAACACGCCTCCTTTCGACCCAACCAACCCTGTCGTCGGTGCGTTGTTTTCGTGTTCGCGCACGTCGTCCGGTCCGTCGCATTCGCACGCGTCCCGAAACGACATTTCGCGCCCGTGCTTTCGCAGACGGGGGGGGGGGGGGGGGCGCGCGGCGACGCGAGCGGCGACGCGAGCGGCCGGGCCCGGAGCCGCCGATCCCCGGTCGTCGCCCGAATGCGGCGCGGCACGTTCAGCGACTCCCTCACTTCCGCCGGCCGGCCCGGCCTCCTCCCGCCTGATTGGACGGCGAGGCGGACGAGGCGGACGAGGGGCGTGTCCGCGCGCCCCGATTGGTCGCCGCGGGGGCCGACATTAGCGACATTCCCGCGAATCGACTTTTACCATTGGAAGATTTGTTGACCGTCGCGGGGGCGCGCAGGAGTGGAGTTGTAAACGAACTAACGCGCGTTCCGGAGATAAATCGCAGCGCGGAGAACTCGCCGTGCACTTTTCAGCACCGTCACCCCGCGGATAGCGGCCAAGAAGGGACGTTCCCGGGCAGATAACGGTGGACGAACCGTTAGTTCCCGACTACGCTTCGAGAGGGGCACAGAACTTCGTCGGTCGTGGTTCGGAGCGGACGCGGTGCGGACACAGCGCGGCAGCTGACGTCGCTTCGCCCCCGCGGGGAAACGAGCCACTAGCCCCGCATCTCCCTCCCGCGGAAGGAAGCGGAGTTGGTTTTTGGGGGAGACGAAGAAGCGTGAGTTGAGCAAACAAAACAAACCCGACGCGCGGAAGGCTCGGCTCTCGAACGACGACCGACCCGCAAATGAAGGGAGGCGACGCGGCGGCGAAGCTTCATCACCATCCCCGCTAAGCTCGATCCGAAGCGGCGGCTCCCGCCACACAGCCACAGTCCAGCCTCCATTGTGTGGAGCATCTTTGTGCTGCCGCCGACCACCACCCCCCACGCCGCCACCTCCGCCCGGAAACCCTTCGCTACCGCCCAGCTGCCCACCCACCCACCCCGGCGTTCACTTTCACTCGGTTTTACCCCCCACCCCCGCCCAGGATCCACGCCATGTGCTCCCGCGTGTGGTTCGTGACGGACCGGCGGATCCACCAGGAGTACCCGCAGGTCCAGGTGCTGCGGGCGCTGAAGGAGCGCTGCGCCGAGGAGGACGTGGAGTTCCGCTCGCTGCTCATGGACCAGATCGTGCTCACGATCAGCGAGGGGCAGTTAGGCAAGTACATTGCTCTGTTTTTGTTTTTTAAAATAATCGAATTTTGGGATATACGCCTGGGGTCAGTTGTGCTACTACACACGCTGCTGTAGCCGCTATCATGCTACAAGCTAACGGGCATTGTTTGAGGGAGCTGCAGCCCCGTCAGCAGGCGAGTGTGACGGTGACCGCCTAACCCACTTTCCCATAGACTTCACGGAGGCTGAGCCTGCCGGTGCTGGCTGAACCCAGTCCTCACAACATCCAAAAACACGTTACATGGAAGGGTTAGTCACTGCAATCACAAAAAGCAGCGGAATGCATCAAACGTCCATACATACACGCGTACATATTTTGATCATGGATATTGTTTGTTTATATCCTTTCTTCTATGCATCTTAACGTTACCTTCAGCATTTCACTGCCTACTTACTTGTATGACTGCATGTAATGAATACAAAAAATCCGGACCGTGAAATGATAATTGCGGGACAACCCTTCTCGTATTGACAGGAGGTGGAATAATGAGAAGCGATTGGCACCAATTGGTCCGATCATAATATGCTGACGCAATTTCCCACCGAACAGCAAATCAGAAAATGAGTGTGGGGTTTTTTATGTGTGTGTGTGTGTGTGTGTGTGTGTGTGTGTGTGTTTAATGTTTTTGATGTAATTGATTACGTTTTAATGTAATTGATTAAGGAGAGGTTAATCAAAGGGCGGGATGTAGTGGAATGGTGTGTGTGTTATCTTTTAGGTTTACGTTGCATAATTTGGAGCTGGGCGATATTGACGAATTGAAATAGCAGTAAACATTTTCACCAATATCTCGGTATCGATCATTTGAGTAGATAGTTTGGGGGTGTCTATTGTTGCTTTCATGAGATATTTGCACACCAGACATACATGACAAACAATCATTAGTGATGCAGATATTATAAACACACAGGGAGAGGTATTGATTAGAACAGCTCAAACAGTCCGAGGTTCAGAAAAAAACATTACTCTAATAAAGCCATAAAAAGACACCATTTAACTATATCACATCACCAAAATCCCCAATGTTCGTCTCATATCACAAGATTATCACCCTGTCCTACACTGGCTATCGCTTATGAATGAGAATGAGATGAAGAATGAGATAAATATGTTTAAAATGGTGATCACAGAGGTAATAGCACCGCAACACTACTTAAGACACATATTCGACATGGCTTTTATATGTTGCTTGTTGATAATGAAGGACAGTGTTAGGTTCATTTTAAACATTGATATTTGAGGGCGCTATAATGTGTTAACAATGATATTATGGACTCTTGACGAGCAGACACACATGGAATTTGACAGAGCAGTGTGATGGAAGGCCATGCACCCAGCGGAAGGCGCCTAAGCCTCAATTAACACATATACAGTGTTCACTGGAATTAGCTGTGGCTGTATAGGTGGGGTAGGTGACGGGATTATGTTTCCTTACTGCCGCTGAGATGGATCTTTAAAATTAGGAATGCTCCAAAATCTCTCTGATTTAACATATTTACAGCCCAGAAACAACATTCGTTGGTTTGAAGGCACCCAATAGAATAGAGGATTTCTCAGGAGGGCTCAGATTTTCCTTTTGACCCAGGACAACACTAGAGTATTTTGAGTATTTCTGCTACTTATATTAGTGCCTAATTGTAAACCGTAGTTAATTGTGCCAATTTAATCAAAAAGTGGTCAGTCACATTGGCCTACATAGCAAGGTAGGTACACAGCTGTCTGGATTGAAGGAGTCACAACTGGAATGGGGAGGTTTGACCTCTAATCTGCACCGGCCCCGGATCTGCATATAATGGCTGGAGTCCGTCGGCTTGGCATCACTGATTAACAGTCAGTGGGTAATTTGACCGCACGAAAGGCTTGCTATACAATAATCAAAGTCGACAGAGATTGGTTGGGGGTCCCGGTAATGAACATCATGCATTTTGGTCACTTTTATGCTTAGTTTTTCCTACTCCTTTTATGGTCTTGGAAAATTGCTGGAAAATTGCTCACTGGAAAGTGTTAGTAAACCTGAAATTGTCCTCCTTTTTCCTCCTTATCATTTCAATGGCCGCTGCAGGTTAAAGTCTGGCATTTCGGAAGTTAATGGGTTTGCAACATACCCCGGTAAAGGTTTAAAAACGTGCTATGGGTCAAACCCAGAAATCCGCGACCTGAAAGCATATCACGTCCCATGATGTCCATCCGATAGACATTGAAACTCAAGACTGGATGTGAATTAGTGTCAGTCATTGTCTTTCACTGTCACCCAGAAAGCCACTAGACACGCTTTTGAACCAAACACGACAAATGTCACAACTCTATGTGACTGGCGAAACATGGGAACATTAAGCTAAGCTCCAACACCTACATTTGTCTTGCACGATGTGAGCATAGAATGAGATGTATTTTGCAAACAGAAAACTCTTGGTAGAGTCGGGTGGAGTTTGGTAAATTCCTATCTTAATCCGAACATCTAATCGGAAGCAATATTTTTCAACATGACTGTAAGGATTTCCACAGATATAACTGCAGTTCATATCTGTGTCATGGGGACGGGGGAAAAAGGAAGTGTTTTCATAAGATTCAAGGAATAAGGCAGTTACGGAAGACTTCTTGTGGGTTATCTTTTGACACAGAAACTGGACAAAAAGAACCGATCAAAACATTTAGATCGTTTAACAAATTCCACATGAAGGAGTCCCTTGTCTGGTTAGATTGATTTAACTCATTCAGCGTAGCGCAGCCACTGTCTGTATATAGTGATCCATGATTTATTTTGTCACGCAAGTGCTTAATATGGACAGAATTGAACAAAGCTGGAGAACAATCCTTTTTTAAGTAGGTTATTTGCTGCACCAATTTATTACTGCAAGATATTGAGTCTACCAAAGATATTCAAATGTGTGATAGTAAGACTGTTAATACTATTATGAAAGTATTACAACTAGTTATTAAAAGTGAACAGGTTATACATGTAATGTCTCAACCTGTAACATAGTAGACTAATAATACTGGTTTCAGACTTGTGTGCCCTCCTTTTATAGAAAGCAATATCCATACATACATGTGTGTGTTGTTAAGTGACTGAAATTTTCATTTACATTTTATCAAGGTTTAGCCAAATGGCATTACAGTGTCCCACAGCCCACACATAGACGTCTGTGTTCCACATGGAAAGAGTCTATTTGTCAAACTCTAATCTATGTATATTTATATCAGCCAGGGACTAAAACATCCATGTTCTTGATTGCTATAGTCTCTACCTCTTTTTGCATTACACAGCCTGTGACACAAAGCATGGAGTAACTCAAGATGAACTACTGTGGAATTTGGAGTACATGAAATTATGTAAAAAAAAAAAAAAACAACTTAAAAAAAAAAAAACATTTTGTGGTGGAGAGGTGCAATGATCAATGTAAATAAGACCCATTCCACTGTTGTGAAGCCAATCATATAATTTTGACCTTTAATTTGAGATGTTGATGTAAGGATATTTGTTTGATTGCATAAAAGATAAGATGGCCCTTGATCACTTTGAAAACTCCAGTTGTTTTGATATGGGTATGCCCTCAATGTGTGCAGATTCACCAATGACTCTTATGTTTCAGGGACCGTGTTTTGTTTTGACACTTGTTTTGCTAATAGCCAATTCCAGTGGTCATGGTGTGTCTTTCCTATGGACAGGATGAGTAACATACCTTCCAAACTAGTCATTAGTGACCATCGTCATGGTCATTTTCCTTGATTGTAACTACTGTCTATGTATAGGAGGCCAGTCAAATAAATGTTGTGGTTTGGTGAGACATTTTCCTGCCATAACAGTTAATAACAATTAAAAATGCAAACGCCAAGGCACCATTGTCAAGATGTCCTATTCCCATACCAAGGCTAACTCAGACCGAGGACTAGATTACATTTAGACGTCTCAAACGATTGTGGGCCTGACATGTGTGTTTCCTGCTTGGTGGCGTCTCTACGGGTTGAGCAGAATGCTTCAGTATAATTCAGCAGTAATAATGCAGCTTATTAGTGTTGTCATGAAGAAGATACACACATAGATATGCAAACTCGCAGTTCTTTGACCCACAACAACCCTTGGCTGGCCGTGTAACTAAGGCAGAATCCAAACAGTGGAATCGATACAGGCAGGCAGCATGCCACACAAAATGTGAAAGTCACAAAACGAAAGCCTGGTCGGTCCTTTTGTTTGCCACCGACTAAAAATGGTCATGTGGGTTTCTGAATGTTTTGAATCAGTCACGTGACTGACAGTGCAGTGCAAAATGAAACAGTCCCTCAAATGAATAGGGCTAATTCATCAGGCAACTCCATTGGCCTACTGTTTGGTTCCTCTGGAGATGGAGACGAGCGCTGCAGACAGCGAATACTGTCTATCAACACACAACGTCCCCGGACACTTCCCACTGTATCGCCGCTCACAGCTCACACAATAACCACACAATCCCAGCAGTGTGTGCAAGTGTTGAATGGAGCAGTGAATCTTTCAGATTCAGCAGTGAGATTGAGAGAAAAGGAGGAGCTGGAGGGAGGGCTGGAAGGAAGCGCTCGCCTTTGACGCCTTGAGACCCTCCCCCCCCCCCCCCCCCCCCCAAGCCACCTCCAGGCTGCCAGACCTGCCTGACCTTTACTGTCTTCAGGCCGTCCAGCTAAAGGCTGGTAACACGCAGGGTCCCGGGCAGAGCCGTCACATACCATCATGATATAGTTAAATGTTATCTTTATGGCTTCATTACAGTAAAGAAATGCAGTTATCTGAATTTCATATACCGTTCTGATCAATGTCTCTACCTGCTTGGTCATAATATCCACATTGCTAGCGTTGCCGTCCATTCTAATTGTGTACAAACGCCCGACATGACATCCTCCGATTCCCTCCATCAGCACCGCCGCTGTTGTTGAGCAGGGAGATCGTAAGATGGCTGAAAGGAGGCCGTGGCAGAAGGAAAGTGCTATGTCAGTGACAGTGTCTCACTACGATCCTCACCCCCATATCCCCCCTCCTTGCTGCCCCTGGGTTCAATAATGCCCAATCAGCGTCTCCAGCGTTTTCCTCTAACCCCTGCTCTGCTGCTTGTGCCTCCACAAGAGCGGTAGAGCGGGGGGAAGTTTACATCAGCCACCAGCCAAACACAAATCATAATTTATGTAATAATGTCCAGACTGCATCATCCCTTCATCACATGCAAGATTTGAATCTTTTCACCTCTTCTGTTCAGAATTATACTGTATGCCTAATAGAAAATGCAAAATAAAACAGTTGGTCACCAATTCTGATAGATTCAGATATCCTTAATTTGGCCTTCAGATTAAGTCAGTATTAATACTAACATAAAAAAAATAAGACAGCCAACCAGATTTAAATAACTTTAGTTTAATTAACTTTAATTAACTTAGTGGTTCATCTCCTACCTCCATTACCTCAAGGGAGTCGTGCGTACAAAATCTTGGCCTGTCAGCGTTATTTCTACCTTCATTTTGCTTACCCTAGTTTATGCTGTCATGTCATGTTCTGAACTTCTTTAATTAAAAGCTGTTAAACTTAAGGACAACGATGCAAGACTTATTCCACCAATTGCACATATCAAAGGGGTGAATCATTGGCATTTAAAAACAAGCTAAAACACAGCTGCTTAAAGTTTGATTGTACATGCCCAGGCGCAAGTGAAGCTTGTTTAACTGTTTTTGTGTTCAAGTGTGTGTAACTCAAGTCATTTCCCTGGGCATCGGAAACCTACCCACCCTACTGCCCTACATCAAGACAAAGTTCTTTCCAGTGTTCCACGAGTACATTAGCCAGGATAGCACTTTGTGAGTCATATAGACAGCCAAGCCTTGGCCCAGCAGCCACTTCGGTTGGCAGTGCCCTGGGGAAGTACATGGATATGGGCACAAAGTGTAAACGAGCCGGGCTTTGGGCAGGGCTGCTTCTTAATCCACGACATAACACCAAATGTGGAGCCTATCCATGAGCTGGCTCAAGACAGGAATTGGGAGGCCAGCTTCCGCCTGCCATTGCAACTCCACCAACACCAACTTGTCTAAGCTGCTGGGTAATGACTGGTGTAGTGTCCGCGGGGATGGTAAGCTTTCCATCCACCAGCTACTGCAGTTGATCCGATTCCAAAAGTCTGGGAAGAAACTACTTCACTCTCCAAAAATGCTTTACAGAACAAAATGGGACCTGTGGGCTATTGCTGTAAGTGATGAATTAGAATACAATCTTTAAAAGCTTTCTAAAGGTTTTTTTTTTACACGCAAATGTGGGAAAAAGCGGAAAATAGTTAGCAAGTTGAGGTTCCAATCTTATGTCTCCAATAAGAATGGAGTGCTCAACTTGTTATTTAACATAAACGGAGAATGACTTTGAGCCGGAGCTATGAGAAGTTCAATTTGACGATGGCCTGCTCCATCTGCTCATCCCGCCTTCCCCTCCAACCCCACCCAGGTCTTCGAGTGGAGCAGGAAGTAGTGACGTCCTACCCGCAGGTGGCGGTGGTGCGCGTGCCCACGCCCTGGGTGCAGTCAGACAGCGACATCACCGTGCTGCGTCACCTGGAGAAGATGGGCTGTCGGCTCATCAACAGGCCCCAGGCCATCCTCAACTGCGTCAACAAGTTCTGGACCTTCCAGGAGCTTGCCGGCCACGGCGTGCCGTTACCAGACACTTTCTCCTACGGTAAGCCGAATGTGCCTCATCTAAAACTTGAAGACTTTGAATAATCTAATTTAAGTAGGGTGGGGTAATATATGGTATTTAGGGCCATACTGATATGGCTTTGACCGCACTGTAGTGATGACCGCATGATATGATCTGACCTTTTTTACTTATTTCACTTTATTACTTACTGACCTTATGACTATTATATTTGTTTTAATGTGTTTGACATATATGTTTGAGAATATACAGTGATCACCCATAGGTATAGTTAATTTAAACCACCTCGATCAGGAGTCTCAAACCACAGACCCGGAGCCACATCTGACAAGACAAGACAATTTAAAACAGGGAACTACATTCATAATATATTGTTAAATATATAAAACAGGATAAAATATAATAAAAACGTTGTGTTTTATATATTGGCGAAAGAAGACAAATCAAAATACCGTGTCAAGTCCCTGGTGTGTGTGTGTGTGTGTGTGTGTGTGTGTGTGTGTGTGTGTGTGTGTGTGTGTGTGTGTGTGTGTGTGTGTGTGTGTGTGTGTGTGTGTGTGTGTGCCGTGTGTGTGTGCCGTGTGTGTGTGTGTGTGTGCCGTGTGCTAAGAACATGAGCACTTTCTGCCGGATCGGCACACACATCTGACATCACAACTTTGGCTTCCATAACAACAACGCTGCGGTGCAGTTCTGTTTTCATCGTGTACTTTTCCTCGATTTGACGTGCCGGTCATGCCAGTTGTGTCACAATCCCTAGCCCACATTCGGCATGTTGATGCAGATTACCACGGTGACAGTCAGCCAATTTCTTGTCCTCTGCGGCTTATCAAGCAGTCTGCAAGACCACGCCCCCAGCCAGTAATATGTACTCTTAACTATCCGATCCCTCTCGCATGTACGGCATATTCCAACTATTTGCCAGAGTTTTTAGGGATCGTCTGGTTTGCAGCCCGTTCAAATAACACGGGATGTGTGGGAACACGAGCCAACCTTCGCACTCTTTGTTTTTGTTTTTGTTTCACAAGACAAAATAACAGCAGGCGACCAAAGGCAACATTTTCTTTTTTAATTTGTTTTTTCTAAAAGTCTCATCGTGTGGCGTTTGTGAGAACAGAAAGAAAAAGGATGTAGACACAGAGGGACAGAGGGAGGGAGAGAGATGGAGAGGATTTGCCCTAAATTCCATTTGCCTCTGCACAGTAGGCCAGGCGGTGCATGCAAAGCGCTTATGTAACCCACCCCCCCCCCCCCCCCACCGCTCCAGTCCCTCCACCCCTCGTGATTGGAGAATAAAAGATGCACCCCCCCCCCAGCTCGTGACGTGGTCTGCCCCTGTCTGACATTTGTTGCCCCCCCCCCCCCCCCCCCACGCTTATTTTCTTCCCGTTCTCTGTGAAACCACGAGAGGATGAGTGCGGACGTGTGCGTTCGCAATCGGGAGCGCGGCGGTCCGGCTCACATCTGGTCTCCTGACTCAACGCCAGGGAAGACAAAGTCAGGGAAAAACACTCACATTTGTGAGGAGGGAGGGGAGGGGAGGGGAGGGGAGGGGGGGGCGGGGGGTGTAACCCTGGTCTCCTTTTCCTGAAATATGCAACAAGAGCACTAGAGCCGAAACGACGACGGTAAAGAAAACAAAACAAAAAGGAGACGATCCAGTCAGCCCCGTCACGTGGAAGAAGCAGGCTACCGAGCACGCGCACACGGATGGCTTCTCCCACCGACTCTGTTTTGAGTTAGCGCTGTTGCCATAGCAACAAGCTACATCACCACCAACTCCCCTCCACACACACACACACACACTCTCTCAGTCAGCGGGGATGTGTGAAGCGTGGTATTAAAATTAGGACAATTTCTAATCGTGCGGCTCTGTGTGGGTGTGTCTTTGTTTTGTTATGTTAATGTGTGTGTGTGTGTGTGTGTGTGTGCGTGCGCGTGTGCGTTTCACAGGGGGCCATGACAACTTCCGTAAGATGATTGACGAGGCGGAGCCGCTGGGGTACCCCGTGGTGGTGAAGAACGCCCGCGGTCACAGAGGTGAGACAGGCCGCCCTCCTGACTCTCTCTCCGCGGATTAATAAAGTCTTATCTTATCGATCTTATCGATCTCATTTGATCTAATCTTTACTCGTCTCCTCACAGCCTTCTCTGTTCTCTGCACTGTGTCGCCTCGGTGCACACACTCCCGGCAGCCGGGCTCACCCTCATAAGGAATTCATCGGCAGACTGTTAAATGATTAGGACAAAAACAGCACGTCAGCATCATAATTAGGGCTGGGTTAAAAAAAACAAAAAAACAAAGATTATCCGATGCGATTCCATTCTGTCGCCTCAATTTCTGACTTGAGATGAAAATATCAATTTTGTTTGGCACTTAAATTAATTACCATGATAGTCACAGATCAATTTAAATATCTAAATTTTGCATTGGACTGAATTTGTTCTGTGATTTTTACTATTATTTTTTTTTGTAATGCATGTCAGATGGTAAAATGAAAAGTTGACATCAATTACCAGTATGTATAAAGTCTCAATATATCAATATACACAGTCAGCCACAACATTAAAACATTAAAAGGTGAACTGAATAACATTGACCACTGGCAAGCAGGCGGAGGCAGTGTGATGCTCTGGGCAATGTTCTGCTGGGAAACCTTGGGTCCTGGCATTCATGTGGATGATACTCTGACTCGTACCACCTCCCTAAACATTGTTGAAGACCAATTACACCCCTTCATGGCAACAGTATTCCCTGATGGCAGTGGCCTCTTTCAGCAGGATAATGTGCCCTGCCACACTGCAAAAATTGCTCAGGAATAGTTTGAGGAACATGACAAAGAGTTCAAGGTGTCCAAATTCCCCAGATCTCAATCCCATCTCGCAATTTACAGGATTTTAAGGATCTGCTTGGTGCCAGATCCCACAGGACACCTTCAGAGGTCTTGTGGAGTCCATGCCTCGATGGGTTTGAGCTGTTTTAGCGGCACGAGGGGGAGCTACACCGTATTAGGAAGGTGGTTTTAATGTTGTGGCTGATCGGTGTAAATTTCATCTCATAAGTCATCTCAGCATAGCCTCAGCTCGAGAGGCTCAGCTCCAGGGGTCAGCATTTTTAGCCCCGTTTACTAATTGAGCCCGGCTTCTTTTTCCGCCTGCCTAAACATGGTGGGGTTTGCCTGGAAAGCTTGAGCCATTTCATTAATGTCAATTCTCAGGGAGATTGACCGGGGGTCTTCTGAACCATTAGTCCCTTTCTTTTCACAGCCACTGACACTTTGGTAGCTCTGCCATTGTGTGGAGGGATTACAATGGACTCTGGCCACCACAGCCAGTCACAACAAGACATTGTTAAGGAAAGCAGCCGTTGGTCGAATACAAACTTGACCCCTTTGTATGGAGATCAACGAGGGGGTGTTTTCCTCCCACTGTGGCTGACCATTAGTGATGGCTAAAGTCCAGCTAGTCAGTGGTTCCTAGGAGTTTAGCACTTCGTTTTTTGTCTTCATTGAACTGTATCAAAGCCTGTTGGGAGAAAAAGAAAAAAAATAGACAGGGCTCATACATTCTTTCTTCATGGCCGCCTCCAGCTGTTGGAGCTGTTCTGTTATTTTCTTTTTGGATAGTGAAATGTTGCATCATGTGACAGATAGAAAGAGGGAGTCATTCCAAAACTAGCTACTCTGCTGGATCAAATTCACAGCGGCTTTCACTTCTTGTGTGAGCCTGATCAGTGCATTCTTGCCAGAAAACCAACCAAAAGCAAAAGTGCTAGGAATAATAAAAAACACATGATTTTTCTTTTAACAAAATGATATCGCCACTTTATATTACCACCACCGCTTTCTTGTTATTGTTTCGAAGTCCATGCATATATTGCACACGTACACATATTGTACATATACACAAGCAGACATGCACAGAGCTCTCACATGATCTTCCTTAGTCCAGTAACAAGGGTCAGAGAGCACAGAAAGGCAGCATTCAGAGCCATATGGTGATAATTAAAAGTCACGTCTTCTAACCTGCATGAGAAGCCTTTCGGGCTGCTCACATTGGCCGGCAGGGAGGAATACTCAGAGAAACTATGTTGTCAGCTTATTAAGCAAATAGGTGTCATCCAGTGCTCCCAGAAGTTCCCGAATCTCAGTCAGTCATGATAGTGCCGGGCAGAGGTGGCGCTCCTATCTACTGTAAATGTTAGATGCCAATTCCTGTAGTGGATTATAAATCCACAAAGTGGATTATAAATACATGATTTATTGTGAAGTCACCAGGTATTCTTTGGAAACTGTTTTGGGAGCTGCCAACATTTTTGTATGCAGCTCATAATGAAATGTATTCATCCGGGTCTTCGTTCCAGCTATACATGTTTAAACGTGCCACAGCCAGAAAAAAATGTAATCTGCAATTTTCCCTGCTCTGGCAGCTTGTTTAAGCCGTCGTCGCATTACTCTTTTCACCGGCCGCCCTCCTCCGTCCTCAGGCAAGGCGGTGTTCCTGGCCAGGGACAAGCACCACCTGTCCGATCTCTGCCACCTGATCCGCCACGAGACCCCCTACCTGTTCCAGGAGTACGTCAAGGAGTCGCACGGGCGCGACGTGCGCGTGGTGCTCGTCGGCGGCCGTGTCATCGGCTCCATGCTGCGCTGCTCCACCGACGGCCGCATGCAGAGCAACTGCTCCCTGGGTCAGTAGACGGCTGAAAGAGTAGCCGGTCGTTTGTTTGTTTTCAATGGTCCATGAATGAATGTTAAATGCTGCTGAACTAGCAGCCGACCCATTGGGGTATGTGGTTTAGGGATCTCCCAAAATTACAGACTTGACGGCATGCAAAATTATAGCATGACGCCCGTAATTCTTCCAGAGATGTGTGTACCAGGGACATACTTGTCCTGAATTCACCCAAAGACATGAAACGCCCTGGCATTCCTGCTCAGAGAGGTGGAGTGATGCAATGTTATCCAGGCAGTAACACGTTGTGGCATAATTGGGACATTGGTCATCAGCTTGTTCTGTACTCGTGCAACTGTTGTCAAGCGTCAACACAAGGTGGATCCGACATAATAGTTGTCAGGTTCGGTTATGTCAATTAAAACTGAAGATGCAACCAAGGTTTTAGAAATGTCCCTCGAGTTATTGGTATTTGTATTAATTCTGTCACCCTTGGTTTCAAACTGGCATTTCAATTCTACAACTCTACCAAAGATGGCCTGATGATATACGACACACACATTGGTTCATCAATGTGACATCTACACTGAGCCCCGCCGCCGCCATTTTGGACTGAATCGGACAGAAAAAGGATTGTTTACGCCGCTCGCACTCGCGCCCTGCCGAGGCGGCTGCACAAAGTGATTGTCACTTGTCGTCCCTTGTGGTAGTACGCTCTTTGGTTATCTGGGGCATGATTTAGCGTGGTCATCGACCAGGGCACAGGTTGCTTTCTAACTCGGCGTCTCTTGGCTCTGCAGGCGGCGTGGGCATGATGTGCCCGCTGAGCGAGCAGGGCAAGCAGCTGGCCACGCAGGTGTCCAACATCCTGGGCATGGACGTGTGCGGCATCGACCTTCTGCAGCTGAACAACGGCTCCTTCGTGGTGTGCGAGGCCAACGCCAACGTGGGCTTTATCGCCTTCGACCAGGCGTGCGGCATGGACGTGGCGGGCATCGTGGCCGATTATGCCCTGTCATTGCTGCCCAGCCGCCTCACCCGCAAGATGTCGCTGCTGTCCGTGGTGTCCAGCGCCAGCGAGACCAGCAGCGAGCCCGAGGTCTGCCCTGTGCCCGCCGGCTCGGGCTCGCTGCCTGAGGCCGTGTGCAACATGAGCGTGGGCTCCACCTCCAGCGAGAGCGACCCGGAGCTGGCTGAGGCCCCGCGCTCCTCGGCCCCGCCTCTGCCCGACCTCTCCGGGCTCCCGGGCCTCCCCGACCCCGCCTACAACTTCAACACCCTCCTCGCCAACGAGATCAAGCTATTGACTGAGTGAGCTGGAAGTGGCTTCCACGCACACACACGCACATACACGCACACACACACGCACACACACACACACACACACACACACACACACACACATATCTAACGTATAAATATCAACACACACACACACACACACACACACACCTGTATACACAGCAACAGACATTCCTTTGAGAAAACAACACAACGAAACACCCCCTCCCTCCCCTCCCCCCTCCACCCGCGCTCCTCCCCTGCCGTGAGTAAAAAAACACACGCAGGATGTCGTGAAAGTGAAAGCAGTCTGAACAAACGGAACACAAATAGTCTCACGTGCACACCCCACAGACCAACTCCCTCCGTCAACGTCAACACAGATCTGAGGCTGCTCCCCTGACTCCTCTCTATCGCCACCTCCACTTGCAAGTGCAAAATCTCAAATCCCGCCCTCCAAATTTAGCCGAGCCGTGGCGCGGTGGCCAGAGTGGGTTGTAAGAAAGCAAGCTCCTAGCCAAACTTAGCTGAACTAGATTATGTTGTGTAAAGTTGAGGTTGCCTCTGGCCAAGTGAAGACAATTTTTTTTTTTTTTTTTTTTTTTTTTTTAAGGGGGCGGTCCCACGGAGGTCTGGGTCAGCAAGGGTTTTTTGTTTTTTTAAACAGGCAAAAAAGTACTGTAGGTTGGAGGCCGTTAGCATGTTGTTGTTGTCAGTGAGGGGGTTCTCTGTGAGACTATAGCCAGGTTTGGTGAATTGGAGGTGAGATGAAGTGTTTTTCAAGTGGTTATCCTCAAGTTGAAATGTAGCAACGAGGTCCTCGTTTCAAAAGGTGCCGTACGCTGGACGGGAAGGGCCAGTGCCAATCTAATGGGGGACGATTGGGTGGAAAAGTTCTCTCTCTCTCTCTCTCTCGCCGCACACTAGGAAGCTTCGATATGCCAGGAGTCCAGCTCAGCAATAGAATCCCACATCAATTCTTGGCCGTAATAAACTAAAACTAACATTCATTGCCGTGAATATGAACAGAGCTCCAGTTTAACCCCCGGCGTCCAGACCAGAGACCAACCCGTGAGAGCTGAAGATGCAGTGTCGTAGGGAGCGAGTTCGGGAGATGTTGCATTCATAGTGACTTACTGGGTGAGGCATAGTTTTTTTTTTTTTGTTGTTTTTTTTCCTCTCAGCTTTCACAACTTAAAAAAATACATTTTAACCAGATGACACTCTGATTCAGACGACTTCCGTCGTCACCAGAGCGGCACCAATGGCTTGTGGGATTACAACACAGAAAAGCAGAAGTAGTCCTTCCAACCTTTTGTGTCTACGTCTCCGAGGGCAAAGAATTTTGGATTTTGGCTTCTGGAAATGTTGGGAGAATATATGGATTGAGCAGCGTTGCTTTTTTTTTTTATTCCATGTTTTATTTCAATTTTTTCCAATTTAGCTTTTTTAGTAGCCTTACTTGCTTTTTCTTTTCACTATAACAATAAAACAGCAGCTCAGTTGATCTTTTTTTTCTAAGTTAGGTTAACAAATATAGCACTTTATTCTAAACAGATGCATTTGTTTTGATAAGTAAATCTTTGGAAAACGTGAGAGTTAAAGGCTGCCTCTCCCACTGCAAGAAAAATATACCTCAAAACAAACTTCTCACTGCCATAGAATGAAATAGAAAGTCAAACATACATATCAATCCTTGTTTTTAATTTTTTAATTTTATTTAATTTTTTTTATTTTTTTTCCAAATTGATCATGGTGTTCCAGGCTCACCTCCCTTTATACCTTTGAGCTAGAGGGTTCCGTATTTTGTTCTGTAAATAGCTGTAACATTTCGGAAGGGCTCAGTAACTGCCAACGTTAACATTGCAATAAGCTACTGTGTACAAATTGGGTTTGTACGGACCTGCAATGTTGAGAAGAAAAATGATTTCAACTGACATTTGGTGCTAACTCTTCTGGATTTGGCTCGACGTTGGTTTTTAAGTAACTACGATGAAATACAAAGTTTTACAGTTTTTTATGTTTTTCTTTTCTAGCAAAATGAAGTAATCCACTAACTGTTGGCATGATGTACAAATAAAAATGGCAAAAATATTTATTTTTCAGTCTGTTTGAATAGCATGTTTAATTTTTTGTTACTTGATGCGGTTTTAAAAAAAGGAAAAAAAAAAAGATTGTTCTATTTTTTTGCAGCTTAAATTTTTTTATTTTTAGGTTTTGGTTTCATCGGATTTCACCTTTCTCACCGGTCAGCCTTTATGAAATACATATCAAAGCGATAGGCACCGACTCTTTGGGGGTAAACTGCCGTGATATGATTCACCACTCAAGTTTCTTTTTTCGTCTAAAGCACAAAGACCAAAAAAAAACAAAAATAAAAGGCCGATATTGTCCTACTCAGCGTAGAAGGCAGCTCGATAACACTTCTGTCCACATTCGTGTGCTTCTTCATCGGGTAGTTTACACCCTGTACGCCACTCAGGGAAGCAGCCTGGATCTCACCCCTCTAACCCCCCCCCCCACCTCCCCCGGCCCACCACCCCAAAAAAAGAAAAAAAACCAAACCACAGCATGTGAGGTCCTCACATCCATCCATCCAGAGATCTGCCTCAGATACCACACGCACAGACACGCAAACTGAGATATGAAACAAAAAGGTTGTAAACTATAAAAAAGATGCAGCGTGTACCACCATGGTTAACATGCATTTCTTTTTTCCTTGCTTGTTTTACATTGTTCAGTGTTTTTTCTCATAATTTATGGTATTTTATTTTTTTCCCCAAAGGAGAAAAAAAAAAAAAGTGGTTTGTGTGCACTAATCTCGTCTCAATAAAGTGAGACCGCTGTGAAGCTTGATTTCATTCTCTTTTCCTTTTTTTATTTTTTTAACTTGCGGGCCAATTTCAACTAACCGTCTGGAATCTAACAAGGCGCTGCCCCAGGGCAGTGACCACGAGGGTGCCAAATTTAAACTTCAGCAGACAACGGAAATAAATAAAACGAAAAGAAAGCGACTTTCTGTGGAAAGGTCTTAAGAGTCAAGCAATCGCAGCGGCTTTTACTGAGCTGAACGCCATTGACAGTACTGTGATGTCCAGAATATATGACGAAAATATCCTTTTTGACAAACAAACTGTGAACCCCCCTCCCCTCCCCTCCCCAACACATGTACACACACACACACACACACACACACACACACACACACACACACGTCCCCGTATTGTGCCCGGGCCCCCGTTGTTGTCTCTTCCTCCTCGTATTGAAGGATGTCATCCCACATTCAGTGTTTTGTGGTTACATGTAAATAAAAACAAATAAACGCACATACACACCCTCATCTAGCCATAGGAGAGAACAACATGACGAACCATTTTCTCATCTTGAACATCTCCCATGTTTTGTTTTGTTTTGTTGTTTTTTTGTTTCGGTTTGTCCCTCCCCGAATTTCCGCATATCCGCCACATCCACGAGCGTCAGAACCAGAACCAGGTTAATAATAATGACTTTCAAGAACACCTTATCAGCTGTCAGTGTCCCGATGAATCTGAAAAAAGACAAGGATCAAAGTAAAGGAGAGAGACAGAGAGGGAACATTAGGCGAGCGGAGGTCTGAAATCTGTTCCTCTTGAGATAAGGTCTCTAGCGTAAAAAAAATATATGTATATAAAAAGGTGACACGAGGCGTGGAGGGAGGGAGGGACACAGCCAGGGGAGAACGTTTAAAAAAAAAAAACAACAAAACATCACTAAGTCGTCCAAATGATCCCCGTGAGATGATGTGAGGATTCTGCCGGGCTGAGAACCTCCCCTCTGGTCCATCACCAACACATGAAGGTCACTATTTATTCATGAAGTGCTGCTGCTAATGTATATTTGGCAAAAGAAAAAAATATTTAAAAAGGGAAATATGAGGGATCCCACGCGCTCCCGCGTTTCGTTGCCTCTCCACACAGAAAAATGAATTTCAATTGCAAAAAATAAATAAAATAAAAATCATCAAGCGTTTTGTTGTATAATTCAATACTAATAATACAAGTAGCGAGAAGATTTTAACATTCTTTGTTTTGATATAAATAATGGAAGAAAAAAAACCAACAGGCTGAATGAATTGTATATAATTTGTGTAGGGGTTCATCAGTGATCATTTGGGTCCAAAATAAAAACCCGGGGGCTTTTTGAAGGTTTACATGGATTGTGCTGCTACTCCTCTATTTCACTGACGGAGGAGGGATGCAATGTTTTAAGCGCCCGATGGGTTTTCTTTGGAATTCAGACAGAACAGTCCGGCATCATCCATCACAACAGGTGAAACACCGTCGCTGTCACTCTCCACAAATGAGAAATTGATTAATAGAACTACCGAAAATGCCTCCGGTTTGATTTCGGACAAAAAAAAGAAGACCTGTGTGTGTGTGTGTGTGTGTGTGTGTCTCTGTGTGTGTGAGTGTGTGTGTGTGTGTGTGGGTGTGTGGGTGGGTGGGTGTGTGGGTGGTGAATGATTTCCTCTGTGAATCATTCTAACAGTGTTGGAAAAATGGATCCAAACGATGATTTGTTATTCACTATCTATTCATGTGCAAGAAGATGATGTAAATATATATACCTGCTGCCCCGCCCCGCCACCCCCTTTTTTTTTTTTTTTTAGATTAAAATAAAAAGTCATTATTCAAACCAGTGACCAATGCCTCCATCCATTTTCTTTTAAAATAAAAAAAGTACTAGTACTTAAGTACATTTTTAAAAGTATCAGTACTTATTCAGTATATAGTATTCAGTACAAGATTCAACATGTTTATTTGTCACATACTGTACATATACATACGATCATACATACAGGCGTGGACAAATTTGTTGGTACCCTTACAGCTCATTGAAATAATGCTTCATTCCTCCTGAAAAGTGATGAAATTAAAAGCAATTTTCTCATGTATACCTGCATGCCTTTGGTATGTCATGGAGCAAAGCAAAGAAACTGAAGAGATAAATTATTGCTAAACAGATCAATTATATTCTAAAATGGCCTGGACAGATTTGTTGGTACCACTTGGAAAATATTATAAATTGGATTATAGTCATATTTCAAACTAACTGTTTTCTTTGATTGGTATCGCACGTCTTCAATCTTATAATCAGTCATTCAGCCTATTTTAATGGAGAAAAGTAATCACTCTGCTGTTTGGAATCATCGTGTGCACCACACTGAACGTGGACCAGAGAAAGCAAAGGAGAGAGTTGTTTGAGGAGATCAGAAAGAAAATTATAGACAAGCATGTTAAAGGTAAAGGCTATAAGAGCATCTCCAAGCAGCTTGATGCTCCTGTGACTACAGCTGCAAACATTATCCACGGGACTGTAGCCAACCTCCCTGGACGCGGCCGCAAGAGGAAAATCGACCCCAGATTGAACAGAAGGATAGTGCGAATGGTAGAAAAAGAGACAAGGACAACTTCCAAAGAGGTACAAGCTGAACTCCAAGGTCAAGGTACATCAGTGTCTGATCGCACCATCCGTGGCTTTTTGAGTGACAGTGGGCTCCATGGAAGAAGGACAGTTAGTCAGGAGGACTCCCCTTTTGAAGGAAAAACATAAAAAAGCCAGACCGGGATTTGCTAAAATGCATATTGACAAGCCACAATGCTTCTGGGAGAATGTCCTTTGGACAGATGAGTCAAAACAAAAAAAAGAGCTTTTTGACAAGTCACATCAGCTCTTATGTTCACGGACAAAAAGGCTTTTTCCTTGAAGGGTACCAACCAATTTGTCCATGTCTGTATATGTAGTGAAATTACATTGCAATGCACCCGGAGATTATGCAGATAATTAACCAACTAACTGAATTAACTGATTTCTAAATCGTAATGTAGTTAGTAAATATAATAAAATAAGAGTAAAAAGGTTGTATACAGAGTGGGGATACAAAACAAAAATAAAAGTAATCGACTATTATGCATGTACAGATATGTGCAGTAAAGTGGCATGTGAATTAAGTGAGGTAGTATGTGTGTGGAGATATACAGTACAGTATACAACATTACGGCACAGCAATTACAGTAACACAGAACAGAAATACAGCACAGCATGCAGTAACCCAGTACAGTGATACAGTATGCAGTACAGTATGAAACATACTGTAAGGCAGTTCAGCATTGAGAGTCCTTATGGTTTCCATCTAGAGATGTTCAACTTATACTCCTTCATAACTTCAAAGAAACTGTCAATACTTTTACTACATTTATATACTTAGATTGATACAGTCACGTTAAATATTAATATATTTAAATAAATATTGTACTTTATAATATATTTTATATTATATTTATATAAAAGTAAGCCAAATCAAAAAAGATCTGACTGGATTCATCAAACTGTTCGTCAATAACTGACACGCTCTAAATGCAAATAAATAACTATTATTATTATTATTATATTTATTATTATTATTATTATTACTACTATTATTATTTTCTAAACTTTAATCATCTGCAGTAAAAAAATAGCACTTTATAAAGTATTACTGGATACAAGTACTTTGACTTTTAATTTTTAAGTTAATTTAGGTACAAATGCATACAGTATACATTTTTACTTAGGTAGAAATGTCAGTGTTACACTTTCACTACAGTAATTGTTATGTCAGGGTATTTATACTTTGACTTCAGTAAACGAGCACTCCTGAGAAAACATAATTTGGAGTATCGGCCCCTCGCCAGACCCTCACTACTCTTCCTTTCTTTCTCCTCATCACTTTATTACTTTGCAATTCAACCATCACCTAACCGCTGGGTGGGGCCAGCTCGGGGCCCATCCACCGCTACTGGGTTTGGTCTGGACCCGGATCTGGACCCGGATCTCTCTGGACCAGCTGCAGCAGGTCCTGGATGGGGCCTGTGAGGCCACGCTCTGGGACCATCAGGCTGTACTGCAGGGCCTTTCTGCTGAATTCCAGCACCTGGCACACACACACGCGCGCGCACACACACACACACGCACACACGCACACACACACACGCACACACACACACACACACACACACACACGCACACGCACGCACAATGGGAAACATACCAGCTACAGCTGTTAGAGTTGGACCCTGTGGGGGCCAAAAAGCCCACTTATGTAATAAGAGTGGAGGAGTGGGCGGGGTCGTGTTGGACAGCAAGGCTTTCAGGGGAAGAAAAAAATAAAAACATTTCATTAATTTATCCCACAGAGTTTTGTTTCCCAACCTATCACTCTCACACAACCGTTAAGCACTAAAAACGTCAGAAATATGTAGAACTGTGCTGAGTTAGTGACGCAAGGCTCGCAAACGATTCGCTCGTCGTGAACAAAGCCTGTAAATGACTCGGAAGTCTGGAGCCACTCTGACAAAGGAGTGAATCCTCTCTCACAAGCGTAAAAAAAAGTAATGACTAAGGCCCAAGTCAGAGGCACAACAAGGTGAATGAAGTTGGCACAATTCATACTGAATGTGACAGATTTATCACTCTTTGCATTCCACCAAAATAAACACTTTTGATTAAATGATTACCCTGAGAATTCCATTTGCAGCTCGGCGCCGAACCCGCTCTTCTGGCTCTTTGTTTATTGTACATTAAACCAAATTAAATCATTAAGGTGATACAATCAACAAAGAGTCGGAATAAGTCAACGACTCTTTTTTTCACCGAGTGGCTCGTCGAGAACCGAATCTCACAAGAAAGAGTCAAACTTCTCATCACTACACTTTCAGTGTGAAACGCGATTCGCACTCGCTGAACAGAGGGAGTAGTCTGGCTGGAGCTGATCAATTATTAATTTCCATTTTGCGTTCAGGCATTTCCGCCGCCGCCGTCGTCCACGCAAACAATTACCAACCGCTTTGAGGGAATTCTGGTCAGAGGTGCAATATTCTGTGAGCCAGGATTCCTTTTTATTTTTATTTTTTATTTTTTTTTAATCACAGTTTCACAGTCATTGATACCGAGGGTTATTGAGCGTGTGAAGAATGAACGTCTTTATCTTCTCCTTTTGAAAGCCTCGGCGCCCAACGTAACGATGTCTGCTCTCCGCTCTGTGTCTGTGAATTTTGTCTATTGATTACTCTCACTTTGAGGTGTGAGGCTGCCGCTCCCTCCATTCCACTTCATCAATGGGTTGAAAAACCACAAACGCTCGCAGACAAGACGACCTCCTACTGCACTTAGTTCGATTTCTACCATCACTCTTCTACAAATACCACTTTAATTTTTTTATTTTATTTTATCTTTTTAATAAATATCAAAATGTATTCTGAGACTTAATTAGGTTGTTTCAAGTATTGAAGTATGAATCATGTATATATTATTAATACGCCACAGCATTGTGGCTTTGAATCGATTGGTTTTGCGTGCATCCTCCCACGTCGCTCCCCGGAGGCAAATATGAAGCATACAGTGGAATTGTGTGATGGATGGATTCTCATAGCAAATGCAACACCAACACACCGGCTTTCCTTCAAACAACACCCCTGTCAATTCCCGTCTGCACTTTTTTTTTATAATAAGGAAAAATAAATAATAAATTAGATAATAAATTAAAAAATAATTGCTCACTACTGCTTATAATACAGGACTGTAGAAATAATAATAATAATAATAATAATAATAATAATAATAATAATAATAAATAGTACACAATTACTAATTATTAAATACAAATTGTAAAAAGGTCTCCATATAAAATCTTCATATAAGTATCAAGTCTATATTTCTCCAATCTGATCTCTTAAAATATGACATTAATGTAGTAAGGCATTCTACGGAATCGTTGAGTCCACCGGAAATCGACAACCAGTCTCAAAATAATCCGTCCAAAAACAAATAAATAATAAAAAAACAACATAATTGAAAGCATTGAGATAACCCTGGCATTTGTTTTGAGATGACCCTCTTTAGATGGCTCTTTTACTGCAGAAGAGCCATTTACTGACACTGAACATAAAAATTTGGGTAGTCAGTCGTAGTAATTTGCCTCAACCCAACCAATGGAAATGTACATTGTATTAACTGCAAAATGTATCGTATTGGTTTAAAATTCCTTTCAACATTTTGGATCTAATTTCTGTTTGCAAATGCGGAATCGGCATTGCTTAATACATAAAAAATACGGCGGAATCAAGCAACTTTTAATTTGACACCGGTATTTGTGTGGTTCCTCAACATGTTTTCGTCACATTAATAAAAAAGGACAGAACGGGACCTTTGACGCAAGCTGAGGGCTGAAATTCTACGTTGGGGTTTGTTGCACAGAAAGCGCCGTACGCCCGTTGCGTACGGTATCACACGGCGGTTCCTGGAAACGTCCACACTTGCACCTGCTTGTGTCCCTGGAGCCTCTGTGGTGTCACTTCAAAGTTGCGTCCCCACCCCAACGCCCTCGCTGACCCAGTGAACCCAAGAGACCCAGACGAGGTTTTAAAGTCAATGGTCAGATAAGGAAGAAACATTTACTCTGCCTCGTTCCTCGTATTAGTTTGACCCGCTCTCGAAACTACTTAGTCACTGTTGATCCAGTGTCTTAAAGGCAAAGTGCATGCCACCGGTGTCTGGAGGCTTAACGGCCAAACTAAGACGACCGAGATACCGACGACACGAAGGTGCGGGGTCCAGATTAGAGTCTTTAAGAGCTTAAACCAATCACAGCTAATCCCGTCCCCAGAGTGAAAACTTCGCCGGAAGTGGCGCGTGGAGGGGGGTGATAAAAGATGTTTTACTGTGTGAAAGGAGAATCTAGGTCTAGGTCTGGTCGGGTTCCGCACCTTCTCGGCGTCGCCGGCCAGGAACCAGAGCATGGCCCGGCAGTGCTGCACCACGGCCGTCTGGGCGCAGTCCGTGATGGGGGAGATCTTCTGCACCAGCTCCTCCAGGATGGTCCTCAGCATCCGGTCCACCTCGGCCAGCCGGACCTCGTCTGTGTCGGCAAAAGAAATGGGTACAACGGCGGAGATGAACACAGGTCACGGATCTAAATAAGCCCCCCAAAATTAGGTCAGGTTGCAAATTCGCAGGACACAGGGATACTGAAATGGTTAATGTGACATGGCTTGACAGGGTGAAAACATCTGAGGGGGGAGAAGCATGCTATTTTTACCATCAGCGGTGAGAAGATGAAGGAAATCAATGTCCAAATGGGTTTTTTTTATGAATGAATCAAGTAGGAAAATAGGTGGAAAAACGTTCAGTTTACCGAGGCTTGAACGAGCTGTCAATACACACAAAAATCTGAAAATTGAACCAGACAATGGGGGGGATCGTGAGTCGGCGAGGCGTGGAAAAATCTGGAAATATAGAAAATAAGTCCAGACTTTTGCAGCAAACATTAAACTCTGAACTTAATGTGAGTTTATTTTTTCATCTTTCTTTTCGTCAGTGGTGCCCCTATAGTAAAGATGCCCATGAGCATCTTTTTTCCATTTTCCCAGTTTCATTGCAAAAAAAACCCCCAAAAAACCTCTCTCACTCTACTAGTACCGCTTGTTTCTAGAGAATGTTTAGCTGTGACATACAGTTGGTTTGATACTGTGACAAATGTGTGTGTTTACTGTTAAGTCGCTTTGGACCAAAGTGTCCGATCAGTGACATCATGTAATGTAATACAACTGGGTGAAACTGTAAAGGTTTTGATCAACGCTTAAGGTGTTTCTTTTTACCCCATTAAGCCACAATAATGCCTACAAATGAGCGCGTCCCCAAACCACTCTGAGCCAGCGAGTGACCACAGCAAGGTCGTGGCGGTTTGGTAACCAGCCGCAAAGCCTGGGAAATTGCATTGGGCCTAATAGGCTTAGTGTCATATGTGGGGCGAGCCGCGGCAGGAGTGCGGAATCAGCACAGCCGGAGATGGCGGCGGCGGCGGTGTCACTGGTGGTCCGTAGACGGCCCTCGGCTCGGGTTCTAAATCCGGGCTTTAGTTTGCATATAGCACGGCGGGCCAGCGTGACTAAATATAGAAACGCTGACATTATTTTCAGTGATACGTCAAGAGACACGCTCCCCAATGCCGATGGCGGGAGAAAGGATGATGATGATGATGATGATGATGATGATGAAGATGATGATGATGATGACAACGACGGACTGGTGTGATGTCACCGTCTGAGCGGGAAAATTAATGCGAAATTGTGCTCTTGAAATTTTGGTTGAATTATTAGGTGAGTAGATTGAAAACGCACTGGTGCGCCATATTATTTCCGTGCCAATTATCCAACATATGCTGATGAAAAAGGAGGAGTGTCTGCGAGTAGAGTTACATTTAATACCTTTGAAAAGACCCATTTGAATGAAATTTATATATATATATATATATATATATATATATATACACACACACACACACACACACACACACACACACACACACACACACACACACATATACAGTGTATGTCTATATATCTATATATATTATATATATATACATATACTGTATATGTGTATATATTATATATATATATACATATACTGTATATGTGTGTGTGTGTGTGTGTGTGTGTGTGTGTGTGTGTGTGTGTGTGTGTATATATATATATATATATATATATATATACATACTGTATATACAGTATATAGAGGTCACATAGTAAGGTAAGAGATTAGGAAGTGGAATGAATGCAACTTGTACTTAGGACATATAGGTAAATAAAATAAAAACAAAACCTTATAAAATGTTTACATTTCAATTCAGGTCTCATGAATCTAAAGACAATTGAATGACTTTTAAGGCCGAATATTTGTAAAAACTGAAACGACCAAACAATTCAGTAAAACACATTTCATGTGGAAATATTTACCGAAAGAGGGCTCAGCTGCAGAGGGACACTGTCCATTTCCCACGCGGGCCTCACAGAGCTTGGTCAGGTAAGAGTTCCAGGTACCTGCTACCTACAAGGTAAACAGTTATCACCTAGTCATCTATCTATCCATCTATCATCCATCTATCATCCATCTATCATCCATCTATCCATCTATCATCCATCCATCTACCATCCATCCATCTATCATCTATCCATCTATGATCCATCCATCCATCCTTCTATCTATCATCCATCTATCCATCCATCAATCATCCATTTATCATCCATCCATCTTCCATCTATCATCCATCCATCCATCTATCATCCATCCATCTATCATCCATCCATCCACCTATCATCCATCCATCTATCATCCATCCATCTATCCATTCTTCTATCTTTCCATCTATCATCTATCCATCTATCATCCATCCATCATCTATCCATCCTTCTATCTATTCATCCATCTATCCATCTATCATCTATCCATCCATCTATCATCCATCCATCTTTCCATCTATCATCCATCCATCTATCCATTCTTCTATCTTTCCATCTATCATCTATCCATCTACTGTATCCATCCATCTATTCATCTATCATCCATCCATCTATCCATCTATCTATCCATCCATCCATCATCCATCCATCATCCATCCGGGGATGCAGGGCCAGTGTCAAACGGAGAGCAAGGAGGTGGAGATTTCAAACCATTTCTCCCCTCGATTGTGACGGGGAACGCGAGGTCCCTGGCGAATAAAGACGGCCGAGCTCGGAGCGCCGACGAGGAGACACACCGGCAATATCAGCAATCCAGTATTACGTGTTTCAACCGAGACGCGACCGCAGGAACATCCTCCGGGCGCCAACACCACTGTCCCGGGCTTCCAGGCGGTCCGGGGCTGATGGAGATTGCAGACAGAGCGCTCAGAAGAAAGGAGGAGGGGGGGGTCACTGTGTTTGTGAACAAGGGATGGTGTCATCCCGGGCACGTGACCGTGAAGGGGTGCTTCCGTAGCCCAGACATCAAACTGTCAGCCGTGAGTTTTCGTCCACATTATCCGCCGAGGCAGTTCACTGAGCGGCATCATTATCGCTGTTCACATCCCACTGTGGGCTGTTGCCGACGCGGCGTGTGACGTCATCAACTCAGCCGCTGCCAGACAACAAACAAAACACCCAAATGCATTCGTAGCAATTTCCGGGGACTTTAGCCGCACGTCTCTCTCTGCTACACTGCCAACTTTTCAACAATTTGTCAACTGCCCCACCAGGGAAAATAAAACGCTGGACTTGCTCTATGCAAATTTGAAGGATGCATACAGCTCCACTGCCCTTCCCCCACCCTTGGCAGATCAGATCACAATCTGGTATTTCTCACCTCCACCTACACCACCCATTGTTCAGCAGCAACCTGTGACCACAAGGACTGTGAGGTGGTCGCCACAGGAAGCAAATGAGACTCTTCAGGGGTGATTTGAGGCCACGGACTGGGACGTACTCTGTGAGTCCCACGTGATGACATCAACTCCATGACTGACTGTATAACAGAGCACATCAACTTCTGCGTGGATAACACCGTTCCCACCTGGACAGCGCAATGTTTCCACAGATAACAAGATCACCAGCGATCCGAAGGAGCTGCTGAGTAAGAAAAAAAGAGAGCCTTCAGGGACGGGGACAGGGAATAACTGAGGAGTGTGCAGAAGGAGCTGAAAGTGAGACTGAGGGAGAGCACGGAGGCATACGGGCAGAAAACCCCCCCCCAAAAAAACATGCGGGATGTGGGGTCAGGCATGAAAAAAGAATCACAGGCTTCAAGGCGAAGGGGGATCAGGCTGAGGGAAGCCCGGACGGAGCCAATGAGTTGAACTCGCTCTTCGACAGGTTCAGCACAGGGCCCTCAGCTGCCTTCCCCCCTACCCCCAGCCACACGGACCCCACGCCCTCCCTGCCCCCACAGCTGCTTCCCTCTCACACCTCCCCGGTGATCAAGACCACGGACTCACACTGTGCCTCACCCCTCAACCCCCCAACCCCCACCCTGGACTTCAATACAGCCCCATCAACACCCACCCACTCCCCCGTGTCAAGAAACAAAGAGCCCCCCTCTACCACCCGCCTTACTGTTTCCTGTAGTCGGGTGAAGAGGCAGCTGGAGAGACTGCACCAGAACAAGGCTGCAGGTCCTGGTGGCACCAGCCCCAGGGTCCTGAAGCCTGCGCGGACCAGCTATGTGGGATTCTACAGCACCTCTTTAACCTCGGCCTGAGCCGGGGGAAGGTTCCAGTGCTCTGGAAGACATCCCGCCTTGTTCCGGTACCTAAGAGTCCTAAGAAGTCCTCTCCCTCTGCCCTCAATGACTACAGACCGGTTAACTTAACATCACACATCATGAAAGTCCCGGAGAGACTGATGTTGGCTCATCTCACACCTCAGGTGAGCACCTCTCTGGACCCGCTGCAGTTTGCCTACCGCCCCCGAGGTTGGAGTTGAAGACGCCAACATCTACCTGCTCCAGCGAGCCCACTCTCACCTGAACAAAGCAGGCAGCACTGTGAGGATGGTGTTTTTGGATTTATCCAGTGCTTGCAACATGATCCAGCCTGCACTGCTGCGAGGGAAGCTCCAAGAGATGAAGGTGTACGCCTCCACAACCTCCTGGATTATTGATTACCCGACGGGCAGACCACAGTTTGTGCGGCTGAGGGAATGCGTGTCTGGGCGGGTGGTTAGCAACATAGGAGCACCGCAAGGGTAGGGACAGAGTAGACTACTTCTTCGGGAAGCTCAGGTCCTTCAATGTGTGCAGCAAGATGTTGCAAATCTTCTACCAGTCTGTTGCGGCTAGTGCAATTTTCTTTGCAGTCATCTGTTAGGGCAGCAGCATGAGAGCCAGAGACTCCAAGAAACTGAACAAACTGATAAAGAAGGCTGGCTCTGTGCTGGGGACTGCTCTGGAGCCCCCCAAAGCTGGTTGTGGAGAGAAGGATGTTGCATAAAGCTGCTCAGCACTGCACACCCCAAGCAGAACCTACTGGTCAGACAACAGAGTGTCTTCAGCCAGAGGCTCCTTCAGCTCTGCTGCAATCAGGACCGTTACAGGAGGTCATTCCTGCCCACCGCCATAGCCACCTACATTGACTCCCCTCTGTGCCAGGAGAGGAAACTCCTCCTCTGAATTGCAATGCAGAAGGTACATTTTTACTTCAAATTGAACTTCCACTTTTAAGCGTTACCTTTCACTAAGTTAAATTATATTTGATTATATTCATTGATATTATTATAATTTATATTTTTTATTTATTTAGTTATTTTATATGTTTTAAAACACACGTTCAAAAAGAATGTGTTTTTGTAAATTATTATTATGAATTTCCCTTTGCGGATTAATAAAGTACCTTCATCTTATCTTATCTTATCCATCTATCATCTATCATCAATCTATCCATCCATCTATCATCTATCCATTTATCCATCTATCCTCTATCCATCCATCCATCCATCCATCTAGAGATTCAAAGAATAATCACAAGAGCACTAATGGTTGAGCTTCTGAAGCCACCGTACAATAATAAACAAGCTGGTGGAGCGTGACCTCAGAGTACAGGGACTGAGCGGTGCGCAGATCCCCCTGCTTCACAAACACGTCGGCCATGAGGAAGTAGGCGCCGCAGGTGACGGTGCTGTCCAGACCAAACTCCTCACTGGCGTAGTACACCTGGAAAACAGAGAGGGCACGGTCTTCAAACATGGGTACGTTAAATAAGACTAGAAATATACTGTACATTGCAGAGGAAAACAACTTAAAGTGGTAATCCATAGGATAGTTTGTGTCGGGTGGATTTCTCCACAAGTCCTGGAATATCCACAAGGTGTGGCAGCTATTTTTGATTTACTTTACTGACCTATAATTTCATTCTAGAGACTTATAACCATCAAATTTGTAAATAAAGTGAGTAAACATTTCCCCTTGTTTCGTTTTTTTTCTGTCTACTTTGGATTTTGTATTTATTCTCAATTATTTTTTTTTTGAAATTTATTTTGAGATGTGCTATTTTTGGGATGGAGCGGGGACGCTTTGAGACATATATATGTCACATATATATGTCTTATGGCTCTGGGGGGGGGGGGGGGGCTTTCTCATGGGGCGAGGCGCGCAGTGCGCTGCGGTCTAGACTCCATTGGTGTGTGTTGGTTGCTTCGCACAAGATCTGCGCCAAGCCGAGATGAGAGGGAGCCGATGCTGCGTTCCATGGGAACTCTGAAAATTGTAACTCGTGTTGATAGGAAGTAATGGTGCGTTCGATGGGAACTCAGAAAATTATAAATCGACTCGATAGGAAGTGATGCTGCGCTTCACGGGAACCCGGAAGACTGTAATTTCTGAATGACATGACTAACCTGGACCCCGTGCATTGCTGCCTGCAGCTATATTGCGGAGATGGGGGCTGTGCCAGGCTTGGGTTGGGAGGAGGCGAGTTCAAGTTCAGGTTGGTGTTTGAGAAAGATCTGCCGCGTCAGCTCCGGGGGGCCTCATCCCCGCTACGCGCTGCCAGGCCACGAGAGAGACCGGAGGAAGCAGCGGCGCTCCTGCTGTACGACTGACCATTCGTGTCACATGGTTGTTTCTCTGCTCTGTACGATTGGCTGTTCGTGTCACATTTTGAAAAACCCAGCACCAGTTTTCAGAGTTTCTTTTAAACACAGCACCAGCTCAAGTTGTCTGTCTAGGTGGCGCACTCGCAAGTGGCTGGAGGGGAATGACTTCCAAGAGGGGAGGCTTGGACTTGACCTAATGATGGAACTAATGGATTTACAACAGTCTTTCACTAATTTCTGCTCCAAATGTAAATCGATACTGATCAAACTCGAACAACACGTCTGAAACGTCCCGGTCCTAACGAGACATCAACCATCTAATAATAAACTTAAAGGTAAGCACGTCATTGGCGAAGTGGTGCAGGGCGGCTTCCAGGTCGCCCGCGGCGGCGTGGAGCCGACCCAGGCCGCGGTGCAGCTGGTGGCGGATCAGGTGACCACAGTCCGGGCTGGTTATCACCGTCCACTCTGCCTGGCACAGGAACTGCCTAGCCTGACGCAGATCGCCCAGACCTGGGGAGAGAGAGAGAGAGAGAGAGAGAGAGAGAGAGAGACACACACACACACACACACACACACACACACACACACACACACACACAAGCAACCAACACAATAATGAGCACAGGTAAACGAATGGGAACATACATGTTAAGAGGCTTGAATGTGAAATGGCTGAACGAGGCAAAAACATCTCTAACATTAATGAAAACAACAATTCATCTTTTCCCCTATCAGTGGTGAGAAGATGAAGAAAATCAATGCTAAATTAAAAAATTCCCCACTAAGTATGTAATATCTAAGTCACGTGAGCTCCATTTTCCAATGATATCATTTTGAAATATATTTGTGCACAATTGGCTCATTTAGCCCCCTATTTTTGCCAATTTCAGCCAAAAATAATTCATAAAAAAAATTAAGAGTTAAATATTCTCTTTGTTTTCATCAATGATAGTACCCATGGTACCTTAAAACTGGGAGAAAATTTTAAAGATTATGATCCATGTTAGAGGTGTTTTTACCTTGTTTAAGCTACATTAACCCCTTCAGAATGTTATAACTGTTGGAAAAAAATAATAATCGGAATCGGAAAGAACGCATGTTCGGCGCTTCCCTCCGTACCCATGTTGGTTTCAGCCAGCAGCAGGTAGGCGGGCACCATGAGCACGGCGGTGGCGCCGTACAGGTCAACGGTGCAGCGCAGGGAGAGCTGGGCGGCGGGCAGTGCCTCCTGCGGCTTCCCCTCAAACAGCTTCTTGCGCACCACGGCCCGGGAGATGTCCAGCAGCTCCGTCTGGACCGGGGAGACACCACACAGGTTCCCTTTCGACTCGGATGCTACCTCAGTCCACGTTTAAAAATAAAATGACCGGAAGTCCATTCATTCCTATGGAGAGTCGGATTCCGCACATGAAAAGCTGCGAGGCTCTGCGATAAGCTGCGCCCTCTCTGAGATAAGCTCCACCTCCTCTGCAGTGCGGAATTTCCACGTGCGATCGAGGATCTGGGATGCGTTCAGATTTTCCGACTCTTGTGGCAAGTTTCGGAGCCGACACTGCGACCAGAGGTTAAATTTTTTTATTGGAATTTTATTGGAATAACGTTGGATGTCAACATATTCACTATCAATAAATCTGTTTCTACATATTATAACTGTTATTATTTACTTTGCAAACACTATATAACTCAAGACTATTTTATTCAAAATAGTAATCAGGATCTGCATTAGCATCATCTGCAGAAAGAAATGATGGTATTATAGGTTATTTTATATCAGGAAATACTTTTACTTTTAATACTTTAAGTACATTACGGAGCCGGTACTTACGCAGTTCTACTTAAAGGTGCAGTGTGTAGAATTAAGTGGCATCTAGCGGTGAGGTCGCTGATCGCAACCAACCGAATTCCCCTCCCCATGGCGGTGCAACATGGCGGCCTCCGTGGAAGAGACGGTGGCGGCGAAAACTCGGGGGTTACTCAAGGGTGGCGGCGGGGCCTTTTAGGCGCTACGATCTAATTTCGACTGTATGCAATAGCATACAAATACTCTGTGTCGTATGCCAAGCATGCTGACAACACAGGTTAAAAAATAAACAATAAAAAATTCATTAAAATAATATAGAGGAGTTATTTTCAGTGAAGTGTAAAATACGACATGAGCAATGTGCAGTGTGTAATATTTGTCATTTTAACTAAGCAAAAAGTACATCTACTTCTTCCACAATTGTGTACAGCAGAAGAGTGTGACGTTGTTTTCTCACTGGTGACTAAACCGAGCTGGTTTTGTCACAGGGTCATAAGACGCACTAACAAATGTTGGCATTCCTGCCCTGGCACGCCATGCTCCGCGCAGCCCCGCAAGGAGCCCCGCCACCCTCTTCACCTGTCTGAACAGGATCTGGGCGTGGTAAACGTCGCGGTCTGCCTTCAGGCAAAGCACGGGGCCCGGGCTGCGGATGGGAACCAGCAGCTCACAGATCCTGGCGTGGATCCCCACCCAGTCCTCCAACTGGTGCTCCTTATCACTGGGGAACAAATAACAACAAAAAAATATGCTGTAATCCTCAGGCCAGGCCATAAATTCCAAAACCGACCTCACTCCCCCAACATCCTCCCTTTTCAGCTTGTTACCCGACCAACACATCGAGTCAACAGGGCCCTTGTGTGTGTGTGTGTGTGTGTGTGTGTGTGTGTGTGTGTGTGTGTGTGTGTGTGTGTTAAATTACATGTTAAATCATTCCGTCAAGTGCCTTGATCTGATCTGAATTGTTTTGGGAATCAAACAGCTGATAATGAGCCTCTCAGGTTTCCTGTTTTGGAAGATTCTTTTTTTTTCTTCCATGTGATCAGCATTTTAGAGCACTTTATCCACGTGGCGTCTATTAACATGTACATAGCTGAGGTTCAATGAGGTTCGAGACAAACAAGCAAACAAACAAACATTTGTGTTTGCACAGTGCCTCCCAAAGAGCAACAATAAAGAGTAAAAATACAGATTAGTACAATACAGTGGTGTTTGGATACAGCCGCTGTGTTGCTGCTTGCCTTGGTGTGCAGAGTGCACGGAGGGCATGCTAAATTCTACACCGTTGCATAACTAGTCTGTAATTTTGCTCATCTGGCAATTTCCTCACATCTCCTCTTCAGCCCTGGCGCTGTGGAAACTGTCTTGAGTTTCTCTCTGTTTTTCTTCTGCCGAGCATGTGTGCTCTTTCCAGCGTGTGTGTGTGTGTGTGTGTGTGTGTGTGTGTGTGTGTGTGTGTGTGTGCGTGTGCGTGCGTGCATGTTTTTCCCTTTCCTTTTTTCTTAGTGGACTGGAGTCAAAGAGGCCATGTGCATTGGCCACGTCACATCAGCAATTACATTGGCAGAGTGTGTGTGTGTGTGTGTGTGTGTGTGTGTGTGTGTGTGTGTGTTCAGGGGTCTTGGAGGAGGAAAAGAAAGGGCTGAAATGTGGATTTTCTTCACACCCGAATACACACAGACTCACGGAGATGAGCAGCAATGAAGAGGAGTCCTGAAGGAGGAAGAGTCCAGTGGTGGAAAGTAACTAAGTACAAGTACTTGAGTACTTGATTTTTCTGAATATCAAGTACTTACTTAAGTATACTCAGTTTTGGAAACTTTTTACTCCACTATATTTCAAAGCAAATATCTATACCTTTTGCCCTACTACGTTTCTCAGTAACACAGTCGTAGAAGTAGGAATACCAACGTGGTACTTTCACTTTTACTAGAGTAAATTTGTATCAGGGTATTTGTACTTTTACTTGAGTAAAAGCTCTGAGTGCTGAGCCACTGAGCTTTTTTAATTTACGCTGCAATTTCCTTGCAGAACTCAAATTCATACCCCCAAAAAAACGACCATGAACAGTGTCTCGAACAGAGAAACCTCATAAAACGCCTCTCGACAGCTAGAAACCAGAGGGTTCCTGTGGCCCCCGCGGTGTCCATGGAGGAATCGCATTTGGATTTTTGGATTTATTTTTTCAACTCAATCAACACTCACCCTCACGAATGAAGTGAGTATTATTGTTGTTGTGAGATTATATATTTTTTTGTCAACAAGGTTTAAAAAAACTGGTAGAGTTGTTTAACCTAACCTTGCACTCCACACAATCTACACAACAGTTTATAATAGGCTGATAGCATATACACACACACACACACACACACACACACACACACACACACACATACTGTATATGTATATACACACACACACCGACACGACAAACACAACATTTAAACCTGTGAAAGGTGAAGTGAATAACATTGGAAAACTAAGGATCTGAGCGACTTTGTCAAGGGTCAAATTATGATGGCTAGACGACTGGGTCAGAGCATCTCCAAAACGACAGGTCTTGTGGGGTGTTCCCGGTATGCAGTGGTTAGTACCTACCAAAAGTGGTCCAAGCAAGGACAACTGGTGAACCAGCAACAGGGTCATGGGAGCCCATGGGCTCATTGATGCACGTGGGGAGCCTGCCCAGCCTGTGCATCACAGCTTGCTGCGTATGGAGCTGTGTAGACGCAGGCCGATCAGAGGGCCCATGCTGACGACCCCTTTCCACCGCCGAAAGCGCCTACAATGGGCACGTGAGCGTCAGAATGAATCACGTTTTCTTCTACATCATGTGGATGACTAGGTGCATGTGCATTGTTTACCTGGGGAAGAGATGACACCAGGATGCACTATGGGAAGAAGGCAAGCAGCCGAGGCAGTCTGATGCTCTGGGCAATGTTCTGCTGGGAAACCTTGGGTCCTGGCATTCATGTGGATGATACTCTGACTCGTACCACCTCCCTAAACATTGTTGAAGACCAATTACACCCCTTCATGGCTACGGTATTCCCTGATGGCAGTGGCCTCTTTCAGCAGGATAATGTGCCCTGCCACACTGTTGTTCAGGAATGGTTTGAGGAACATGGCAAAGAGTTCAAGGTGTTGACTTGGCCTCCAAATTCCCTCAATCGCAATCCGATGGAGCATCTGTGGGATGTGCTGGAACAACAAGCCCGATCCATGGGGGCCCCACCTCACAACTTCCAGGACTTAAAGGATCCGCTGCTAAGGTCCTGGTGCCAGATATCACAGGACACCTTCAGTGGTCTTGTGGAGTCCATGCCTCCACGGGTCAGAACTGTTTTGGCTGCACGAGGGGGAGTTACACAATATTAGGCAGGTGGATTTAATGTTGTGGCTAATCATTTTGTATGTATGTGTATATATAAACAGTATATATATATATATCATTTTATACATTTTTTCGGGAGGGAGTTGTGGGGTCCTTGGCCAGAGCCTATTGTCTGCCAGGGGGGGCCATGCTGTAAAAAAAGGTTTAGGAACCCCCGCTACAAACGGCACAGGCCCACTAGTTATACAATAACAATGGTCTTAAACTTAACTCAAGAGGACACGACACGTAAGTCAAGTGTACATGGCCAGTAGTCATATGGATAAGTCATTATGTGCTTGGCAACTTGAGGCATTTCCTGGTCACGCTGCTCAGAGCGTCTCCTAACCAGTTTTCCCTGCTCATAAAAAGGCAGGTTAATCACACAGCCCTCCCGCCCACCCCCCAGTGTTTTTGATCCGCATCGTTTCATTGGTGGGAGAAATGTGTGTCATGTGAAATGCATTCTGACGGCTGAGCAACAAACAAACATGTCGTTGAGGACGGAAGTCGATAAAAGCCTGGAAGACAGTGGCTTCTGCGGCTCATCCTTTTAAATCCTATTGGGGGAGAGGTTGTGACCTAATGCTGCACGGCCACTTCGGGGGCCTTTGACCTTGGTTGAAACCTTAACAGAACGAGTGCTCGATTGAGCAAAAATACATTTTATATTTATATATTAATTTCCTATTCCTATTTCCTAAGTCATGTTAATAATAAATATTGGTGGTAAGCAATTTACAAGTTTATATCCTTGTAAATTGCTATGACACCAACAATACAATTTTATTTTAAATTTGAAAACTCATATGCATGAACACTCATCTGCAGAAAAGGGGCATAGTATAGCACTTTATGCCATATTATAGGCTTTTACATTTAATACTTGAAGTACATTTAAGAGCAAGTATTTTTACTTAACAAGACTAATTTCAGTTTTACACGAGTAGTTTTATGAGTCAGGGTATTATTTTTGGCACTTTTACTTCAGTAAAAGGTCTGACACTTCTACATTCTCACATACGTGCGTTTTTCAACGAGCATGTTTTTAGAAATCAGTTCACCACCGCCCCCCAGTGGTTGAACCGAGGAGGGCTCAATAATAGTGGATTTTGAAAGTGAAACCGCGGTAATTTTTACGCATTAACATTTTATTTGATAAGAGCAAATGAAATGACCAGAGACGACATAATGATCATAATGTCCTGCAAATTATCAAATAAATAAACCGGTAATTACTTCCCACCCGGACTCACCAGTAGAAGGTGACCCGGCACTGGGTGCACTGGAGCCGGGCTGGTCTCTGACACAGCTCGCACGCTTTCTTGGTCGCTCCTTTTGGGATGGCGAGAGGGTATATAGTCGATGTTTCACCGTCACTCTCCATTTCTGTGGCTGGTTATTCTGAGAGGAGCAACATGGGGAGGGTTTTTTTGTTTTTTGTTTTGTTTTTTTGTTTTTGTTTGTCGCTAATTTTTCTGACAAACGCGTGTTGTTTCCAGGACGCGTCCGGCTGCTATAGTGATGACCTTTGACCTTAGTTTTTACCATTTTTTTTGGTGACGAGGTAGGTCCGTGGTAAATAAATTGGTTGATTTCACTTTTATTTTTTAAACAACTTGTCTATTAATGATAAAATAATGATGGTGGTGATAATAATAATAATAACAACAACAACAACAACAACAACAACAACAATAATAATAATAATAATAATAACAATAATTATAATTGCGATAATAATTAATAATAATTGTATGAAAAATTATATTAATAATTAATAACTATTGTAGACAATTCCTGGTGACATTATGGAAATGTGCCGTGACTGTGGGTGTTTATGTACACACGTGCGTGTATGTGGTTACGTTTCCATGTGCTGCTGTGACAATTGGATTTCTTTGAACGTGTAACTGCCCAAAAACAATCATTTCTGTTGGCTAGATTTTGGCATCGTTTGTGAGGGGACAACGTGTTTGGTGTAGAATGTGTGCGTGTCCTTGCAAGACTGTGGGGGCTCGTGTTTCAAAGCAGGTACATTTTACACCGCACTCTTTTTTTAGCGTGGGAAACCTCCTGGCACAAATTATGGCACAAAAAGTGGAATATTTCATAAATGGTTTTGGCAAGGCCCTCCGCAAACCTGATTGGGCCGTTGTTTTGATATTGTCTGGATGTGCCTTCTTATTTGGTATACAATGATGGCAGCTCAGCTTTGTGATGTCACAAAGACATCACTGGTTACGTCACAAAGACATCACTGGTTACCACGGCTACCAAGGGGCGGGTCTAATGTGGGAAATTACCCTAAAATGTTTACATGTGTTTTCCATGAAGACTGGATTTCTCTGCCCACTCTATTATACCTACAGTATGGGGCCAGAATTAGGTGCAAAAAAAGTGTAATTTTTACACGTCTAACTGCACTGGAGAGAAACTGCACCCCAAAAATTCCTCAGCAGCCACAACATTAAAACACATCACTAATAACCACTAATATTGTGTAGCTCCCCCTCGTGCTTCCAAAACAGCTCTGACTTGCGAGGCATGGACTCCACAAGACCTCTGAAGGTGTCCTGTGGTATCTGGCAACAAGACCTTAGCAGCAGATCCTTGAAGTTGCGAGGTGGGGCCCCCATGGACCGGGCTTGTTGTTCCAGCACATCTCACAGATGCTCCATCGGATCGGAGCCTAACCCATGATGTAGAAGAAAACGTGATTCATCAGACCAGGCCACCTTCTTCCATTGCTCCATGGTCCAGTTCTGATGCTCACATTAGCATTGTAGGCTCTTTTGGCGGGGACAGGGGTCATCATGGACACCCTGACTGGTCTGTGGCTACGCAGCTCCATACACAGCAAGCTGTGATGCACTGTGTGTTCTGACAACTTTCTATCATAGCAGCATTAACCTTTTCAGCAATATGTGCTACTGTGGGATTGGACCAGGGCTACACTTCACTCCCCATGTGCATCAATGAGCCTTGGGCGTCCATGACCCTGTCGCCGTTTCACCGGTTGTCCTTCCTTGGACCACTTTTGTTAGGTACTAACCACTGCATACACGCCCCACAAGACCTGTCGTTTTGGAGATGCTCTGACCCAGTCGTCTAGCCATTACAATTTGGCCTTTGTCAAAGTGGCTCAGATCCTTACTCTTGCCCATTTTTCCTGCTTCCAACACATCGACTTCAAGAACTGACTGTTACTTGCTGCCTAATATATCCCACCCCTTGACAGGTGCCTTTGGAACGAGATGATCAATGATATTCAATTCACCTCTCAGTGCTTTTTAATGTTGTGGCCGATCGGTGTATATGGATATTAATAAAGATTTATGTACTATAAATGTATTGTTATAACTTAAAACATTTTTAGATTAAAAAATTCATTTTAAATTTTGTGAGAAGAGCAAGAAATATTTGAAATCAGATCAGTTAATTTATTTTCCATTTGTTTCAGCTTTTTTTTTAAGGAAAGTTGGCGCAACTAAGAAATAGATATAATACATCAACTTTAGGTACAAAAATATATTTCTAATTTGCTCCAGAGATAATTCTAAGCAAGTTCAATACAAAGTTAAGCTATGTTGGAAAAGACAGGCTCCTAACATGAAACATAAATACCAAATATAAGAAACAGAGTATGAAAGCCGAATGCATCACGTGTTTGAACAAAAGAATGAACAAAAATATCCTATAATTTTCTTCTACTAATACTGTAAAAATGCAAATAAAAATATAAAGCAAATCATACTATGTGTCGAACTGTTCTTAGATATGGCTTCTATGGCAGCAAAAAACAACAACCCAAAAAACATGAGCTTCTATCACTCCTCCTTTGCTCCATCACTCATCCATCTCCGCTCCATCACTCCTTCTTTCGCAGGTGAATGTACATGACTCCGCTGCCGAGCAGGAGAGGGACGCACACCCAGGCCAGGATGAAGCAGTATCCAAAATGTCCCGAGGTCAGTTCTCTGGAGTCCTGAAGAATCTCCTTGTTGTGTAGGGTGTAAATCAGAGCGGCCGCAAACGCTGTTAGCCCTAAAAAAAATAGATAAATAAAAAGAAAGACAATGACTTACTTACAATGGGTTATTATATTGATCCACCAAGAATCAGCATTAAGTAGCAAGTAGATGCATTGTTTGCCTGGCTTGGGTTGCCTGTTCTGTTTATTTCCAGAAATATTCCTAAATATTCATCACTCTTTTTTTCCTTCTTTTTTTTTTTATCAAACGAAATAAACTTTACGAAGCTTTCATAGTAAGTTTAACTAGTATAATAATATGGTTGGTGGTTGTTTATAGACCAGAGTCGTGGTTCTCAACGTGGGTTTCGGCGACCGTCGCAGGGGTCTACCAAGAGGGTACAGGGGGTCCCCAGCAAAATAATTAATAGTGAGGCTTCAGGAGACAAAATCTTATAAAATGGGGGTTCGTACTGTATTGCGTATCAAATTGAGGTTCCTTAATGTGGAAAAATGTTGAGAGTCACAGCATTAGAGTTGTCTACAGTTGATCTGTAGCCTTCTTCAGAAACACCATCCAATATAATAACATCTTTATTTTAATTTCCATTTACAGAAATGTGTATATGATGTGATATTTTTCTTTTTCTTTTTTTTTTTTTTCTTTTTCTTATTTACACAAATGTCTCATTATTTCCGATTTACCTGCAAAGACCTGACACAGCCCCGTGAAGTAGAAGAGTCCACCTTTGGACATGGTGAAGAGCTGGCCCAGGAAGACCAGGAAAGACACGGAGGAGAAGACCACGGAGAGGACCATGAGGACCTGGACCGCCTGGAGCCACTCTAAGGGAACATCCATCCGGGAAAATTGGTTTGTTTTGTTTTTTAGCAATATGTGGAAAAAATTCCAATATTTGATATGAATTTGCTTATAGTCTATCTATCTATCTTTCCATCCATCCATCCATCCGTCCATCCATCTGTCGCTCACCAGTTTCCTTGGAGGAGGCGCAGAGCCAGGTCCCGGTGTCGTTGTCGAACCTGCAGTTGTACCACAGGTCGGAGTTCTCCATCCCGTCCCACACCCACCACGACTGGAACGGGGAGAAAAGGACGAAACTGTCAATGACACAATTAAGAAATTTGGGAAGGCAGAAAAGAAAAGCGTCGAGCTTTGTTGAATACCTTCTCCATGGTGGCAATGAAGAGCATGGCCAGCGTGATGAGGTGCAGCAGGGTGACAAACATCAGCAGGTACGCCATTTCAGAACCCTGTCAGAGAAAGATGGATGGATGGGTGTAAAAATGACAAGGCCAGACAGACAGACAGACAGATAGACAGACAGAAGGACAGATAGATGGATAGACAGACAGACGGACAGATAGACGGACAGACGGACAGATAGACAGAAAGAATAATAGCAAAAATGTTAGAAAATAAATTAATGTACAGTAAACAAATAGGCAATAAACAATAAAGTGACAAAAAAGAAATTTAAATCTGTAGAAACAAGAAATTATTTTTGGCAATACCAATCCATCTATCAACAAGTGTTTGATCACAAGGAAATTGTGATGTTTATATTGAAATATACTGTATATATTCTGTATATGAGAGGAAATCATTGTTTGATTCGCCCCGGCACAATAAATGAGCTCATTGCATGAAATGCTGCCTTAAAGAACCTGCCTGTTTTGACTGAAAACACAGAGTGGAAAATGTGGCCGTCTGAACACAGTGCAGTCTGTGTTGTGTCAGAATACGGTTGGTTAAAAACACAGTGCCAATGATTTCCTTTTTTTTTTTTTTTTTCCGCTTCTACTTTCTAAATCTGCTCTTTGACTGGACGGTCGTGAGTTGCAGCAAACTGCTGCTGGAACCAGAGGGCGAGGCCTGTTCGCATCAAAATGGAGTCAAAATATTTACCCACTTCACTTTTCTAAACGGGTGAAGGGCACCGTGTTCCAGTCCACAGCGCAGGGCTTGTTACCGACCTGCACCTGGGTTTGATTTGGGGCCATACACTCAGAATTTTAATTGCGGGCTGAGGAATAAAATAGTTGTTCCGCCTCGCAGCGCTTATTTTCTTTTTTTTAACATTTAATTATTTCAAACGGAAGCAATGTCGACGTGACGGATGAACAGGGGGAGGGGAAAAAACGCGATGGATGAAAAAAGCGGGGACAGGATGAAAGTGTGTATTTCGATGTTTATCTGTAAGCAGCCGATCAGGAGGGTGGGCGGTGGAACCATGATGATTCAACTTACCCCTTTAAATGGAGCCAAATTATGTCATTAGACCAGATTACACCCATCACACTAAACAGTGGATTAAAGGCAGCAATGAATTGAAACAAAAGATAAAAGTGTTCTCAAATAGTGAACATAATGTTCGGAAAATTACAGCTTTGGTATCCATATTTAGAAGGCCTGTGAACGTAGGTAATTAAGCTCAAATCAAAATGTGCGTCACATTATAATGTTATTTTGATGGTGAATTTAATACAGTGGTGTATGTATATGTATTAATGCCAATTTTGGGGCTCATTGCCATAGTTTGTTCAGGTTTATTGTACATTCATCTTTCTGCTTCAATGTTTTGGACATGCCTTTTTTTATGTTTCTGGTCATTTTTATATATTTTTAAATAGTTTTTTTCTGTTATCTTAGGTTATATCTGTTATTGATTATCTGTTTAGTGTATATTGGCAATTTCTTTTTTTTTATTAGGTATCATTTACTGTTAGGTTTATTGTATATTTTCCACACATTGCCTTTTTTCATATTCTATTGTATCTATCTATTTTGCTATCTATATATCTATCTATCTAAATGATATGATATGTAACACAACTGAGTCATTGCAAAAGTATTTCTGCCTGAATTTCAACACTTTCTAACACAACCCTTGTCCAATTAAAAGACTTACTTTTAGAAAAAAACAACCAAAAGAAAACAACAACAACAACAACAACAACAACAACAACATCCAGCGTAAGAAAAGTGTAAATCCATAAATAAATAGATCTTTACTCACTTTTATGTCTCGTTCACGTCTTGCTTCCCAGCTGTTTCTCGCTGCAAAGCCAGCGGCGCAGTCTCAAGCCCCTCTCAGCGCTCCTCACATTTGTACCCTGCGCCACTCCCCTCTGTGTTATTTTCTCACTCACTCTTCATTCTCTCACTCGCTCACTGACTCACTCCATCCAAAGTTCCAGGAGGAGGAATGCAGACTTCTTAAAGCGCAGAAACCCTAAACGCCCATTTCCTCTCTGCCGAACAGAGCTGGCCTTCTGCTCCGCTCTGAGGGGACCCACCCAGGGCCCGTGGAGCCGCTGAGCCCTCGCCACATGAAGGGACGTCCAGTGTAAACAGTCCATCTGGAGCGCCGCGTCGCCTCTAATGACTGCCCTGCCGCTCCCCCAATCCATCCGCCATCCAGGGCATGATTGTGGACATGACATTTCACTGCATATATGTATGACCGTATGTATATGTATATGACAAATAATCTCCTGAGCTTGAACTTGAACTTGAACGCACAAAAAAAAATTTTTCGGGGTGCCATAGACTAACTGATCTGCAGGTTTGAACATGTGGAGCCGTGGATTTTTTTTTTTTTTTTTTTTTTTTTTTTTTTAAGGGCAAAGGTTATAATGGCCCTCTGTTCAATGAATAAGATTTGAAACATGTGAAAAAGCTTCAAATTGCCGTAGCCACATAAGCAAGAAATGTAGGCATTAGACGTGACTGATCACATTTTAGTGGGTTTGGTTAACTAATAGACTGAAAAACTTAGTTCATAGTTTTCTTATTTAAAATCTTAAAACTTTAAAATCATATAGTCTATGAAGAATGCTGTTTTGATTCAACCAATGTTGTGCTATAAGATAAGCTTAGATAACACATTATTAATCCCCAGGGCAAGGAAATGCAGGTTTTAGAGCAACAAAAACAGTGCAAGCCATGAAAGGAGCACATAAAAAAAAAAGAGCTAAAAAACAAACAAAAAACAAACACATCTATAAATAATACATCTATCAGTAGAAGTTAACAGGGAGTAGCACAACATTAACTAGTGAGTCAATACGGGCAGGATGCATTTACACTAAAGTAAATGATAAATTACAATAATACAGTATTATTAGATTGAGGTATTACAGCAGTCATAATAATATCAGTAATAATAATAATAGTCCAAGGGTGCCCGTCTGTGTGTGCTGTGTTGTCTCATTTGTTCACGCGCTGTGCGGCTCCACCTCTATGATTGGCTGATTGCGTGGCAAGGTTAAAGGAGCGGTGTGAATCCTCCACAGTGATTGGTTCAGTCGTTTCCAGGCCCAATCAGAGAACGCTGCCGCTCCCTGGTGCTCCTGGTGCTCTGCAGTCATACTTTCGCTGTGACGCCAGTGTTGCTGCTTGTGGTTTCATTTTACTAAAAACCCTCATTTGCGTGTGCCTACGGCTTTTTGGTTTGTTTATTGTAGCATTAAGACACCCTTGTTTATTTTGTTCCATTATCTGGTTTTTGCCTTGTGGGCCTTGTGTTACCTTTTGGGGCCATGCCATTTATATACATGGATCAGCCACAACATTAAAACCACCACTAATAACCACTAATAATGTGTGGATCCCCCTCGTGCCGCCAAAACAGCTCTGACCCGTGGAGGCATGGACTCCACAAGACCTCTGAAGGGGTCCTGTGGTATCTGGCACCAAGACGTTAGCAGCAGATCCTTTCAGTCCTGGAAGTCCCTTCTTCCATGGCTCCATGGTCCAGTTCTGATGCTCACGTGCCCATTGTAGGCGCTTAAGGTGGTGGACAGGGGTCATCATGGACACTCTGACTGGTCTGCAGCTACACAGCCCCATACGCAGCAAGCTGCGATGCACTGTGTGTTCTGACACCTTTCTATCATAGCAGCATTAACTGTTTCAGCAAGCGTAGCAGTTCGGGCTACACTTCGCTCCCCTTGTGCATCAGTGAGCCCATGGGCTCCCATGACCCTGTCGCCGGTTCACCGGTTGTCCTTGCTTGGGCCACTTTTGATAGGTACTAACCACTGCATACCGGGAACACCCCACAAGACCTGTCGTTTTGGAGACGCTCTGACCCAGTCGTCTAGCCATCACAGTTTGGACCTTTGTCAAAGTGGCCCAGATCCTTACGCTTGACCATTTTTCCTGCTTCCAACACATCGACTTCAAGAACTGACTGTTCACTTGCTGCCTCATACATCCCACCCCTTGACGAGCGAGATGAGCAATCTTATTCACTTTACCTGTCGGTGGTTTTAATGTTGTGGCTGATAGGTGTATATAGTAGTATACAAATAACGTAGTAACTTAATAGTATTGGGTTTTTTTTTATATAGTAGTAACTAATAGCGTAGTAGTGTTCATATAAAAGTAAATTTATTTTGTTTTATATATAGTAGTATATAATAGTATAGTATTGTTAATAAAGTACTAACTTAATAGTTTTGTTTGATAAATAGTAGTAGAGTAGAATAATAATATACGGTCTATAAAACCACCCCGTCGCTCGGTGTTTCTGTCGTGTCCGAACGTGGGCTCTCCCACCCTCCTCCCCCGCGCCCCAACTGAGTAGTACGGTCCGTTGCCATGCCACCGGCAGAAGCCACTTCCCCGCGCCACGCCTGTGCTGCTGCGGCGCGGCTCCCCGTCCGGCCCCGCGAGGTCTGTTCAACTTTATAACCTCACATTTGGAGTTCAGAAAGCGCCCCAAACAACCACCGGGGGGCTTGGGTGGCTTTTGTATCAGTCCGTCGGAACCAGTTATCAGCCTTTCGCGTGGCTAACAAGCTAGCTAATGCTAACGTAGTAGGATTCTACCGGGTCAACTTTGGGGCGAAGTTGCTAACTCGCTGGCCGGCGGCTACACATGTAACGGTGACTAGTTTGTTTATTTTCAGATGAAGTGGTTTAGAGGTTAATAATCTGGCCGACTGGCTTCGTGTGTTCCCTCCCAGTCAGTTTGCCGTGTAAAAGGAATGCAAGTCGCTGTGGTTAGAGGACCTTACTTGGTCAGACATTTTGGGGAGGAGGAGGAGGAGGAGGAGGAGGAGGAGGACTGAGCGGCCAGAGCTGGTTCTCTCACCCTGCTCCTGCTGGAAGATGAGGGCGGCCAAAACAAATGGGACTGGATGGGAACATTTAACATTTTAATATAGTCAGCCACCTCACTGTTGGCAGGTATAACTTATGCACGGCTGTTGGAGGAGAAGGTCCACTTATTGGTCTCCTAAAATCTCCCATCAGAATTGGGTTGCAGCTTTTTGCACCACAGCATCTATTTTGACATATCCATTTTGTGTGTGTGTGTGTGTGTGTGTGTGTGTGTCTGTGTGTGTGTGCGTGCAATTGCCCGCCTTATATTTCGATTTTTTTTGATACAGAGATTAACTTGTTTATTTTGAGATTATTTTTTATTGCCATTTTTTTCTATATTTAACTTAAAAAAAATTGTAAAGGGCCAATCTTTGTCTATTGCCTTGATTGACTGTTTGTTATGATGTGAGCTGTTGCTAGTGCAGACAAACAAATAGCATAAAAAGAATGCTTAATACTCGAAAAAACACCACAAAACATAAATATACAATATACAAAATGTGCTGCATACACACTTTAGAGGTATATAAATAGGCTATTGCAGGCTAACATGCAGTAAGGATGCAAGTATTGACTGTGTATAAATGTATAGTAAATATGAATTTATTTGGGCTGTTTCTGTACACGATCAGTAAGGTTTGCAATATAAGAGGCAGCAGACCAAACATGGCTAATCTGCTTGGAGCTTTGCATAGCTTAAAGTGATGCACTGTATTAAACCTGTCTCTATGGGATGTACCTGAGCGGTAGATGATAGTTGTTATTGTCATCGTTTAAGGCTAGAATGTAGTGTGTAATTACAGGTTCCAGCTTGTTCACACTGCTGTGCTTTAAGGTCTGTTATTTTAATTTTGCGCAGGATCAGCTCATAAAGAACAGAAGAAGACAACATGGATAAAATTCATCGAGAAGTGGAACTGTTTGATGGCTAAAGATCTGCTCATCGCTGACGCTGATGTTTTCTGAGATGGTATATTCTCCACTGGATGCGATGTGGGCTCACCAGCCACATGACATCATCACTTCTACTTTGGGGAAAATGTTCATCACCGACAGATGCAACTTCCTCAAACCTAATGTGTGAGCATGGACCATGAAGAGGTAATGTCCATCACCTTCACTGTTAATTTGCTTAGTTTTGCTTATCTCGACAATATATCTACTGGTTTTGAAAGCCTTCACTAACCTCTGACAACCCTAGAACCCTACTGGCATTAAGTGGGACTTGTGTTGAACTTTTTCAGTCTGAAAATCCTATCACTATGTTGAACAGACTAGATTTATTTTTCCATCAGGAAAAGTTGTTTATCACCCTCACGCATGCCAGGGCTGTTTAGGGACTTTCAAAATTCATGCCCGTCATTTCAAAAGGTCAACCCCCCTACTCTCAGCTCCAGTCTCAAAGTCATTAGGGATGGGTTGGAAAATCCATTATGCATCCCCCATGATGAGCATGATTGTGCTCCCCATTCTGCTTGTTCTAGATGGCCCTTTCCTACTTTCCAATATTTTTGTACTCAGCAATATCATAGAGCCACACCAAACTGTTGAACAGATGCTCAGTACCGACTCAGTCTAACAACTGTAAAATGCATTGAGGACCGAATGATTCACAGCCAGTGTCCTGCATTTAAGGAAAACACAGCCTGAAGTGACATTTAGTGAAGTGACATTTGTAAAGGTTCTTGGCTTTTAATTTGCCTGATCAGTCTCATATTCCACAAATCAATATATTAAGGAAAAAAAAAAAAAAAAAACGACTTCTACTTAATTTGATCCTCAAGCACAACAGATGATCTCGCCTTGTCCAGGAACTCCACACTGAGTATGTTGTCGAAACAACTGTGTCCTAGTGTCCTCGCTGTCAGATCCCACTCAGGTTACAGCAGCTGCAAATTACAGTATTGTGTTCAGTGACAGGTGTTTAGCGCTGGCGGAACCTCCCCTCCCCTGGCCCGTCTGTCATGTAAGGGGTCACTTTGCAACAAGTGACAAACTTGATGTTGAGCACCACAACTCGTCTAATCCCCAATTTAATAATGTTTAGGGAGGGAGACTGAGTGTTTCTGGTGGTGGTTTACAAACATGGCAAGAGTTTTTGTTTTTTTTATTATGAAGTTGAACAGAAAGGCTTGCTGGCCACAAGTATAAATAATAAAGAACAATGAGTTTGGGCGCAGGAGGAATGGTGTTCTGATCTGTCTTCTGGTCGGCTCTCGAGCCCTGGACACCGATCCCCTCTGCAAGACAGACAAACATTAAGAAAGCTCCCTGCCCTGAGTCGGACCAGTCAGCTCGGCGTGGGCGCTAATTCGGCTGGAAAGGGAGCTATGCTGCCGTCTGCAGCCGCGGCTTGACCAGGCTCCTTGGTCCGTGGTCCGAACAGAGTGTGAAAGCACATCCCAGGAGGTAATAGCGGAGGGAACCACGGGCCCACTTGATCGCCAGACACTCTTTCTTCACTGTGCTGTATCTCGACATCTGCAGTCGCGGCTTGACCATGGCCCTTGGTCTGCCACAACTTGTATTCAACATTTTGAAATAATATCCGGCTGAGTGTTACCTTGCCAAAGTACATAAAAAAAAAAAAAGATAAAAAAAAATAGATTTTGAAAAGCGTATTGGATCTTTCTTTCACAGTGGAGTTAGATAACTCCTTTTCGTGCTCAGTGACATCTAAGGGGGTTATTCATATTGCATTGAAAACAAAATTGTGATTTTTGAAAGTACTTACTATTAACAGCCAAGCGTTTTCTTTTTTGACTGGATAGGAGCAAGACAGGTCAGCCTTTTGGGATAACAGATATTTCTTGTTTTACCGAGCTGTGTTCATTTTAAACTCAAAATTCAACCAAAATTCTAGACGTCACGATGCATCGCAGCACTGTTTAATTCGACCCAACACTCGGGGATCCTCAGGTGCGGACGGAGCTGGACCAGATCTCCATGCGGCTGCAGGAGAGCGGCCTGGCGCCCGGGGCCGGCGCCGAGGAGCGGCAGCGCCACCTTTGGCGGGAGCTCGTGCACAGCGAGGGGAAGCTGCGCACGGCCGCGCAGGAGCTGCAGATGCTACGCAGCCAGCAGGACGGAGAGATGAAGGAGGTGACGGAAAACAGTGGAAGGATTTGAGCACTTGGATATTGTAGTCCTCAAGTTATTCACGTAATTTCCTCAATTTCCCTCCGGGGATTAATAAAGTGTTCAACCAATGCAATGCTTTGTAAAAAAAAAAATACACAAAGTGGTAAGCACTTTGGACCCAACTTTTAGAAGCGGTGGTTGCCAAGACTGACAAAATGGTTGCCAAATTTCAATATTCTAATTGAGTGAAAATGATCCTATATAATAGGATCACCAGGATAAGTTATTTTCCCTGGAAGAAGTTTCCAAACATGCGGCGGTATACATACTGTTCTTATTTTTTTCATATGAAAAGTGGTTGACAGTGGGGCAACCAGACTGCACAATGTAGTTGACAATGGCCCAAATCTGCTGGCTTGGGTCAACTGGGCAACGTTTGTTGTTGGGCCCTGTTTTTACAAAGTTAAATGCATTTAAGGCTCAGAACTAACTATAATTAGTTTATTTCCACCACAATGAACATCAAATCTTCATGATGCCGGAGGAAATTCAATAAATCTCATTTTGCTTGATACACTGAATTATCAATAGATACACGATTTGTCTTGAATTTTGCTAGAATTTAAACTACAAGATCTCAGAAACTCAGACAGTATTATACCCGTCACATCAGAACAGGTCTTAAATACCAACACTGTAACAACCCATAGTTTAAGTTGAAGACAAACCATTAAAGGGGACTGTTCCAAACGGACTGTTTCAGGATGTGTGGATTTAATTGTGAATGAGCAGCCAAGCCGGGTTTAAGCTTTACTCCGGAGTCTGTTTTATTTACTATGTCAACTTTCACCTATTTCACCTTATCAGTACACTAAAATCTGTTTCAGAACAAATTTGAGGCGAGCAATAAGCAACCCAGTTTCTGAATCTTCACTCATATTACGTGTACAAGGCCTAATTTCAAAGTTAGTTCCGACTTTGGTTGCTGTGTTCCAGGCTTGTGGTGGAAAGGACACCGCACCGCGATGCACCAGAACTCTCGCACACAGGGATTTTTTGTTTCATGTTAATGTCGGAAAACAAAATGAAATAAATAAATACATCTACAATAAAAGCACACTGTTTTTATTGGTTTTGTTTGGAGAAACACACAGCGGATCGGATAGAGCAGATGACCATATTAAGAAATCTGTGATGATCTGACGTCAGCTGGTGCAATCATGCAGACTTGTTTTGTTGTAATGCCTTCCAAATGAAAAAGCAACACATTTCCTTTCTAGCCTCTTCAATCATATTTTACTTGTGTCTCAGGTGGAGAGTTACGTGGAACACATCCGGGGGCTTCTGGAGGAGAGAGAGAGTCTGACGGCGGACTATGAGAAGGACAATGAGCTGCTTCGTCTGGAGCTGCAGCAAATCCGGCTGCAGCAAGGTGAAGGAAACTCCCGCCACAGACAACTCTGGCTTCCCGATGGTCTTAAATCGCTTTTAACGACACGCCCAGAATTGGTGTCGACCTCCTGGTTCCTCCTCTTAATTTCCAGAGAGCCAGAGAAAGGAGCTGGTGGAGCTGCTGTCCCAGGAGGGTCTTGGGGAGATTGGGCTGAGCAGCCCCAGCGAGCAGGTGGCCTACCTGCTAGTGGAGAGAGCCACGCTGCTGGAGAGGCTGGAGGACGCAGAGAGGAGGCTGGAGGCCCAGAGCCTGGAGGGCAGCCTCAGGGACGTCCACCTGCAGGTAGACAAGAACTGTGACTGTAGTGGGAATGTGTGCATGGTGTCAGAGGTCTCTCCTCAAAGACCTCCCTAAATCAAACCTGATTCAGCCCGACACCACCCTATTTAGACACTAGAAGGCGATGCATTTTTTTCATGTATTTATCAGTAGTTAAGCTGTTTTTGTCTGAATTGGTTCTATTTTCATGGTGGACTGAGCAATACAATGCATTATAACATATATTCATGGGTTCCGTTACAATTCATATCCATTTGAATCAATATTTGACTACAGGTACTCCTCACTTAACGACCTACCCGTTTAGCGACCGTACGGAGGACAAGCATCTCATCGCACATCATCGTTCTCAGTCTCAGTCTCGTTCCCGCAGTCTGTCAGTATTCACTACACTAGCATTCGCAGTCGCCATGCCCCCTTACCGTGAAATAACATGGGTCCTCGCTTTTCGACCAATTGGCTTAACGACCTGGTCCTAGGAACGGAACTCGATCGTTAAGTGAGGAGTACCTGTACTAGGATAAACAATATTTGACTTGAACCCCCATGTTCATTTCTTTTTGAGTCAGTTCATTCTCAAATAAGATTGATGAGAACTATCATACTGTGCAACCGAGCGCAACAAAGCAAGCTACGAAAAGATATGAGGTTTAGCGAGCAAATACTGTACATGACATAGTTAAAGTTTCTTTCTTTTTTTTTTTGTGCTTGATTTTGCATTTCTTTATGCAATTATTATAACTGTATGTATGTACTATATATACCGCTTTCTGCACACACAACTTGTCTTCATGTCTTCTTCACCATAGAGCAATAGGTGAGCAATAAGTAATAGAGTAATAAGTGAAGGGAGGTTTTTAAATAGAAATCAAGCAATGGATTAGCGTTTTGGGTTCATGCCAAGAACATAAAAGTGTGGGAGGTAAAGCAAGTCTTGGTGTCTCCCTGCGTGACCTTTAAACAGGACGAGGCGGAGAACCTCTACCACGCTGTGGCCGAGGAGCTGCAGTCGCAGCGGAACGGCACGCAGAACGCCAAAGAAAACACGGCCAAGGTATGACCTGAAACGCCTCAAATACGCCTCACTGTAACTCCTTTATCTGTCTGGGTTTAGTTACACTTGTAAAGGAGATGATGATGATGATGATAATAATAAATATAACTGCAGGCAGCAATACACGGGGTCCAGTTTAGTCGTGTGGGGTCCGTTTCACAGGTTCCCGAGTTTAAATTGAACGCCACATGGGCTCCCCCCCGGTCAGTCCCCACTATGCGGTCTACACAACGCAACCCTCCTGTCTTTAAAACAAATGTCCATGTTTGCCTGTGAACCAGAACTTCTCATTGTTACAACTCACCGTGTTGTCTGTGGAAATAGAGCTGCACTCTCAGTGACAAGTGGCCGTTTGGTGCCGTGTCGGGCACCGCTTTATTTGTTGAGTTTTTTACTTGGATTACATTTTCAGTAAGTTATGTCTCCACGAAATACTAAAAACTTTGTTCTGTTGTTCTGTGAGTAATTACCGTTGCGCGGCTTTTATTTTTCCAACGCCTCACTGAATCTTGAACACATCACTCAGTCGCACTTTTCAGTGTTTTCGAGTGGATGCGGTGACAAGTTTTTAAGGATTACTTTTTATTGTACTTTCATTAATCCAGCATATTATGTGGACCACAGATTTAAGATATCAATCTAACAGATCTACTTACGTCGACCAGGTATGACGCTGTATAAATCGACATGTAAATTAATGCTTTGGTAATGTCGAACCACTACACAGAAACCGACTCATGCTGCACACTGGACACGGTCGAATTGGACTTTCTCAATCGGAATCTGTACATTAATCATAAATAGTAGGATGCGGTCATAAAGTGTCTTACTGTAAATCTTATCTCATTCATTTTAGAACAGGCATGTGACATGTCAGTTAACCAAGAACAACCGAATATTTCTGGTCAAAGTTGTTTGGTTTTTCACTTATATCTGCTCCTTGTCTGCATCGATTTGGAAGAAATTTGAGCCACAAGATCCTTGTGACATAGCGGTTTATACGACATTTCAACCGTGTTTGTAAGTTATACGGAAGTATGTCTTCCAGATAGCTTTAGCCGGGTTGGGCCCTTTCGCTTGAAATGCATTGGCCCCTCGCTCTAATTTGGATCTAGATTTGGTCGTTTTTTTGCTTATGCCTGGTCCGTAATTGCGGATTGATTTGGATGGAACTTCAGTCGCGAGGTGTTTGTGACAGTGCGGTTCAAACATGACGTAAACTGTGTTCGTGTGTTATGCCGAAGTTGTTGTTCCAGATAGTTTTAGGCTTCAAAAATTCAAAGAATTTTCACCCAAACAATAACAATAGGGCTGCCCAAACTTTCTATGAGTATGACATATAGACAAAATAGAATAATAAAAACTATTTCAGAATAAAATCAAGTACAACAGAAGGGTAATAATGATAAATATCCTTGCACGCAGAATACACAGGGTCTAGTTTATTCGTTTTAGGCGTGTGTTACATTTTTAGTTTGTTTTTTTTGTAATGCAGAAAAATGTACTGAATTCATAAACATAATGTAGTTACGACCATGTAATTCTTTGAACCAACCATTGGTTCAACCATTGATTTTAAGTTGTAATGTGACATAAGTGTTGTATGAGATGAGTTCTAAATAGCTGAGTGTACAGTCTTAATGTTGTTTGTAAGTTTTAAAGTACAGTGTGAGTCTCTGCCCACTGGTAGGGGTGTAGGGAGGGAGACGGAGTCTTTCTGGCGGTGGATTGCCAACATGGCAAAAATCTTTATTAACAATTCTAAACAGAAAGGCTAGCTGTCCTCCCTGCCCCGAGTCGGACCAATCAGCGCCGCGCGGGCGTGGACGCTTATTCGGCCGACTCAAGGCAGCTGGGCAGCCCCGGGAAAGGGAGCCATTCTGCTGTCTGCAGCCGCGGTCCATTTTAGTCATGTAAGTGACGAATTACATTTTTAAGATTTTTAAGATTTTCCAGAGTGAGACATGAAACTACACGGATTCAGCATGATTCTCATCCGAATTTGGCAGGATGGACAATATTGAATTATATTGCCACTAATTACAAAATTTCTAGACCAGTTGAAAATAGTCAAACTCTTTATAATTTTTTAAAACTGTAAAATATTTTTCTTTAGTATTGTCTTTTAGAATAGTGCGACTGACCTCTAAGGCTTGATGTTTGGACAACTGCTTCTTTATTGCTGTCCGAAAAAGTGTTCTTCTTTCTGTGACTATTTTCAATTTCACTGCTTCTAGTTTTCTGACACGTGTGTAGTACGTGAACGCATCACTCATTCCCACAGTTGGGGTAGACATGACTCCACGTGGTCACGAGTTTCAGTGGATTCATGTTTTTGTGTGTCTAAGTTTACAAGGTTACAAATGTGTGACACCGGAAAAAGATTGATGTTTTTACGTGATTATATACAATTTTCAGGGTACAATTTTTGCGATTTGTTCCGGCAATATGAACTCCTCACGGACTCACCGATTTTTACTTTTTTTTATCTTACCACTGTCGCGAATCCGGCAAAATAAGGAGGACCACAATGCCGCATCTAACACAGGGTTATATCGGAATAGAATGTCTTCATTTACAAAAAGACCAAAGAGATAAAATATCATTCAAACAGCCCCGCAGACATCTACCAGGTAAGACATTACATAAACACACACACACACACCACAACCTGCACATTTATAGTACATTGGGTGATGCTGTCACAAAGCGTCCAATTCATCTTAAGTTTCCGATGTTGGCATGTCGGTGAAGCACGAGACTTAGTTCAAATTTGATCCGTTTTTCACTCATTTCTGTTCTGTATGTGGATCGATTTGGACGAAACCTGAACCGCGACATGTCTGCGACGTCCCGGTTCTAACGACACCTCAGTCGTGTCCTTTGGCGATCATTCTGTTCCGGACACTTTTACCCTAAATGGCGGGACTGGACCCAGATGTACAAATTTGAGCGCCATAACAAAATATTTACTTGCCATTTGGCTGGAGGCAGGTGTAATTTCTCGGCATGATGGCACTGTACTGAGCTACCGGACTGACCCCTATTAAAAGTCTGAACTGGACCCCTAATAATAATATTAAACATATAAATAAAATATATAAAATTGCTTCCAAAGAATAATCAATTTGAACAGCTTGACTGAAGACTAATTAGATACAGAATCCGCCTCTAATATTCTTTGGCAGTGTGTTCCATAATTCAGGAGCATGGCTGGACACCAGTTTGGTTCCACTTTAAGCCAGCAGCAAGGTATTTACTCCAGCATCGCTCCTGTTGTGACCCCGGGGCCCCTCGCTCTCTCCTCTCAGCAGAGTTCGTCTCAGAGCACATGGAGGAAGCTGTTTGCTCCGCGAAGGTCCGCTCAGAGCAAACACACTGGTGCTCCCGTAGGTCCTCACTATGCAGCTAGTTAACCAACTAACACCAGGAATTAATACCAACCTGATTTAAAAAAAAAAAAAAAAAAAAAAAGAAAAAGCACATTTTTTCCTTTATATTTACTCTTCAGGTTGTAGTCAGCATGTAAACTAACTGGTCAGTCTCACTACTTGCTTGGGTAAAAAAAAAGGTGTATGTTCCAGCACTGATGCATGTTTCTCCACACGGCATGTCCGCTCATTACTCCAATTCACTTCCTCAGGTGTGTATTGACAAGAATTTGGCGATAGGATGTGCATCACAATATAGGTTCTATATATTACATTGCGATTAAATTGTGAAATTAGTAATACAACGGTCCATTACAATGTTCCTGTCACACAAGTTGACTTTTGTTCTACAAATGCTGAATACTTCTTCAATGGGCACTCCAGCCTTTTAGCAATTTGGCTTTTTTTTTTTTTTGTCCATCCTATCCAGATTCAAACAAGAAGGTCAATACCAATTTCACCCCTGTATGTCCCAACCACCTTGAAGCAGTTTCACAGGAGTTGGTCTAGGTGACATGTGGGAATGCCACTCACTGCTCGTTGCCCCTTTTCTCAGCTGTCTGACGAATATTTAAATCAAAGCATGTCCCCCACAAGCAGCATGTCGGCAATAGACGTCACAGATCTACTCGACAGTCTCTTCCACTAGCCGCTCCTCTTCCCCCACTTTTGCCATCAGGTCCACAGTGAAGAGATTTCCCTGGAGCGGATCCAGCGCCAGCGGCTCGAGCGGGACCTGGAGGAGGCCTCCAGGAGGCTGGCCATGGCTCACCAGGACATCCGTAGGCTCACCAACGAACTGGATGCCGCGAGGAACGACAACCTGGGACTGAGCGGTGTGTGCAGTGGATTTAAATTCATATTCAACCTCTTCTACTAATTTGCCTAATTTAATAAAAATCTTGCTAGCTTTTATAAATTGGAAAGCTCTCAAAAAAGCAAAGGACTCGGACCAGATTCCCTCTTGGCTTTGCTAGTTTGTTTTGTTCAATGTCTTATAGGGGACACTCCCTCTAGTGGACGAAAATGAATCATCAAAAAATCTCATTATGACTTTTCTAACCATAGGACCCGAGCTGGAGCGAGCTGGCCAGGAGGTGGAGAACCTGAGGAAGGAGGTGGACAAACTGAAGCACTGTGGTGAGTTTGTACAACAGTTGATGATAACTACGAATTACAATAATTAATGTCATCTGAATAGAAAAATGCCACAATAATGGTATTATAGTTGTGGTATCAGTTGCATAGCCTTAAATTGCATTTTTTGTAATAGCTTTTGTTATATGTTATATGATTTTCATGACAATTCTGTTGTGAAAATCATATGAGAAAATGTTAGCTTAGTACGATGCCATCATGTGGGAAATTACACCTGCCTCCAGCCAAATGCCAAGTAAATATTTTGTTATGGTGCTCAAATTTTTATACTTTACAAGCCCTTTTCCAAACCACTAAAGTTGGATTTTCTTTTGGATTCTGCTTTTGCGTCATTATTTCCTGTAGCTATTATGATAATACTGACAGAGTAAGTCCCAAGTTTGTTCATGAATTTCAATGAAACCACATAATGACACGGAGCAGCCCTGATATGTTATATTACTGAATTTCCATCCGACCAGTAATAAAGTGTTATCTCATCTCTTCGCTTTGAATTGTGCCCCAGATATGGTGGAGCTGCAGAAAGCCAAGGAATGCAATGAGCGGCTGGACGGAGAGATCAGAGCTCTGAGGGACAGAGTACGGACGCTGGACTCGGAGAAGAAAAAACTCCAAGAGACGGTTAGAATTCACAGAATATGATGATAATAAATGTAGCTGCACGGTTATCGCAGGGACGTGGCACAGTTTGGTGTTGGTGAAACTGCCTTTGGTCTCAGTCTGTTGGTCTATATTTATCCAGTTGACGAAGATCGACTCTGACCGAGAGCCTTCGGGCAGTGAAGAGAAGCAGAAGGACAAAAGCAGGAAAGAAGGCGCTCTACACAACGGGCCTTCCTCATCTGATGACGACCAGGACCAGGTCCACAAAAGGTAAAGCTGCTCCCAGCAGGCACTGCTTGCGGATACTGGTCCCTCCCAGTCCAACGCCATGCTGAAATAGAGTATCGGTATTAGAAATTAGCTGATACAAAAAATCTGATACCAGCAGCCACATGGAACCTGTAGGATATTCAAGAAAAGCAAGTTGATTTCCACATTTGTTACACATAGAAGGAATCTAGAGATCTCTAAAGGTGGAAAGTTAAATGTCATTCAATATGTTCATTCATAATGTTCCAATGACCCACAACAAACACGCTAAATGCCTTAATAATACAGCAACCCTGACACTCGTGATTTTTTGAATAAATGATAGGATGCTTCGGCACCAAAAGAAATTGATTCAACATCAAGTGAAGATGACACAGTCGTGCTTTTGTTCAATAAAAACGGGAAAAAAAAGAAATATTTGGGTACATCCAATTCTGAGAAAGGGAGAACAGGGAGGACACACAGTTTGGTATGAGAGTAGAAACTGGACCACAGCTGCTTTGGGACATACTGTACTTCACATGTTCAACTTCGCGTTAAATTCCGCATCTTTATGTTTGTTTTGTTTTTTAATAGTTGCTATTAAAGGGTAGTGTTGTGAGACACAAACGACAATGACGATGGTGATTTGCCATGTGAATGTGGGGTGACGATGTGAATGACATGTTGTACATATTGGAGGCGAATGTTGGGAAAAATCTTTGCCACAACAGATAAGTAAGTGTAAGTGTATCCAAAACTGGAAAAGGAAACACTCAACAAAATTCCTCTATGCAAGATCACAAAGGCTGCATATAATACATACATACGTAGAACTATATGATAGACGTGAGGAAAAATCTCACAAATCACACCCTGTGTTAAATCGTATGCATCGGCAGGCGAGTACAAGACAGCAAACTTTTTTTTGCCCTGCTCCCTCCTCCATCCAGGTGTCGTGAGGCGGTGGAGGACGGCCTGGTGCAGGTGAGGGAGCTGCAGCGGCGGCTCCAGCGGCAGCGCAGCGAGCAGGAGGAGCTGGTGGAGCGCAACGAGGAGCTGGAGGCCCTGCTGGGCGAGGCGCAGAACGCCACCAAGGAGGAGAGGCAGCGGCACGAGGGGGAGCTGGAGGGGCAGCACCGGCGGGTGAGGACCCCCGCTCGCCATCATGCAGGAACTCGGGGGAAGATGATTCTCCGAAACCGAAGCTCAACTCAGTACAAACATGACGTTGTTTTATAGAGTTCAAGTAGGGGGAGGACTACAACAAAAAAACAAACAAAAATGTAACCAGTGGGAAAGTTGGGGACAGCTTTGATTTATCACTATTGTGATGAGACCAGATGGAGTCTGGGATTTTGGTTATTGTAATATTAAAGCTCGCTGACGATGTGCGCTGGATTCACAGGTTAAAATCCTGGAGGCGGAGCTAAAGAGGCAGAGCGTGCAGGACACGCTTCTTAAAAATGGAGTCGACGGCAAAGAGACCGAGCTCTACTTTCAGCAGGTCAGTTTACAAGTTCATTTATTTTGTTTCTTCTACATACATTCAACAAAGTATGGCGTTATGGAAAGAGTACCGCAGCTACCACTTGGTGAAAAGGCAAATTATATTAAAGTAGGGCTGATATGAAACAGTATTTTGTACCCATCATGCGTTTTGCGCTCTCTCTTCACTTGAAATCAGACCTATTATACTCCCTATCAATTAGTTAATATATGGTCTCTGAGGTTCACAAAACATGTTTTTCAAGTTTTTCGCTGAAAATACCACTCAGATTATGCATTCTAGCCCTTCTAACATGCCATTAACCCATCCTGTTCCAGGGAGGGTTGTTTTTGTGGGGGGAACCACCCTCCTGAGGCCCTTAGTTCTGCGAGCCAATGGGGTCCATTTACTTCTGGGTTTCGTTGTATTTAGTCCGTAAACTTTCACTGATTTCACCTCATCAGTCCACCAAAATCTGTTTCTGAACAAATTTGAGTCTCGAAATAAGCAATCTGGTTGCCGAATCTTCACTGGCAGTAGATCTACATGGCCTAATTTAAAAGTTTGTTCCGACTTCCGTTGCCGGCGCTGCACCGGGACACCGCACCGGGACACCCGGACACCGCACGTGGGGATATTTTGTGTCATGTAAATGTTGGAAAATAAAATAAAATTTATAAAATAAATACGTCTACAATAAAAACACACTATTTTTATTGGTTTTGTTTGGAGAAAGGCACAGTGGATCACGCGCCCCCAGCCTACAGTCTATCTACCGTACACTTATTTTTTTGACTGGGTTGTCTTATTTCACACTTTGTGTGTTAGTAGGCCCATCAGAGACCCAGATATATGTGCACAAGCATCGAAGAAGTCAGTTTTTCCACGATAGGTCCCCTTTAAACATCTTGATAACCTAGTCTCACTGACAATATTTTATTGAAATGGGGCAACTGGTAATTCAACATGATAAATTCATTTAAGAAACACAGTTATATTTACCAATATATTTATTTAACACTAAAATGTATTTGGACCTTATGAGACAATTACATTCGCTAGACAACCTACGGCGAGTCAATTTGGACAAATTGCGATTGACTATCACTGGGAAAATGCAATTTACAGCAGGCCCTTTGCTTTTAATCCGGTTTTTGCTTTGTAAGTACTTACCAGAATATCTTTGAACCGATGACCGCGGTCTGACCTTTGACCCCTGACCCTGTGGTGTTCAGCTGAGGGGCGGCGCCCAGGAGCGAGTGGCTCTTCTGGAGGCTCGTCTGACGGAGGAGAAGGAGTGGAGGAAGCAGCTGGAGGTCGACCTCACCGCCGCACAAGGCGCGCTGAAGAAGGACAAAGAGGTGAAAAAACGCACCGCCCCCAGGCCAAGGCAGATGCCGTCGCTATTTTCAGATTTGATGACAAACCTGCCGTAAAATGATCTCCTGGGCCTAAAGAAGAACTCCATTAAAATGCATTTTTGCCATATTTTATATTTGTTAATTCTACTTGAAAAGATGGAAGCGCCATTGCTTTAATAAATGCAAAATACAGTAAAATGTAAAATAGTAAAATAGTGCTTTTGACAAAAATTTGTCTCACCGTAACCAATTTGACTACTACTACTATACTTAAGCTCAGTTTGACACGGTTATGGTCCTTTTTAAATGGCTGTGAAATGTATCATTGAAATGGGGGGGGAAAAGTAGAGTAAGAGTCATTTTACCCAGATTTATTTGATCAGTTCTCAAATCTGCACTAGAAGTGGAACCAAAACTGATCTGATCAAAGCTGCTATTCACATCTTGAGTCCAGACCTTTGAATCTCCCCACTCCACCCAGTTGACTGATTCTTCTGCTTCTGGCATCACCACATGAAACGACGCTTTCTCGGTTGAAAAAAAAAAAACGATCGGTCCATTTAGCGCCACGGGGGGGGGGGTGTGTGTGTGTATGTGTGTGTGTGTGTGTGCGTGTATATTATTATTATTATTACTATATTTATTTATGTATTTATTTATTTATTTTTCATTTTCCATTTTTCTGCTTTTTACAAAACATCCTTGTTCTGTCCATTGCAAAGGCTTTGCAGATCGGCGAGCGGGAGCTGAAGAAGCTGCGGATGGAGGTGAACGGTCTCCACACGGAGTGCCAACAAGGGAAAACGCTCATCAAGAGCCTGACGCAGGTGAAAGGAGAGAAGGCCGCGCTGGAGGAGAAGGTGCGTTCAAAAACTCCCACTAGCCAAAACAATACCTTGACTTTGATTCCGGTGTTTTCCTTAATATGAATTTAAAATGTATGCATTTAAAAAAAATGATAGTGTTATATTGTCTACATACGATATACGCATGCATACGGTCTGCATGTGTTTTTTGTATTTTATTCGTTCCAATTTTTTTGTGAATGTCTGTTCGTTGAATATTTTGTTAATTAAAAAAAAAAATTAAAAAAAAAATAAAAAAAAAAGGGGGGGGGGGGGGGGGTGCAATAAACAAAAAAAGTTTATCATAAATTAAAAGTTAAAGCTTATGTGCCTTGAAATAAAAGTGTATCTGCCTCGCTTAAAAAGAAAAAATATCCCTCCCAACAAATATTTCACATTTCTCACCATCATTTCAACACAATCCTTTAGGTTTACCCTCACTGACGCTGGACAGATAGGACACTTAGGTATTGAGGTTTTCATGAAAGGTAGAATATGTAACTGTTACGCATTAAAATGTCCAAAAATGACTAGACCCGGATGATACGTCAGAGAGCGAGGAAGGGACTCGACGACGTAGCTAACATTAGCTAGCCACTCTATTGTACTGTTGTTTGTATTGCTCTGCAATTACTCTACTAACTATTGTTTGATGGAGCACAATTATTTATTACTGTTGGCTGCACTTTCTGATGCCGAAGCCGTGCTCATAAAGTGCTACTCCCTTGATCCCACGCTACTTCACGACATTATTGAACTCTCTCTTTTGTCGTTGTTTTGATTGAGAAACCCCTAGTGCCGGAAATGACATATTCTGCGTTTAAACGCCACCAGAGTTTCAATACTGATGGAATTTGATGGAAATACCGTAAGCATTGCATTTCGATACCGACCTTTAGTTTGAAATGTGAGTTTTAGTTCTATGTTTTTGGCTCCTTTTGTACAATATAAAATATTGTAAAATACTAGTAACTGTAAAATATTATAAAATACAATCGTACGCGGTTTCCCAGGTGGCCCAGTTGGAGCGCGCTCAGAGCCGCCTGCACGGCGTGCTGGAGATCCACAAGGAGAGCGGCTGGGCCAAGGAGGACCTGAAGGAGACCAGGGTGGAGGTGGAGCAACTCAAAGAGCAAGCCGACAAGCTGAGCACTGAACTGAGCAGCGTCAGGACGGAGTACGGCTCGCTGAGGTTGGTACCCAACTTCCATTCACTGTGCCGTGGAAGATCAATGTCAATTCATAAAGTCATCTTAGTTAAAAATTACGACGATGGAGTTCTTTCCAATGGACTTTCAAGATTATTGTTATATCTGGTGTTAGCTAGATGGACCTTACTTATTAGTAGGAGAAATGCATAGTGTGTAATGTGTTGTAAACTGTTGATTATAAGAGAATAGTTGGAAAATAAAATAATATCTCTCTCTCTCTCTCTCTCTCTCTCTCTCTCTCTCTCTCTCTCTCTCTCTCTCTCTCTCTCTCTCTCTCTCTCTCTCTCTCTCTCTCTCTCTCTCTCTCTATATATATATCTATATATATATAGATATATATATCTATATATATATATATCTATATATATATATATAATATTAAAACATTTAAATAAATGTTAGGGTTGCTGCGGTTACCGGTGTTACATGGTGTTCGAGCATACACCAATTGCATTACTTACCCACTGTCGTTTTGCTTTTTTTTTTTTAAATATGTATAGAAATAAGACCCATTTATTCAATGTCGTCATTTCTCTTGTGTGCTTCACCTTTATTGATCTCGGGCCCCCACGTGCTCTCAGGGATGAGCTGGCGGCCGAGCAGCGACGGCGCAGCGAGCTTCAGGCGGCGCTGAGCTCCACGGTCCAGGAGAAGCTGGCGGCCGAGGGGGAGAGGGAGAGGCTGGGCCTGCAGGTGCAGCAGCTCAGGGAGAACATCCAGCGTCAGCAGGAGCAGCTCTCCTCCAGACCAGAGCCTCACCCTGCCAGTCCAGATCCCAGCAACGCGGACGACAGCTCCGATCAGGTTCACACCGTTTTACATTTGTACTGGGCAGGATCTCACAATTTGGTTGCGATGTAAAGGGTCATGGTTCGTGACGACAGCAATTCAATCTAATATTGATGAGATGGCCCCTGATACCATTCTATATTGATATATATCGACCTTTTATACATAATGAGAGACATCTGATGTGCATTACAAAAATATTTTAAAACAAATTCGGGCTTAAAATGACAAATTTCAGTTTACTGACTAAGGTGGTCAAGTTGATTTGGAAATTGAGTAGAATCGAGTCATAGTTTTTGACTTTATTTTTTTAAACCCAGCCCTGATACCTGCAGTTCCACAATGTGTTTACAATATTTACATTACAGAATATTAACAACAGTAGCACATTGTGAACTTATGACCTGTGCGTCCGTGTGTGTTCCCAGCTCTCCTCTCTGACTCGGGAGCTGAGCCGGCTGCAGGTCACCATGGAGGAGGAGCGGCAGCTGGCCTCTCAGCACAAACTGGCGCTGCACATCCAGGTCAACGAAGTTCAAGCCCGGGCCAAGGTTGGTACCCGGGTTTGAAAAAAGTCAAATAGAAAATCAGGCTGTCATCTGTCTGAGATAGCGACTTGGCTAATAACTAAATAACTCAACTTTTGAGTTGCTGGAAGGTGTATTGCCTAGATTTTGATCCCCTTGTGTTGAGCGAACACAGTTGGCATGCAGCCCGTCGCAATCTCTGTTCTAGACACACAAGGATTAAATTGATATTGACAGTGACCGTTCCCCTGGGGGTCCAAGGAGGGAAACGGAGTCGGACTGTCAGCGAGGTGCCTCAGGTGGCGTAGTTTTATTTGCGACTAAACAGAAAGGCTCACTGGCCGGAAACTCAAACATCAAACATAGAATGAGTGAATGAATGAATGAATGAATGAACGAACGAACGAACGAAACAGCGCCCGTAAACAGCAATCTGATCCACCAGGTCTATATCCGGCAACACGCTTCCTTCTCAGTGAAACACACAAACAACATATAACAAAACTCGCCCCTGCCAGGTCGGACCAACCGGTACCCATGGGTCCGATTAGCCCAACTCGATACAGGCGCGCCGCCACGAGACGGAGCCAGCGCTGGGCCCCGCAGAGCGCGGCTTAACCACGCCCCCTCGTCTATACAGCCCCCACGTCCTATAGTTACCTGCAAGCTCTAATACCTTTACCTTGTTTATCATCTTGGGCCTCGGACTGTTCGTGTCTGCGGCGGTTTTATCTATCTGGGGTCGGACCTCCGCTCAAGTGGTACCCCAGATACCGTACCTCCCTCCGTCCAACCACACACTTCTTAGAGTTGGCGGTGAGCCCCGCCCACCTCTAGGCACTGCGTCCACATGCAGCATGTGCATCTCCCAGGGGTCACTGTGAATAATTGTCATCTCAGTAGGCGGCGGCGTATACCATGTGGGGATGCAGGACCTGGTCCTTGAGTCTCTTAAAGGTGGCTGGGTTCCCAAACAACCCAAACAGAAGGGATACAAATTGGTACAACCCCTGCAAAGTGGAGGAAGCCCATTTTTCTCTGGACTCTGGCGGCAAGGGAATCTACCAGAACGGAGATGGCGACAGTTGCCTCGGCTCGGCGAACCCTTAAAAAAATCCAGTGTCGTAAAAAAATTGGCGGAAAAAAGGGGATTTCGACGCCGCGTTCACCTTTCGAAAGTCTACACAACAGCAGACCGACCCATCGTGCTTAAGCAGGAGGTACACTTAAAGTGAATTCAGTTATTCGTTTCTAAACACACACGGTGAAAGGACTGAACGATGTAGAACTGAATTGGAGGAGTTAGACCGTTGAGCTTTTTCTCACCATTTTTGTGGTCCGGATTTTTTGGGTGGGGCTAAATCATGACTCAATGACGTAGAGCGATCATACTTGGCATGATCCCTCCCCACTATATAAACACCAGGTCGGACCAGGGCTTCAGTGGTGAAGTAAGCTAAGTTCAGCTAAGTGTCCCGTTGGCCGCTTAGCATTTGTTTATGATAGCATTAGCTGCATGCTAGCAGGCCGCGGAGCCCTGACCTGGCCTGTGGAGGAGTGAGCAGGGGGCACCTGAAAGCTGGGAGTCCCGCTGCCAATCAGCTGCGCTTTGAAGTGAGCAACTTGACACACCGGACTGGGTTCAGCGGAACATTTAAACATGGAAGTTACTTCAATGTAAAAGTTTATATATTATTACACGGTTAATGTGATTGCGCATGGTTTCAGGGTCTTCAGCGGACAGCCCCCAGCATCTCAGAACAGAGGGAACTGCCTTTTTTTTCACGATTTTGAAACCTAATTTTATATATTTTTTTTAATAATTAAAATTTGGCTGGGTGGTTTATAAGGCATTTTTATGTAGTGTGACAAACGTTGGAACACAATTTTATTTTCACTTCACAGGCACAAAAAGACATGACAACAAAAGGCATAAGAACCACCAGATAACATGTTCCAGAACACCGTCAGAACCACCACAGAATACTCAATTAGAACTCAATAAGAGCTCGACAGCAAGAGGAGGTGGCAGTGGCTTTGCTTTACATAAAGATGATAAAAATAAAAAAGTGAAATCAAACTTAAACAATGTGTCACACAATGTAATTTATTGGCAGGACCTGTATTTCCTCATATAGTGACCGGGTATTTTTTCTACCCCAACTGCGGAGGGTACCAGGCTTTTATTGGAACCGGACTTCTATTAGAGGCAGTCTTTTAAATCTAAAACCAAACCAAAACTATTCATTGGAACTTTAAATCAAACTTCTGTCTGGGTGCCGTGGTCCTCAAAAATAAATAAATCTAAAATAAACTTGCATTCTTATTTTGTATGGAGACATGGGACGCACCGTGGACCAGAGGTCGCTCTCTCTCAATTAACCACTCCACTTTCTTGATTCAAGGCGGAATGTCCCTTAGTTGGGTTTAAATTGTTAGCTTCATAGATGTCAAAAATAATGAAAACAAATTGATCTGATATAAAAACACAGGAAAACCGGCACGGGGGGCGCACCACTGTCTGGAGGAGAGAGAAAAACACAACAACTGACTCAGATTCAGCCTTGTTTACCGTTTTTTATCGGAGTTCCGGTTTATATTTGAGGAAATACGGTACATATAAAACAAGCTTGTAGACTCCTCTATCACCCCCATGGCCTTCAATTCTGCCTGCACAACTTTGCGTTTATGTTCAGGCAGCCAGTAGCTAGGAGTGTACTTTCACCCCCAGTGTCATCTTCACATGGTGGTGAATGAGAGACGTGCGGCCTGGCAGGGGGGAGAAGACATCAGAAAACTGCCGTTGTAACGTGGCCACATCTGCGCTCTGGTCGGGCTGGTCGGTTATTCGACAGGGCTTTTGGAAGCTGTGGCCCCAACATATCGCCCTCAATTACCACGGTGGCCAGCGACATGTTCACCTCCTGCCTCCACTCCTTTAGGAGGTTAATGTGGTACAGCTTAGTCGCTCCACCTTTGTCCGGCCGCTCAACCCCGGAATCGACTTCCTCAACCCGCCGTGTGACCACGAAGGGCCCTTGCCACTTTGCAAGTAATTGGATGTCGGGAGCAACACTAACACCTTGTCTCCCCGTGCAATTGCCTCAGCCGAGTCCCTCTGTCATATAAACGGTGCTGACGTTTCTGAGCCTGGAGCTAATTTCCCAGTGACAAGCGCCCCAAACGTGTGTAGCTTTACTCGCAGGTCCATAACATACTGAACTTCGTTCTCACTGGTGCCAGGACCTTCCACCCAGCTTTCTTTAATTAGGTCTAGCACCCCCTAGGGTGCTAGACCTAACCCTAGCCCTATCATAATCTATTGTCTCGGTCCGAAGTGTATGTGACATAAAGCCAGTGCCCTGGTCGGTCAGGATTTCCTTCAGAATCCTGACTCGGGAGATAACCTGAAACAGAACCTGCACCACACTTTTGGCCGAAATACTGTGCAATGGCACCGCTACAGGGTACCTGGTTGCTTAGTCCACTAAAACTAGCACAAAACGATACCCCCGACCACCGCGGCCTAACGGCCCGATGAGGTCCATGACGAGTCTTTCAAATGGGGCCTCGGCCAGCGGGGGAGGTCTCACCGGCGCGCTCGGTACCGCCAGAGGGATGGCTAACTGGCACTCGGGACATGCGCACCACCTATGCACATCTGCCCAAATGCCCGGCCAATAAAATCGGGCCATTAACTGCTGAAGTGTTTTCTCCTGTCTGAGGTGACCTCAAGTTAGGGTGAGCTGCCTGGAAGCGCATTTCCCGGCGGCTTTTCGGATCCAACAGCCGGGTGATTTCCTCCCCTGGCTGAGTGTCACGGCTCACTCAATATAACCTGTCCCTAATCACTGAAAAATATGGGTGAGTGAGCGCAGTGTCTGGGTGCGCCAACACGCCCTCGATCTTAACTGCTCGCTCACAGGCCATGTGTAGGGTATCATCCCGCGACTGCTCCAGCGGATAAATCATCCGTGGAGGAGACCAAGGGAACCGGGGAAGATCCTGGTTGTGACTGCCCTGCAGCGTCCTCTAACGTCCTCTAAGCGCCAAAGACAAATAAGATAGACAAATAGATAGCAAATTTCCCCCGAAAAACTGGAATATCCCTTAACAGAAATATTAATTGAACACACTGCCCATCAGGCCAAACTTCTGGACCGTAAGTTTGAGGTATTCATTCAGAGTTCACCCCCCGTGTCGTTCTCCAGTCCCAGGACTCCATTCTGGGCCAGAAGGCGGAGGAGGCCAAGCAGCTGAAGCAGGACCTGCAGAGGGCCCAGAGCCTCTTCACCTCGGCGGAGAAAGAACTGCGCTACGAGAGGGAGAAGAGCCTGAACCTGAAGGGACACAACACCCTGCTGGACCAGGAGAAACTCAAGGTTCTTAGAGTGCGCTGGGAACTTCCATAGAAGTCACGTGTCGTCACTTAGTGGCCTGTTAAGTCAGTGAGAAGGGTCTCTGCATGTGAATCAGCAGATGTTATCTGTAAAGACATGCGTATAGTTCTAAAACAAGGTATTCTGGATGACATCAAAATACATATTTTTCTGTGAGTTAGAATGCATTTGATCATATATACTCTACTACTACTACTACTACTACTAATAATAATAATACATTTTTATTATGTAGCACCTTTCATGCATAAAATACACCTCAAAGTGCTTCACATTAAAATAAGCAAAACAAATGACAAGTGGATTAACGGCGGCTTAAAAGGTCTTAAAATTCAATGCACGATAATTGCACAGAATTTAAAATGGGTAAAAGCATAAAAAGGGGCAAGATAATGCAAATAAAAAAAATATATATATATATTTATATATATATATACATACATACACATATATATGCATGCATACATACATACATAGATACACACACACAAATATATATATATATATATATATAGTAAAACATTTTAAGAGAAAATCAGAGGTTAAATCAATGTTTAGTCCTAGATTAAAAATGTTGTTAGATAAGGACCTTTTTATTAGCTTTACAACCCCCCTAGAACAGCTAATAATTATTTGTTTTCTTCTTTTTTAACTTGTTGCACTTGAGCACAAATCACTAATGATCTCCATTGGAGAGTTATTATGCATTCACGACACTTCCCTACACTTGCCTGTTTTATGAATCATCAGTCTTAAATAAATATAAAACTTTAAATAATTGTCAGACTTGGGGGGGGGGGGGATCTTTGGCTGGTACTATGCCAAATCTTGAGGCTTTTTTGTTTCAGTCATTTGAAAAACGCAGTAAAAAAAATAAAACTACATTCAAAGCACACTTTGTTTGGAGAAAAGGTCGCTCTGATCCGAGCTGCGGATTGCGCTCTGCCGTTTTGCCGAATCGCTAATGCATTTATTTTGTGTGCATTTGGGAATGTAGGATTATATTATAGTGAATTAAATATTCAGCTATGAAAACGATAGAGAACTGCGTGGTTTCTACCCACACGTGATTGCAGTCTGACATAGCGAGATGATGACAAAGCGCCATCTGAAATGAAACCTCATTTCGCTGCGTGACTCATATGTGCGATGTGCATGCATTAAGGGACAGGACAGGAGGCTGTTTACATTGTGGCCACAAAAAAAATCTCTTGTGGGATCTCTTATTATCGGCCCCGCCTTGTAATTCTCAGAAGGAATTCTGAGAAAGCAAAACTCCGGCGGCGTGCACCGCCGCGTGCACACACTCACTCGGCTTCCTCTCCCACACCGCTATGTGCACTAGCACACTCTTCTCCCTCTCCCATTTGGAGAACAGTACCGTATGTTTTTTTAATTCTATTTTGAACATTTTGAATAGGCTATAAACAGTAATGTTTACAGAATATAAAAAATATATATATATAGATTTTAGATTTTACTTTTTACTGTCGACAGAACCCTTCCACAGTTGGTCAATTAGTCGACACATCTTAACATCCCTAGTGTGTTGTGATATTAAAGTGTGTGCGTGCGTGCGTGCGTGCGGACGTGCGCGTGCGATGGCGTTGTGTGTGTTGTCCAGCTGGGGGCGGAGCTGAAGCAGACCCAGACCAAGCTGCTGGAGGCCGAGCAGACGCTCCAGAATCGTTCTGCCGAGTGTGAGCGTCTGCAGCAGCGGCTGAGGGAGCTGGAGCTGGAGCTGGCGCGCAACACCTCCACCCGCAACACCACCTCCAGCCTGCAGGAGGAGCTGCAGGCCGAGCGGGCGCATCTCATCGCCGCAGACAAGAAGGTCAGTGCGTGCGCGGACAAGTGGATTTTAAAGCAAAGGCTGCGTTCCAAAACTTGTTTGTGTGGGGTTTTTTTTACGCCTACTGAGCCTCTTGTGACATTTGTTATACAATGAGCTAGGACGGCACGATTAATCGTGATCTTGATTTCTACCTCAATGGGATTGTGCATAAATGTGTTTTTGGGACGGCTAAATGCAATGTACAAAGCGGCTGTTTACAACTGTAGCGAATGCACAAAATGATCCAGGATGTGCTAAAATGTGTCTTAAGAGTCATCATGTTCCATAAACATAAACGCATTTCAATACATAAACAGTAAATTAAATACTTTAACATTTAAATAAGACACAATCAAGTGTATAAAAAAGAGGGGATAACATAAGATAGTACTTTAGTAATCCCTAGTGGGGGAGATTTGGGCTTGGCAGCAGCTCAGTGGGGTGCATGAACTACAGAGGAAGAGTATTTACACTAATTTCGCAAATGTATGCGTTCAAAATAAAAATGAGTAATATAAAGCTCAGCAAAACAAGTGATACACAGAATAAGAATATACAGTGCAGCTATTTTCAATGAAATGCAAAATAGAGTAGTATATAAAAGATAAGATGAGTAAGGTGCAAAGGAGCGTAGGGAAATTTACATTACATTTAGCAGACGCTTTTATCCAAAGCGACTTACAATTATTCAAACACCGACGGACGCAGCCATCAGGAGCAATTAGGGGTTAAGTGTCTTGCTCAAGGACACTACAGCATGCTAGCAGGAGGAGCCTGGGATCGAACCAGCAACCTTTAGATTACTAGACGATGTGAAATGTGTAAACGCTGACAGCAGCGTGTTTATTAGGGGTCCAGCGCGCATTGTGACATCATCCAATTTGCTATATATGTGCAGGTTGGGGATCTGGGTCATTCGCACCCCTATATTTAGCAGTCCAGCCTGCAGGTATCTTGCCGGCTGAAAGTGCCCGGCGCACAGCAACTGCCACACTTACTGACAAGAACGAAGCGTTGTGTATTCAAGGCAGTCCAGACATTTTGTGGTCCCGAGTTTGGTCCACGTCGATCTATATTTGCAGCAGAAATTAACCAAAAAACTGTTTTCCTGATGGACACGGAGCTGACGTACGGGAAGTAGCCGAATGAAGGGGCCTGAGTTGGCGGAGTGGCGCGGGCTGTGGTGGTGGAGTGGGGCGCTCTGTGACATCATCCAATTTGTCATATGTGCCGGGTGTGGCTCTGGGGGTGCTTTCGGATGGGGCGAGGTGCGCGGTGCACTGCAGTCTGGACTCCATTGGTGTCTATTTGCTGCTTTGCGGAGGATCTGCAGATGGTCGAAACGAGGGACAGCAGAAACTGGCGCTGCGTTCCATGGGAACTCGGAAAATTAGTTTGAACTGATGCTGCGTTCCATGGGAACTCGGAAAATTTGTTTGAATTGATGCTGCGTCCATGGGAACTTGGAAAATTGTAATTTGGCTCGAAAGGGAGTGATGCTCAGTTCACGGGAACTCAAAAAAAGGAATTTGTGACTAACACAACTAACCTAGACCCCGTGCATTGCTGCCTGCAGTTACATTATTTGATATATATATATATATATATATATATAAGTATATTATGTATTTATTATTGCTATTATTAATAATTGAACGTTCTGTAAACAAACAGGTTTAGCCAAAAGATGCCAACTACATAATTAGTACAATTTAGACCTACTGAGCTGAAGGTCGTTTTCCTTTTTTTTTTTTGCTTGCTATAAATGGCAAAACTTGTCCTCCACAGCCATTGATTAACTCTGCCACGCAAAGCTCTGCTTACCGACACCGACTAATTCCATCGTTGTAATCCAGTGATGCCGAAATAATCTCTTGCCTTCCATCATCCCCTCCAGAATCGGTGCAGCGAGTTAAAATGGAAATGTTTGGGGTAAAACATCTGGATCAGTAGCCGCAGCAGTAACAGGTTCAGGCGCAGCCAAAGGGATTAGACATTTTTGGGGCTTAGAACAGATGTGGTGAATACCTCAGGGCGTAGGAGTAGCTTGAGATTATTTTCGCTCATTCTTTATTTGCCTCTAAAGCCTTTAAATATCCTGGCGGAGCAGAGGAAGGACAACGTCAAAGCATTTCCGTACTCCCTGAACCCCTCCACACACTTGACCAAGTCTTTCCTCAGTGCTGTGTATGACTTGAATGACTTAATAGGTGTGATTTAATAGGTATTTAAATGTGGAAATTAAATACTTTTTGAAGACGTTTGTTGATTTATGAAAATGAATTGCTGTAGCTGATGGATCCATCTATTATCAAGAAATATGTTGAAAGAAGTTCAATTTTTCTCAGCATGTTGGATTGAAGACTTCTTTCGGTGATTCATTAACCATCTAGTACTCTGAGAAGTTTTTGAGAATAATTTGCATATTTACTTGAGTAGTGTTTTTTACACGAGTGGTTTTATTGTATTTGCAGTCGAGCAGAATTCCAGTAATGTAACGGTATTTCTACTCGAATACATGTTTCCAGTACTCCTTCCACCGTGTTTGATGTGATTGGCTATATGTAAATGAGTGTATCTGATGACATCCTTTGAATCAGAAATACATATTGAATGAAGTTGTGTCGAGCTCTTTTTAAGAAGAAGAATACAATGCATGATGGGTAAAGTTACATGTGCTAGAAAATATTGACGTTTCAATTCATATCCGACTTTGTTCCACCGGTGGTCGTTTACACGAACAACCTTTACAAAATGCCAGAGATGCCTTGCTGAGCCGTGCTGTATCTCCTCCCTGGCCTCCAGGTGGTGGAGCTGCAGCAGCAGCTGAAGAGCCTCCAGCACCAGCTGCGGGTGGAAGAGGCTCGGGCCGGCGAGAGCCTCCGCCTGGAGCGGGACAGCAGGGACCTGTCTGACACCCTGTCAGCCCTGAGAGCCCAGCAGCATGAGGAGCACCTCACCAGGTCTCTCTCTCACACACACACACACACACACACACACACACACACACACACACACACACACACACACACACACACACACACACACACACACACACACACACACACACACACACACACACACACACACACAACACACACACACACACACACACCACTAACCCAGAGCCTCGTTGCCATGTCACCTCCAATTGGAAATGTCTGCCACTGTATTTTGAATTTTCAAATATTAAGTTCTCCTATATATCCCATGATCATTCATTTAATTCATATTTAATTCCAAGTTCAATTAATATATATATATATATATATATATATACATGTATATATATAAATTTGGTTTTATATTTTGTGCTCAAGTTCCCAATAAGTAATGGGTCTGTTTTTCTTGTTCATATATAAACTTCCATATTAGGAAATCGAGCCAAAAAAAAGTCAAGACATTTCCACTTTCCCTTTGAAATATCCTGTGGACAGGAGCTGACGGACTTCAGATCAAAGTAGCCTGGTTTCTTTAGCACAGACGCGTAGATGTTTTTACTGTGGTGGAGCCCGGGCGGAAGTTCAGAGGAAACAGTCAACTAGCCTGAACTTTAATTTGTTGTGTGCGCCTATAACAAGTATTAATGTAAACATTCATTCTTTGCATTCTTCCTGTTTTTTACTGGTTTTTAATGACTTTTATTTATCTATTTATTTATTTATTTATTTATTTATTTATTTATTTTTCAATTTTATTTTGCTATTTCTATTGCTATTTTCTTTTGCTTTTTACAAGGTTGTGGCTGGCCCTATGTATAAAATTGTAGTGGCCGGCAATATCTGCTTCCATGCTGTTCTGACAATTAAAAACCTTGTGCCTTTATCCAGATCTACCCTGATCCAACAAAGTCAAAGTGGCCCTGTTTGGGGTAGATGCAGGACCTACTTTAAGCCATTTATAGCAGGAGAAATCTGCTATTTACCTATTTTAAAGAGCTCCTGCGCCACTAGCGCCCTAGAACATGTTATATAAGTATGGCTCAGCAGCGCCATCTACTGGTTGAGGTCAGTACAAAGCGTGCAGGGAGGATGCTGATGTACATGGGTTAGGGAGTACTTTTAGTGGCGCTCTGCGTCGCAAATGGAGAAAACAAAATAAAGAAAGGCATTCCACTCTCTACCAACTGTGCATTGACTGAGTGGGGACTATGAAACCATGCCCGTTTTGCGACTCTTTGGCATTGAGACGCCCCCTCCCCAATCCTGCTTCTCGCCCACTTATTGGTATTCTTCTAAATTGAGCAGTGGGTGGAGTGAGATGAAATTACTCCTAAAATATTAATATTTTAAAATATATATTAAGTAATATTCATATTTAAATTAGAAAAATAGTAGGGAAATATGTAAATGTTGCGGTGTCGAGGCTGACGCTTTGGCCTCCTCTCCGCTCCCAGGAAGCTCCTGGAGCAGCGGGAGGAGGAGCTGCAGCAGCAGGTTCGCTCCCTCAGGCTGAAAGAAGCGTCGCTGAGCCGGAGCAACTCTGAGCAGAGCCACCGCCTCCAGCAGCTGGAGGCCCGGCGGGCGGTGCTGGAGGCGGAGCACGGCAAGGCCAGGGAGGAGGTGAGAAGCTGGGGCTGCGGTGGGGGCATGACCTGAGTGCTTTTTCAAGAGACGATTTGATCCTGATGACTTTCAGCTGTTTTCATAATTATCACATAGAATTTATATATTTTATATAATATATTACGTCTGTATGTCCTTAAAACGTGTTGAATTGAAGTTGGTATACTTAAAAACATTTTTACAAATATTGAAAGTCATTAAATAGTCTTACATTTAAATTTCCGAGGTACACAGTATATAAATTTTTGTCAAGATGAATCAAGTTGTTCTGCATCAACAGAAGCACTTGAGTCAATTTTTCTGATTTTACAAAACCCTAAAACCAAAGCTTTACCTAATACGTGGCGTGTTTCTTACGTTACTTTGTCCAGAAATCAGTCTTTAAATTCATTAAAATGCAGCTTAAAAAGTATTACAGTGAGCTCTCTGATACCTGCCTGATGAAACCTGATATCTGATAATACTCTCTGGCCCTGTTTATGTGCCTCGGGTGGATTTGCACGTTGGTGTCTCCTCCTCAAGCATCTACATTTTTTTTTGGGGGGGGGGGGGTATTTGTTCATTAAAATGCTATGTTTTAGCAATTCAATTAGTCTGAGATCCAGCCAAAGCAATCAGACTGGGTGTGGACTTATTTTTTCCGCTAAGCAATTTTGGGGGCTTTGACTTTCAATCTTTAAAAACCTTCATACTAAAGGTGGCCTCATGCTACAAAAAGCAATAAAAACTTTTCTGGCAGGGGCCCAGGGAACCCCCCCCCTTGTCTCATTGTCGCTACCACTTAAAAATCAAAGCCATACCCCATCTCCTAAGCTCGTCTGGTTTCTCTAACTCCAATTTACAGTAAACAGTTTACTTTAACTCTGTTGTCTGACTCCTTGTGGGAAATTGAGGCCCTTCAAGAGGGCGCAGGGCCTGGTGAGTATGGAAAGGCCATTAATCGCCTTGTTTTTTCGCTGTCACCCGGCGTGTTTTTGTTAAAAAGCCACTTACAGGACGATGCAAATTGTTGCAATGCGCTGTTTAATAAGCGGCAGACGACGGGTGCTGTTGTATACGTCTTATTAATGCTATACTTGTTAATGCTGCCAGGCGTCTGTTAGGTACATTTTCACTATATCTTCTTCCTCCCAAAAAGGCACGCGTACTGTCCCCTACAGACCCCCGGGTAGTACAATTTGTCCGAATTGGAGTTTTTCGGGAGTGAGACGTATACGCAGACAGAGACGTATAAGCAGACGTATACAATGCCACCTGGTTTATGGTGCTTAATGAAAAAACGCCTGGCGACGGCGAAAAAACAAGGCGATTAATGAACCGTTTGGCGTCTCATTAATTGCCCCACACGAATGTTCCTCAGTGGCCAAAGTTCAAACATGTTTGGTCCCTTGCTTGAAAAATATATATTTTTAATTGCTGCGCTGAGCGTCTGGAGCCTAACATGTCAAGTACATATTAGGTAGAATGTTTTTTTGTTTGTTTTTTTCTGAGATTGTTTGTTTGAGTTTGCAGCCATAAAATCCCGCCAGGAACTGACATATGGGTACCAAAAATTATTTTTTTTGTCTGAATTTGGCTTGGAATCATGTTCATTTCCTCCCCAGGAGTGAAATTCGTAATTTGGTTTAGTTTATTCGTAGCTTGCCTGCTGGCGACACATTTACCAGCTCCAGTTGATACATCTTGGAAGAATTATGAGTTTATCTTGATCACACAAAAGAAAAACATTATTTAGATTAAGAAAGATTCAAATTAAATCTCTACTGAAATCCCATGTGTGTAATTAGTGAGTGACATTTGTACTAAAGTCCTTTAACAGACCATTTAAAATAAAACTTTTTGGTCAGGGGTAAGCATCTTGCACTCCACTTTGACTTCTATCACAGGGTTCTTGAAACGCCATCAATTGATCAAAGATATTTGAGAAAACCCTCATTTTGACATCTCAGGAATGACTATCAGGGCTTTCATAAGATATTTATACATCAGAAATATGTGAGGCACAATCTTCAGCGATGTGGATATCATGACCAAGTATGTAGAGGCGTTGATGAGAACATCTAGAGCGGTCTATGAAGTTCAGAAAATGACATTACTTTGCTCTAACGCAGCCTTAAAGACAACATTTGACTCTATCCCAATATTACGATAACCAAAACCGCAGCTGATATCGGTGTTATCCTCAGGAGCGGTTGAACCAGAAGGCCTGTCTCCGGCTGCAGGAGGAGATGGTCTCCAGTCAGCAGGAGTGTGACCGGCTGCAGACAGAGCTGCAGCAGGTGCTGCTCCAAATGGACTCTCACGTCAGGTACGACACACACACACACACACACACACGCACACACACGACATGTCCTTCAGCCGCCCCCTCGGTGCAGCTGGGTCATTTCCCAGGTTGAACCTAAAGTATAATTCGTCACACTAACATCCACATCACAAAAAAGATGCTTCCCTGGTGAGAACTCTTTCAATCAGAAACGTCATTCCAAACACGCGCAGATTTCCTCCATATCATTTGAACTCGACGGTAAACATGGCTCAATCGTCTCTCAACGTTTGATCAAGAACTTCACTGGAAAGTCGCCGGCAAGCTTTGCCCCAAACACGCTTGCCAGGGTGACAGTATTTACTGTACATTTCTCACAGTTTTCACACACTCCAAATGAGGAAATGAAAGAAAGTTTAGCTCTCTGTCTCCCTGCAAATCAACTGTTTTGCAACCAACGGGGGGGGGGGGGATATTTGGACCAGATGCAGACAGGAAGTAGACAGAGAGTAGACAGAAGTCAGACAGGAAGCAAACAGGGCTGTGACCTGGTGAATGGTTTGCTCTGTTTGCACAACCGACACTCAACGCCTCGCCGTCAATGCATTTTTTAATTTTTTTATTTTTTCTTCTTGAAGTCACTTTTCAAGAGCCTCTTCGAAGCTTTCCGTTGGGCGCTCCTGTGTCCCTTCCCCCGCCTCACTCGTTCAAATTGTCTCGCCCCGGTCCAGAAAATACAACGACAAGCAGTCCCAGCACAAGTCCAAGCTGCGTCAAGCCAAGCAGGTCTTCCTGAAGACCACCGCCCAGCGGGACCGGACCATCCAGAAGCTGGAGCACGACCTGGCGCTGGCCACCAGCCTCTCTCACAAGGTCTGTGGACAATTCCTGCTCCTGAAACCCTGATAATACCCCCTCTAGAAGCCGATGTCGCCCCTCAAGAAGCTGATATTCCTCCTCTCCAAGCTCATGTTTCCCCTCTAGAAGCGGATATTTCTTTACTCAGGGTCCAGGGTTTTGAACCCTCGTGCAACTTTGGTGCCCAACTTTGGCCTGAAATGTTTGTGTTTTTGAAACGATCACTTCTAAATCGCATTTCATATACGGGCTTCAAAGTTTACTTCTCGCCAATTTAGTTTTTTCTTCATGTGACGCAACTTAATGATGATACCCGCCAAGGGGCTTATGTTAAATGTACCTTTAGGAGAACATTCTCTTCATTCTTCTGCTGCTCTGTCTGTCTCCTCCCCCTCCCCCTCCCCCTCCCCCTCCTCCTCCTCTTCCTCTGTGGTTTCTAGGAGAAGGAGTGGATTCGCACGGTGATGGACGAAAACGAGAAGCTCTTGGTGGAGAAGAGGGAGCTTCTGAAGAAAATGAGTGATGCGGAGGAAATGGGGAGCACCGGCATGAGGACGGCCTCTACTGTCCAGCACAGGTACTGCAACCCCAAACCGCACGGCTTCCCGGGCGCGGTGGGTCACCGCAGGAAAGTGACGGTTCAAGGGTGAGGCAGTGGGTTATCTGTGGGAAAGCGGTCGAAGAGTACAGAGACAGTGCATGTATTCATCTGTTGGAATAATGATCCCACATCTGTTAAGCACATCTGTGTTAAGCACTTTTCTTTAAACTCTTAACTGAGGGGCGGGTGGCTAGTGGCTTTTTATATAATTACATATATGATATACTACTATGAACTTTTAAAGAAAACAATTTTTTTGTTGGGGTTTTTTTTTTAATCACTTTTTGGCAAATTGTCACATTTTCGTTAAACAAACTACTTAAAAAAAAAAAAAATTGATGTTGAATTTTTGTGGAAAATCTTGTGATGTTGACTGTAGGGCCCTAATAGGCCCGCTGGCCACCCCTGCCCTAACCTATGAGGTTTAGTCCCATGTTTTTAAATGTAGTTGGTGATGGCCCTGCCATTCCACTAAAGTTTTAAGAGCTTCTAGTAGGGGAAAAAAAACAAAACCTTGTAGAGGCTTTAATGCGGCTTTACACAAAATCAAAACAAGTACAGGTAAAATGAGGTCCGTCAATGTCAAGCCAGGTTGTAGATCCTTTACTCGTCCAAACTGTTGTGCGCCAGCCTCGTCGATGTTCTTTGCTTCTTCGTGTACTTCAAATCCAAGCCGACGGCAGCCTTTACAGTTAAAATTAGACTTGGGAGCGTGGACATTATTTGTTTGTCATCTCAAGTGGTTATTTATAGTCACGGTTCAGTGAAATGAAAGCAGAATAGAGAAATGAGTGTTTCTCACTCTCGGGTTTCTGTTGTGGCTAATGTGTGATGCGTGTGTGACAGGGTCAAGGTGTTGGAGGTGGAGAACAGGCAGCTGCAGGACCGGACCCTCCTGCTGTCCAACCAGGTGGGCTCCCTGGAGCGAGCGCTGAGGCACAGCCAGCCCTTCTACAACCTGGAGGTAGTGGCTTCATGCGCAGGGATGTCACTTGTTTAAAGTTGCGTATCCAGATCCCGCAGTCGGACCCTCCCCCTAGTGGCCGTAGGATGAACTGGGTCTGGGTTTCGTGTCAAAAAAGATGTCGGGGAAAATGTGGGAGCTTGTTTTTTCCATGATTACCATTTTCCATGATTAAGAATTTATAAAACGTCCTTTTTATAGTGTTTGCAAAGGGCAAACAAAAAATAAAAAACATGCACAATTCACTTATATAAAACTACATTTATTGATAGTGCATATGGTGATATCCAAAGTTAACCTTAATAACGTCATTATTGTAGGTACGTGACTTATTTACTTAGTTTTGAGCCTAATTCCAACAAAAAAATTGACGTTACTTCCGGGTCGTCGTGTCGTCGCCGAGACTTGTGGCATTAGTTGAAAAATTTGAATGCATCCTGGAGCCTCGATCAGACACATTGTTCTTGTCGTTTGTCGGATTCGATGGAAAGCAAGCTTTAAGGTTGTTGTTGTTTTTTTTTTGTTGTTGTTTTCTTTTCCATTCGTATTTTGAAAAGTAAAACTGAGCGGTAGAATGGCTGTATAGTTTGAAAGTTTAAAAAGTTGTCAAAAAATGGTTTATTTGTTTTTTTCCAGCACGACGTCCGGAAAATGTTTCCCTCTGAGAGTCTGACTGGTGACTGCACCCTCCATACATCCTCTTTAAGGTAGGATCATTATTTTAATTTTTTTTGATTTTTTATTTTTTTTTGTCCTGGGTGACATCACCCCCATATGTAATATCAGCCCCAATTATTTCATCATTTATTTTTGTCAAATCGTTAGATTCCATAATAATGTTTCCATCTCCTAACATATTCCAAGGAGAATCTTTCTCCAATGTTGCGATGAATAAAATGTGAATTGGTCGGCCCGCACAGATTTTCCTTATTCCCCCTCCTTTATCTTTCTTTTATCTTTTTTTTAAGTTTTACGTTATTGTTAAATATATTTTTCCAATGATGTCTGTTAATCCTCATTTAGCAATCTCATTCTGTGGCATAGCTGACACTTCCAGCTGGTCTCTCAGTCACATCTGAAACCAAAATACCAAAACATAACCCTCGCTTTTTGACTTCTGCTTCTCAACAACGAAGTTTTTAAACTGTACTGGGAAAATATAAAGCAAATGTGGGGGCGTATAGCTTTTGCAGTTTGAATGCTGAAAATGTGTAGTTGTGTAGATTTTGTCCTTACCGTGTATGTGCGTGTGTGTGTGTGTGTGTGTGTGTGTGTGTGTGTGCGTGCGTGTCCGTGTCCGTGTGTGTGTGACCAGTTTGACGCCCAGCACATGTGACGCACTGGGAATCCTGGACACCATTTGCCGGATGAAGGCTGGGGAGCGCGTGATGGAGGTCTCCCAGGCGTCCTTCTCCATCCCTCCGCCCCAACCCTCTGAGCTGGGCTACCTGAACGTCACCTCCCCCATGGTTCCTCCAGGTACTAAAGACGCAGGGCAAAGCCCCAGAGAAGCCCCGGGGTGACCGGGAACTACTACAGCAACTATGCTTCGTTGCTGCCCTACCATCTGTATTAATCGGCTACTGACGTATGGTACTTCCAGTAAAAGGCTCCTCATAACCAAGCAGCTGCCATTACCGCCGCGTGTTGAAGCCGACGCGGAAGTGCTTTAAACTGCAGTTCGGCGAATCACCACTAGGCCGCTAGGTGACGCTTCAGAAATGGAATTCCTGAACGGAAGTCAATGGAAAAAGTAGAAGTTTCTCGCTAGAAATACAGAGTCATTACATTTGTTCCTTAAGAGTTAAGGATCGCTACAGCCAAGTTGACATCCTCCACTGGGTGTCCGGGTTGTGACTTTGAAAGTTATTGTTCCAGAAAGAGCGTCCACCTAAAGAGAGGTCAACTTGGGTGTGTAGTCGGCCTCAGAGGTTGCCGTATTTCTCCCTTCTGCCGCCTGCCTGGCGGTTTCAGTCCACGGGAGGCTTCAAATATCCCCATCAGGAACCAACGGGTGAGGTCACAGGCGCCACGGGCGATTGTTTTTTTTTTTTTTTTTTTCTACAACCAATCATATCCATTGATAAGGCCGAAACGCCGCGCAGAACCGGGGGGGGGGGGGACGTCGAGCGCGCCCTTTAATTCAGTCGACAGAACAAGAGGAAGTCCGACAGCTTGTAGTTTGTACTGGAGCCCTTTGACAGCTGGGCTCGGCCTTCTGGGATTTCAGCGTGGCAATCTTTCCCTCGGCTGAGTGCTAATGTGTTTCTACCATCACGTCGTCTTGCAATAAAGAGGTTTAACACCTGCAATACAATGTAATAACCCACTGTAAGAGGAAACACTCAAGTATGAGATGCAGCGCAAGGTGCTGTCTCGCTTGAGGATGCCGTCGTCTCGTTCACGCGCACATTTTGTGAAGGGATAACAGGCACGTTCAATCATTGCGGGGCCATTTTCTCCAGCCTGGGATTCAGTCGAATTGATTCCGATTCCGATCGAGAAGAAAGACGTGTTGTCCCTACCTCCCGACAGGATTTGGTAAAAGTCTTCATTTACCAACTCACCCGCTCCGCAGCTACGTCACACGTTTCGTTGCTCTGATTGGTTGTAGGTTCATCCAGTCGCGTCCGGAGACATTTTGGTCAGCGCCCGTTGGTAATGCCTCTTGGAAATCAAAAACGAACAAAGATTGCTGACTAATACGCATTTGAGAATTGGTGTGGCGATGCCAGGCTACTAAAGTGTGACTGATGTCACGCCGTACAATCAAATGGAACTGGTTTTGAATAGAGCACTTTAGAAAAGAGGGAAAGTTGATGTTGTCCACGTGACAAAATATAAATGTAGCAGAGCATAAAGAGCATTATAATCGAAATAAGGCATTATTATTATTATTATTATTATTATTATTATTATTATTATTATTTTCTTTTATTAACCCACTTTAGTTAGAAACCCAGTAAGAGTTTTATATGAAAAGAAGCCTGGGATTGGGTTGGCGACATTCATCTTAAACGTCGCGGTACTGCCACTAAAAAAGCGGAAAGTATTTGATATGGATGTGGAGCGGCTCGAGTTTGGCATTTGTCGGAGATTCTCTTAGCCTAGAAACAGCCTGCAAGGGAGCTCGGCAGCCCAAGCCACGCCAAGTATTCACAAGGCTCGCCCAACCTTAGCTCGTGGCACAAATATTCAACATGAAAAGGTAATAATCCAGGCGGTTCCAAATATATAACGAATATTTGACGATGTTTACACAGAAAAAGGCTGAAGGGAGATTAGAAAGGTCTTGTATTTGAAATGGGGCGACGTACGACACTCTTCTCGCGGGAGAGAGGTCTGCGGTGCCTTCTAGAGACGGCCTCTAAATATGCATCTATTTTATATGATTCATAGCGACTAGTCAAGGTTTTTTTTTTTTGTTAGTTTTTTTTTTTCTCACACGGCTATAAATGGCAAGTTTTTAATTTATGAAGCCACTGCTGATTTTGTCCATGTGCCATCGATATGCCTAAAATTATGACTTAAGATAAGTATTTAACTTTGTGACGTTTGTGTACATTGGAATGTAAGGACATGTTATGGGCGATAATCACTTGTGTTTGGAACTGCCCATGTATGTATATGTATGTAAAATGTTTGTTTTTCAAATAGAAACCTATTTTCCTAAATAAAAAGGTCACATATTCATATTTTTTTTTGCAACCTGTAGTTGTTTTGTATTATGCAAAGTCAGTGTTCCTTGTTTTTGTACGCATTTGAAGTGAATTGTACAGAGCCCAGAAGTCCGGAGGGGAAGCCCTGGCTGGAAGTTCCTTTGAATATTATTTGTATGCATTAAAGTGCGAATCCATAAGAGAATCCCATATTTGATATTCATCCCATATTTAGTTTGACTGCCATTTTGGTTTTTGAAACCGCCATTCAGTTTGCCTTATGGCTGTGCTCCTCTATGAAGAGTTTCCATTGTTGGTGGCGGTGTCCGCCTTTCCTGCTGTGAATGTGAAAGTCAGCCACGGTGAATTTGATAAAGCAGATTAGCGAGTTACAAACACAAATTGATCGGAAAAATGTTAACTTTGGTGAAAGGAAAGCATTTGAGAGAGAAGACGAGGGTCAACCTGGACGTTGGAAAAAATAAAAAATAAAAGTTGCAGTTTTGAACAGAATTATGGGACTTGTAGTGTAATCCACCAAACAGAGGATCTTATGGATTGCCACATTAAAAAATATATATATTTAATTCAGCTTTATATACAAAATAGGCATTAATGGGCGTTTATAACAGTCTGTTTATTAAAACAAGGTAAAGATACAAAGATGTTTTGTTTTTTTTGTTTTTGTTTTTTTTTCGTTGTTTTTTTTGTTTTAACATTGATATTTTTAGTTTTACTTCTCAGTCCTGGCTGTGCATATTTAGTTGTCTAGAAACTGTATATGAAACCACAATGCAAGACAGGAAAAAGTGTAATAAATCTACGCCATATCTTTTGATAGAGAACATGGGTTAAACGGTTATCATACAGATTACATCTCGGGTACTCCATGCGGAAGGAAAACATAAAAATAATAATAATAATAAAATAAAAACATGTCAACACGACTGAATACTGCAAAAAACACAATACAGGGTAATGGAAAGTAATGGTCATGGCGTGAGAAAACAGTTAAGGCTTATACGTAAATAACTGGTGTAAAACATGGATATTAATAACATACAGGTAGACTAAAATCATTACAGTAAGTCCATACAGAAACATACCTTTTACAAAAACCCAAATAGAAAGGTTTATGAAAACAGAAAATAGGTTCTATAAATGAGTTAACATGTTTTACAGTACAGCAACATGTACAATTCCCCCATTATCTCAAAAGAGAGAAGAAGTTGAAGAGGCAGGGTCTGTTGTTGGCGTAAAATGTGTGTGATTTGTATTTTTATTTTATTTTTTTCAGGCCAGTGGCTTGAGTATTTATTTTTCTTTCTTTCTTTTTTTTAATTTTGAAAACATACTATATACTGTATATGTATTTTACACTATCTCTCAACACCATCTCAAACTGCGAGTCTGCTCATAGCACCGTTCATCTGCGCCCTGCGAGAACACAGGGCTTCCTGTTCGTACCATCCAGAGCAACCAGAGCTTAAAGGTTACAGTAAAAATACATCAAACAATACTGTGTACGAGGAAAGGATACGTAAAAAAAAAACCAAAAACAAAAACAAAAAAAACAACGATGGAAAAAGAGTTGAAAGATAAGCAACACGCCTACATTGCCATGGCGGCAAATGGAATAAGCCTCAAACTGCAATTCAGTTCACATGGGTAAAGCTTGTTAAAATGTTTTTTTTTTTTTGTTTTTTGCTTTTAATATGGAGTATAAAAAAATACTCTATCCGGACAGAACACTTTCACATTTTGGTCCAATATTGAGCTTTGTTTTTTTTCTGTTTTTGTTTTTGTTTTTTTTGTTTGTTTTATTGACTTCTAACTTGATTCAGATTTTAGTAAGTTTGAAAACAAGATGATACAAGTGCAATGTGTGACTGATCAGAAAGATGGTTCATAAAGTGTAAATGGGCAAAACATTGCAAGTTAACATTAAAAACAAATCTTCGAAGAAAAATGAAACCAAAACAACCAAAAAAAAAACAACCTTAATAAGGTTCATATGGCACTATTTACTTTGACGTCGGAACATCTCAAATATCTTCAAACGTTGTCTTTAGACCGTGGCAATTAAATTTCATACATCCTGTAACTTTTTTTTGATAGTTTAAAGGGGAAATCCACTCCGGTCTCGCTTGTCTACAGAATGACATCAGGCTATGGAGCTGAGCTAGAGCAGGGAGCCTCAAACCACTTGCCCGGGGGCCACATCTTGGCCGCCAGACAATTTAACACGGTCCGCTGCATGTTTATCACAATATACTGGTAAATTTAGCCTACAGATTAAATTCAAACTCACCATGTTTTAAAAAAATAAATCCATGCCTTTTCACTTGATGTTTTCAGAGTATAAAACTGAATATTACAAGGATGTCTTTTTATGTTTGCCAGCCACACATTTGCAGGCTTCCCACGCTTTGCCGTGGAATTCCCCTTTTAATGCCGTTTGAATACAATGTTATTTTGAAATTGTCATCTACCGATTGCCTTTCTCATCGTTTTGATTTAAATTACCCTGTAAACGTATATATATTTATATAAGCAACATAAAGTTAATTATTTTTGAGGAAGAAGGGAAAAAAAAAAAAAAAAGTAACAAAAGACTTAAGTTTGGACAGTCAGAACTCCTAGCTGCCCCAAAGTGACGCCTTCTGGCTTTTCCATCCGACGAGGTTAAAACAACGCGAGCCAAAACCACAAGGCCTTGAAAGTGCTTTAAGATTATCTTTGGATGTCTCCAGAATACACCCAGCAAACCTTTTTTTTTTTTTTTTTCTCTCTCTCATTCTTTTTTACTTTACAAATTTTTTTAATTCTTTATAAGGGCTAATATCATCTGGCACATTTGGAGGAAAAACCCATTAAATGGTATATAAAAAATAAAAAAAAATAAAAACAAAATTGTCAATTTGAGGGGCCAATGCGTCAGGCAGTTTACATGACGCCTATGAAAGTGCTTATTGAATCTGACGTAAGACATTCCCGGCCACTTCATTCTGTGTAATAATATCTCGCTGACTGAATCCTTTACATTCATGGACAAAAGCAAAAAAAAACAAAACAAAAAAAAAAACGCGCCGTGCTCGTTTCGACAGATGGTCCGTGCCAAAGACAGATCAATGGGGGGGTCCGCCGACTGAATGCTCGCGTCGGCAGTCGTGAGTGCAGCTCTAACGTGAACTAGGAATCCCAAAAAAAACCAAAAAACAAGAAAACAGACGTGGGGAGCTCAGATGAGAGAGATGCGTATGGGGATGCTGGGGGACTCAGTTCTTTGAGGGGACTGGTGGCTCACTAGGTGCTCCACCACCGTGTGTTTGGACATGTGCTTCATAAGGTAGGTCTCCTAAAAAAAAGGGACGGAAGGAGAAAAAGGTTAATAAAATAAAATAATAAAAAATTTTAAAATTCAATCAATAACACAAACAGATACGCAATCCAGGCTGTCTGCAGGTTCCAGATAATTAAGGCTTTAAAAGATTTTTGGACAAATCGCCTCTTGTTCAATTAACTGTTACGAGTAAAGTTCCGTATATTTGGCGTGGAGAGGTAAGTATTTGGTAGAATGAGGGATGTTCTAAAAATGTTTCCTTCAGGTCAGATATAAGGGTAAGTGATTAGGAACTGGAATAAATCCACCCAGTTTCGTTTTTTTAGGTAATTACAATGATTACCATGTATTTCTCTCGACAGGTAGAGTGAGTTGGGTTCTAGTACAGGTAAGTATTAGGTTGAGCTGTAGGTTTAGGGTTTTCAACATCAGACATGCTGACTCTGAAGCAGAAGGACTCGACTATATAAGTATAGTGTGTGTGTGTGTATATATATAAACATATACATGGATAAATAAAATCGGATGAATCCCTGATGTTGAATTTGAGAGCATTTCACAACTCTTTAAGCCCCATGTTTGTCAAAAAGATCGAGACAGTCTAAAAAGCACCTGCAGACACCCTGCCAGATCAACCGGTTTTAAAGTCAACAAACTGAGATGTGTATGCAAAAACAATGTAACTATTATAAGTACAACTATTTCGAGTTTTACTATTCCTGGTTCTATTGTTTTTTTTTCCTCTCTCTTATACAGTTTAAGTGCAAATAATGTATTCTCTTGTGAAAAAAAATTAAATAATTCAGATCATTTGAATGAATTAAAATTAATCAATAAACCTCAAATTCCAATGCTCTTGACAAAAATCTGTGAGATTAGACTTCTAGGGTACGACGCTTCGCCCCCCGGTCGCTTGGACCAATGCCTGAACAGGGATCCTACCCCGACGCTTTCCAAGATCGACATATACACGTGCCTCTGTGCGTCACAGAGGCGACTTGAAAAATGTGGCGTGCATGTCAACCTTGTTGAAGATACCGTTGAAGTGCGCGGAGAGAAGAATAAAGCCAAAAATGTGCGCTGCACTCACTGAGGTGTAAGCCCGTCCACACATACTACAGCAGTAGGCTTTAGCGTTTTTGATGGCGTGCGCCGACAAGTGGATCTGCAATGACGCCGAGTCCGAGTAGGCACGGTAGCAGTTGGGACATTTATACGGCTTGTCTTTATTGTGCTGCCTCTGGTGGGACTGTTCAGGGAGAGGGGGAGAGAAAAAAAAACATGAGATGTTAATCGTACGACCATGTTCATTGGTTATCTTTTTTTTTTTTATCTTTCTCACTGCTTTACAGTTGGAATGGAGCTGCGTGACGGCGTTCTGACCTGGAGATTGGAGAGCTGAGTAAAAGCCTTTTCACATCCGGGGTGGGCGCACTTATAAGGCCGATCACCAGTGTGGATTCTGCGGCAAAGTCAAAGGGGTCGGGAAATTAGTGACGGGAGGCTCGCAGAGGACCAATCTTTTTAAGGGACTGGGGAGTCACCCCGGCAAAATGAGCCGTTTGTCGGCTTTCGCTTGACACTGACTCAAGGGTCCGAGTCTCAATCTGTGAACAAAAACACCCGTGAGCGGATGAGCGAGAGCTCGAGTGAACCGAAAACATTTGGCAAAATTCACATTGAATGTGACTGATTCACACTTGTAATATCGTTTACCAGATTGGAACGGATCTTGGAAAATACATGTTAATATCACAGTCGTACAAACATAAAAATGTGACGTATCATCAGGAAAGTGGCCGATGCCAAATGTGTGGCGCTGTGCACACGCCCCTGGCCCCACGCCGCTGGACTCATTTAGGGTTGAAATTGCGATGAAAGGAGAGAGAATTCGAATTAGTTGAGAATTACGTGAATTCAATAGCAGTAATCCAAGAGAAATCATTTCATCTGTACAGGTCAAAAGACAAATACTTTCCGAAACCTCAGAGCGAAATCTCTGGAAAAACCGCTGAATCAACGACCGCAAGGAAATGCGAAAACTGAAAAACAAGTTAATCGTCACAACTTCTCAGGAGGCCCCCATTTGTGTTCGGCAACAAGTACTACACGGTGGAAGACGTGCAAACACACTGCTGTATTTTGGCCTTTTTGTTGTTTTGTCAAACTGTTTTCACCAACTGTTCAGTGAAACGACACTTCCACTCGTCGCGCTTCCTCCTCCATTTTGCCTTCTCCCCCACCCTCAGCCATTTGCACCACATCAAGTCGGCGGGTGTGGCCGAGAGAGAGAGAGAGAGAGAGAGAGAGAGAGAGAGAGAGAGAGAGAGAGAGAGAGAGAGAGAGAGAGAGAGAGAGAGAGAGAGAGAGAGAGAGAGAGAGAGAGAGAGAGAGAGAGAGAGAGAGAGAGAGAGAGAGAGAGAGATTTTATTTTCCAACTATTCTCTTATAATCGACAGTTTACAACACATTACACACTATGCATTTCTTGAGATTAGAAATATCACTTACTACGTGTGTATTCCCTGACAAACAAACTACTTGGCTGTATGTCATCCACAGCGTTGCAAACAGGCCTCGCACGTCCTGTCCTCACACAGAGCATCCTGGACCCCGTGTCTGCCTGCAGCTATCAATCCCTACCGTTATCGCTGGGATTTTTCGGGCGTCTCTCTGGGCTAAAAGTATCTGGAACGCGACAATCGCAGCACGCAGAGACGCCGTCGAGGTCTCGTGACAACCGCAGCCGTTTCGGACGTCTCGTTGCCCGAGTCCGATCGACGCGCATCTACACCCGGAGCAGAAATTTGTGAAAAGCTGTTGTCATTTTTTTTTTTTTTTTTTTTTTAACCGGAAGTAGAAGAACCTCGAAGCAATCTGATTGGTCCAGCGGCGGGATGTTCAGACCAGCGACCAGGAGACGGCAAACCGGGGGAAAATGGTGCCGCGTTCCAGAGAACCCGGAGAACTGTACCCAACACGACCCCCCCCTCTCGGCGTACTGCTGCCTGCAGCTATATCTATGATGATTATTATCGTCATTATTATTTAAAAAAAAATGCATTTGCGGAGTCATGCGCTGGGAGAGTGACCTGGTGTGCTGCTGCAGGTGCGACAGCTGGCGGAAGGAGTTCTCGCAGTAGGAGCAGTGGTACGGCTTGATGCCCAGGTGGATGCGCAGGTGCTGCGCCAGGTACGAGGCGTTGGCGAACGACTTGGAGCAGTGGGGACACTTATGCGGCTTGGCCTCCGTGTGCGACTTGGAGTGCATCTGCATCTCCGACTTGGTGAAGAAGGTCAGCGGGCACACCTTGCACCTGCGGGGGAGGAAAAGGGGGGGCATTTTCTTTTTTTATCCCAGAAAGCCAGCCCGCCGCTAAGTGTCGAGAGCGGCGTTCTCCAGGCAGGGTGCAAGGACCCCCCCGGATGGTCCTTCAAGAGGTTCCAGGGGGCCCCAGCTTCAGCAAGATAGGATGAGGATGAGATCTAACTTTTTTTTTCATAGTCCTTGTGGGCAAATTCAGGTCACAGCAGCAAAATAAGTAGGAAGATGGTGATGAAAAATAAAATTAGGGGAATAATAAAAACAATAATAATAAAATGTAAGATAAAAAAAAAAAATATGTATGTTTATATTACTAGGTCATTTTATTCACAAGATGTTAGATATAAAAAAATAACTGAATGTTATAATTATGTTCTTATTTAAAATGTAATAATTTGATATGAAGGGAAATATCAAAACAAAGCGAAAACATATAAGGAAATATGTGATAGAATCAGACAATAATACATAACATTTGTATGAAAATAGAGATGTAAATCTGTGACATCTCAGAGGCTTTTGAACAAGTGCACGACCTCAAAAAGAATATTGGTTTCATTCATGTAAAAAAAACCCTTTAATTATTGTTAATGTTGACTGGTCATTCTGCTGTTCTCTGCTGGGAGCCAAGAAAAGCAAAAGTCCCACCTCGTCATGTGCAACCTTGTTCTATTTATTTTTTAATAAAAATCTAGAATTCTGTTCTAAACACATTACTTGGAATGGAGCAAAATAAATAGAATAATTTATTTCCTAAACATTTTAATAGTGTTTTTATGACGCCACTAACAACCATACGGTAAAGAAACAACGCTTTGATTTTGGGACGGGTTGCATTGACTTTGGGACGGTTAAAATCGTTTTTCAGGACGGTGGTGGAAAAAAAGTTAAGACCGGAGCCCTGAACCTCTATGTCGCTGCCTGGGAAACTCTCCACATGACGCAAGTGCCACTGCTTTCAGTCACTTTAAATTACCACAATCCTTAAATTGAAGAATTTACTCAATAAAGATGAAATCTTCACTTTTGGTCGGTGAAAACAGACCTGGGGACCCGCACGAAGATTTCAATAAATGATGCCCTGACGCCGCGGTGACATCTTTCTCCAAGCTAAGGAAGATGAAGTGCAGCAATGAATCATGCACACTGTGTTCATGATTTGCAAAGGTCGTTGGTTACACAGCTTATTGTTGTGCAATAAATTCAGATTATTAAGTCATCCTCTCCTTGCGATCACTTTGGTTTTAAGTCTCGACGATACGGAGCGAGCGAAAATCTGAACGCAAATATAAATTGCAGAGCGCCTGCTGCGCCGTCTGACCCGAAGCGGACCGCGCCAATACCGCATCCCACACGCCTCGTCTGTTTAGGGCTTTTTCGGTGCGTACCGCCGGGCTCGGGAAAAAAAAAATTCTAGCGTGCATCACAAAAACATGCATCACTATTATTAGCAGTGTCATTGTTATAGCTGCAATATCGCCACCATTCCATTGCCATTTTTATAATATCATAGACACTTCATTCCACATTGGAAATTTTTGTAAATGTTAATTGCCAAAATGAAGCAAGAATCAAAGACTGCATTTGTGACCAAGCTACAACAAAGATTTGTTTAAATCACCGATGCAGATTCCGTACAACTCATTATGATATGATTATTATAATTATAATAATTGTTTCCAATTTTCTGACCTGTATGTTTTTCCCTCTTTGGGCGCGATGGTGATGCACCCTTGGTCCGCGAGGATCGGGTACGGCACCACCAGCAGCGGACCGGACGACCCCTCCGCCTTTATCTTCTTGCGTCCCCTGGGGGCCTTGGGCGGGGGGCCCAGGAGCCCCGCCAGGCCCCCGGCCTTCATGTGCTCCACGCCAGGCCCGCTGGCGAGCCCGGAGATGAGGTTCAGGGAGGGGGCACCGCCCATGCGGTTCTGGCTGGAGGTGGGCGTGGTCGGGGTCAGGGCCTCGGAGGTGCTGTGGCTCTCGGGTCGGGATGACTGGGCCAAACCTGCGGTGGGGGAGGGGGAGGGGTCACAACCACATTCTAGGAGCAGTCGCAGCTCCATGGTGTGTTTTGAAAGCCGAAGTCTGTGAGAATTGAAGAGGACCGTGGCTTCGGACTCCCGCTCTCCCGCCACATCTTTAAATCTAGAACCTCTGCTCTTTCTGAGTGGGTTTTCCAGCATCAGCCAAGCTTTGCCTGCAACCTCACACCACTCGCCTTGTTTGAAAATGATCCAAGCCTTTGCACGCTTTTCCACCTATTTCAAAATTATACCCATGTTATATACTGTCTCTATATATATACTTTATTACTGTCTCACAGCAAAACACCTCGAGCCTCTCTGGGTGGAGTCTGCATGTTCACGTGGGTTTCCCCCCCAGCGGCCTCCCCTCCCTAAAGACACGCGTGTCAGGGTTAGACGCCCCTGCCGATGCCCTTGACCTAGGCAGTGGCTCCAGAGCTTTGTCCCCCGGGCGTCCGTGGCTGCCCTCCGCTCCTACATAGTGAGGATCGGTCCAATGCAGAGAACCAACTTCCCCCACGGGGCTCAACGAATCAATTTCTGGCGCCGTCGCCCTACCTGCCCGCTATACTCTACTTCCTCCGTCACGGCATTCGAGGTCCAGCTGCCTCCTGTTCTGCCATCGGAGAACGGAGCGGTCGTGCTTGTGCAGAAACGACGCCAAGATGGCCTTCCTTTAAAAATGCCGCACGGCTATTCTTGCCCTTACTAAACTCCCGCCAACTCAAAAGCACCTTGAACGGCGACGCTTTAGCTCCTCCGTCTCCGTGATGCCGCAGAGCGACGCTGACCGCCGCGCCAGAGCGAGGGTGGACTCACCGATCTGCCTCATGTGCCAGTCTTCCCACAGTCCCTTCGCCTTCAGTGCTGTCTTGTCGTCCATATTCGATTCTGTGAAGTGTGAGGGGGTGACGGCAGTTTTAACCCAATGCATTATGACAAATTTTAATGGCATCGCACGCAGTTCTGAAGGCAGGAGGACGCGACACAGACTTTTAGATGCGGTTGCCAGTTGGCGACCACAGCCACCGGCTGTGGGTTGCCAAAACTGACAGAACGGTTGCCGGATTTCTAATCATTTTAGAATTGAGCGATAATGCTGCTATATAATTATAATCGACATTTCAGCATTGTCACTTGTTTCACCATTTTTCACGGGTCAAATAAATGCACCGGGAAGACAAATTTTCCTTGCCGTGGGTTTCTAAACATGCAGAGGTATACCACTCTTATTAACAACCAGGAAACCAGACTGCAAGACGGTCGACAACGGCCCAAATATGGGTTTACCCTGGAAAGTACTGGACAAAGCAGTGTAGGATCATGGCATCAGAACAGTCTGAATCTGAACCTTTTCGGTTGTTTCCAAATTAAATTGAATTGCTGAAAATGCTTGTGGAAAGGGCAGATAATCCCCTCATATCACTATGACCCATCAACACAGTCATTTTTAAATCAGAATCTGAATTAATTTATTTCGCCAGGTGCATTTACATTACACAGAATTTTTCACGATTTGGAGGATTATGATAATTATAAGTATAATAAAAATAGCCACATGTATAAAAATACAGAATATACAAATGTGATTCTACACACAGCACAAGTTATTGTATAAGTGAAATGAGAAATTAGTATAAAATATAATGATACACTATTAAAGTACAGTTTTATTGTACATATATTATTGCACAAGTATGTTTGTGTAAATAGAAGTAAAATACCTATTTATAAATCGTCATTAACCTTTTATGCGTCAATCCCCTGAGAAAAATCCCAATTCCCAAATGCACTTTGGCAAATAAATTTGTCCCCATTACCTGGACCGGAGGTGGAGGCGGGGCGGGCGTGCAGGGCGATGTCAGGCTGCCCAGAGCCCTGCGGGTGGGGGTGGTGCCCGGGGACTTGCTGGGGCTTGGACATGGGCATGCCGTGTTGGACGCCGCCGTCGGAGGGCACCAGCAGGGGCTGCTGGGAAGGGGTGGAGGTAGGAGGCAGGTGCAGCGGGCGGATCTTCTCGGCCATCAGCTGCTCCTTGATCTTGTTAATGAGCACCAGGTTATCCAGCTGAAAGGGTTAACGGGCCACGCTCAACACAAAACGGGCTCCGTGTCTGAATGTCATTCGTGTCTCCAAAAAATAATCATAACAAAGCAAAAGATGTCTGAGAATACAGGGTCCGGGTTCACATCCTCCAACCAGAACTGTCACATGTGTAAGGCCGACTCAATATATCGCTATAATATGGATACTGTGATATGACACCAGATATCGTCTGGATCATTTTGATAATCAAGTGTCAAAGGCAAATTATTAATTGTAACTTTCCCATTTTTAGTAAGGGATCATCAGTATGTTGCTGAACGACTAGGAAAAGACATTCACACATGGATACAAACAGCAATGGAAGATAAAAATGTCCTTCAGCACCTTAAAGGACCAAACCGGCGTCCAACTGAGTTTCGGGGGGTTCACTAGTCAGCACACATATCACACAGCAGCACACATCACACTGATTCTGAGATTTGGTGAGAAAACAACCTTAAAATCATCTCCCAAAGCCAACTTTGTTAACATACTTTTGTCCAATGTACATAATTCTGTCGTATTTTGTATTTGTTGAAGCAATGGCGCGTCTGCATTTTCAAATGGAATGAACAAATACAAAATTAGGCAAAATTAAGTAATTTTGACAAAAAAGGTCAGACAATATAAAGAATTTGAAATGTCATATCAATATATATATAATAGATATATAATATATATAATAGATATGAGTGCTGACTAGAAAACGGGCGAAAGCTCAATTTGACACTTGGTTCGGTTCTTTAAAAGGACTTGTTTTTTTATATCCTTAGGAGAAAAGAAGTATAAACATCTAAATCTCCCAAACTGTCCCTCCGATGTGCTCATACCTGGCCCGGCATGGAGGGCGGTGGCGGCCAGAAATATGGGTTGTTGAATCGAGGCTCCGCCATCCTGAGGTAAGAAACACACACACAAAAAATATATATATACACTGTGTGTACACACACACACACACAAAACATTAAAACCATCCCTAATAACCACTAATATTGTCGCCTCCTGTCGCCAAAACAGCTCTGACCCGTGGAGGCATGGACTCCACAAGACCTCTGAAGGTGTCCTGTGGTGTCTGGCACCAAGACCTTTAGCAGCAGATCCTTTAAGTCCTGGAAGTTGCGAAGGTGGGGCCCCCATGGATCGGGCTTGTTGTTCCAGCACATCCTACTGATCCTCGATCTAACCCCGGCCATATACATGACGGAGAACAAAATGTGATTCACCAGACCAGGCCAACTTCTTCCTTTGCTCCATGGTCCAGTTCTGACGCTCGCGTGCCCATTGCAGACGCGCTTTCGCTTTTTCGGCGCTGGTCAGGGGTCATCATGGACACTCTGACCGGTCTGCGGCTACACAGCCCCATACGCAGCAAGCTGTGGTGCACTGTGTGTTCTGACACCTTTCTATCATAGCAGCATTAACTGTTTCAGTAATTAGTGCTACAGTCGCTCTTCTGTGGGATCGGACCAGACGGGCGACACTTCGCTCCCCACGCGCATCAATGAGCCCATGGGCGTCCAGGACCCTGTCGCCGGTTGTCCTTCCTTGGACCACTTTTGGTAGGTACTAACCGCTGCATACCGGGAACACCCCACAAGCTGACCCAGTCGTCTATAGTCACAATTTGGTCCTTGTCAAAGTGGCTCAGATCCTTACGCTTGACCATTTTTCCTGCTTCCAGCACGTCAACTTCAACAACTGACTGTTACTTGCTGCCTAATATATCCCACCCCTTGATGGCGAATGATATTCACACACACAGACACACTTTTTTTACATAGTAATTTTAAATGTTGTCTTTAAGGCTGCATTACAGTAAATGAAGTGATTTTTTTAACTTCATAGACTGTTTAACAGTTTAGACATTAGACTGTTTAGACATTAATAATATTCCCGAATTACTGAACTAATGATTGTTTCTCGTGCGTGTAAATACCTTATGAAAGCACCAAAATTCACCCCCGAAATATTGCCACATTATCAATATTGAGGTATTTGTCAAAAATATCTTACTATTTGATTTTGTCAATATCGCCCAGAGTAGTTTGAATAAAACCTTCGGAACAACGTCCCGTAAAAGAAACTACAATGTCACACGTCTTCCCTTTGCGTAGACAGAATTTCACTATAGATGATGAGAGTAATGGAGCTTACGATGTTGATTAATATACAGTTTATTTTATGAAACATATTTAATATTTAAGTTTGTAAAAACATATCAATTTAATCTATCCTCTGGTCCAACGCAATACGACAAGTCGGGCATCAATCATTTGAGATGTGGACATGCATAATGTTATGGGAAATGGTATGACATGAGTTAAAAAAATAACATTACTACTATTATTATACTAATATTATTCTACGACTACTACTATGACTACTACTACCATTATTATTATTATTATACTACTATTATTAATATAGATCAGACTTGAAAAAGTTAATACAGTTGGATTATTTCTGTGAATGACATGTATTTACCAAGGTAAACAAATCGTAGGCATTATTTATTCTTTGTCCTATTTTATTATTCCCGTTACCAAACTGAAACCCCAGTGGTGGGGATTTGTCAAGCCCTCTCTATCATTTTTCCCCCGACTTTGCACCTGAGGGTTGAAACGTCGATGACAATATTCATTCAAATAACAATGTTTGTCTAATGCCCCGAATGTATAAATACACACACGTACGTTTCCTGTACGGTCAAAAGAAATGCATTGTGGGTAATTGTTCCAAGCACTACACCGTCACCCCGCTGGACGCTGTAAATACACGCATACATGTTGATATACGCACATAAATATATATATATACAAATATATATATATATTTTTTTTTTTAACGATTTATTTCAACGCTTACATTTGCGCTTTTCTCGTTTCAAGTTCCGTCCCGATAAAGACAAAAGAATCTTGAACACTGAGCCACGACAGACATGTCATCCCAAACAGGTCATCCTCACCATTCAATCACAAATGTTTATTTTTCTCCTTGGGCACAATTATTATTATTATTATTATTATTATTATTATTATATCTTGTTTTTTTGAATCCAAAAAAAAAAAAAAAAAAAATGTAGCCCTTTCCAATTCACTCCTTCGAAATGAAAATAATAGTAATAATAATACATCGCAGCCGTTGTTTGTGGAGCCACGGATGACCGGGGAAGAAGTGCAGTTCTTCTTTTGTACACACACCGAAAAAAAAAAAGAAAAGGAGTAAAGTTTACATCCGTGTCCCTCCCTTCGAACCCCCCCCCCCCCACCCCCCCGGCAGCGGAACGACGAGGCGCCGCAGCCCGGACCCAGACGCACCGACACCCTCAGACAGTTTTTCGGGGGTTAAAACATTCCCAGACAAAAGAGGAACAAAAATGGCAGCCCTTATGTTTTAAAGGCGGGACGCCATATTCTGCAGAGCCCCCCCCCCCCCACACACACACACACACACACACACACACCCCCCCAAAAAAAACGAGACGTGAGGGGAGCGCGAGCGTCTTGTCGGGTGGGAGAGCCGGGCGCAAAACGCGCGTGCGAGGAGGGGAAGAAGCGCCGTTGAACGGGGGGGGGGGGTTGCGGGTTCGAACGGCCTCCACCTTCCAAAAAAAAAAAAATAAAATCACCCTCCCCCTCCTCCACCTACTCCACCTCCACCCCCCCCCCCCTCAAAACACAAAAAAAAAAAAAAAAAAAAAAAACCCGAACTGAACGGCAGCGAAACGCGGCTCGAAAACACGCGCAGGGTGATAATAAAACGGCGACATCGACTAAAGGTCACAATGGATCCACACGTCCACGCGTGGATTCCTCCTCCAAACAAACCGCCCCGGACGAGGAGGAGAACAACAAAAAAAAAAAAAAAAAATCCACTTTGATTTTTTTTTTTTTTTTTTTTTTTTTTTTTTACATTCTGCAACTTTTTGGAGGGGCGCATCGAGGAGCTGCACACGCATCGCGCGGAACGGACGCGCGTATCTGGACACGGGCGCGGAATGGCCCCCACGGGGGGTGGGTGGGGGGGGGGAGGGAAAGGCAGGAAAAAAAAACAAAAAAGGAACGCGGACAGTGAGATCGGTGCACAAATACCTTTTGTCGTGGTGCAGATTGTTGCGTTTGCAGCAGATCTCTCATGGAGAAGGTTGGTGGTGCTCCTGCTCCGCCCGCAGCAGCTTCCGGGTCGCTGTGTTCACTTCTGGGTGCAGCCGCACACAGGACCGTTTCAATGGGATCTTCTTGTGTATTTTCATTTTCGCTTGTCCAGTGAAACCTAATAAATTACTAATAATAATAATAACGCTTTTTTTTTTGTTGCCGAAAATTAGACATATTTAATTGTGTCTGGCAAATGCGTCTAATCTTTTTTTTTTTTTTTTTTTTTTTTTTAATTATTACTCTTTTATTGGAGCCCTCAGCCCACCGTATCTTTTGCAATACTGTAGGCATTATATTGTTATAACCTCTTTACACCCTGTTACACACATATTTACAGATACAATTCTCTCGCAATATATATATATATATATATATATATATATATATATATATACATATATATATATAGTTTATTGTATATTGTCTTTTTTATATATTTTGTTCTTATTAATGAGATTTAAAATGTGTAATGATTGCCTCCAGCCCACAATACCTTTTGCGATATTGTACATATGATATTGTTACAACCACCCTGTTATGCATAATATACATACAGATCTTTATAAATGTATATTGTGCTTACATGCACAGTTTCCTACTTTTATCAGGGTGTCAATTGTTGATCCAGAGGTTTATTGTTATTTTATATAGGTTAATTGCCTATTGCCATTTTTTTTCCTTTTTTTTTTTTTCTTGTGACTTTATTATTATTATTATTATTATTATTATTATTATTATTGCCTATTGTGTTTCTATAAACACAGCAATGTTGTTATTTCTTTGGAATTATTGCTCTGGAATTATTAATCTTGTACTACTTTAAGCGGCCCTCAAATAACCTTTGAAATAATTCTCAACATATTCCTCACAATAGAGTGGACTGTATGAAGAAATCCCTCTGTGTATTTATTTAACAAAGCTGCCTAGCCCAGGGATATGAGCTATACCCAGTCAGGTTATCCTATTTCAATGATGAGCAAATTAAGTGTAATTTTAGGGTAGTTTTTACACCAACTTGAACATTTGAATCAGAATACTGTCCCGTCACCTATCTCACACACTTTACTTTATTTCATTTCATTTTCATTTAATCTCTTTATAAATCAGGTACTGGATCTGTCAATGATTTCTTAGGTCCATATAGATAGATAGATAGATGGATAGATAGATGGATGGGTGGATGGATGGATGGATAGATGGATAGATGGACAGATAGATAGATAGATAGATAGATAGATAGACACCCACACACTTTATTCAAGAAATTACTGCTTACAGCAGCTCACTTCAAAACAAACACTAAAAAAGTAACAATGTATGTATGTATGTATGTATGTATGTATGTATGTGTGTATGTATGTATGTATATGTGTATATGAATAGAGTCCAGCACATCCCACAGATGCTCCATCGGATTGAGATTTAGGGAATTTGGAGGCCAAGTCAACACCTTGAACTCTTTGTCATGTTCCTCAAACCATTCCTGAGCAATTTTTGCAGTGTGGCAGGGCACATTATCCTGCTGAAAGAGGCCACTGCCATCAGGGAATACCGTTGCCATGAAGGGGTGTATTTGGTCTTCAACAATGTTTAGGGAGGTGGTACGAGTCAGAGTATCATCCACATGAATGCCAGGACCCAAGGTTTCCCAACAGAACATTGCCAAGAGCATCACACTGCCTCGGCTGCTTGCCTTCTTCCCATAGTGCAACCTGGTGTCATCTCTTCCCCAGGTAAACAATGCACATGCACCTAGTCATCCACATGATGTAGAAGAAAACGTGAGAAGACCAGGTCACCTTCTTCCATTACTCCATGGTCCGGCTCTGCGCTGGTCAGGGGTCAGCATGGACACTCTGACTGGTCTGTGGCTACACAGCTCCATACGCAGCAAGCTGTGATGCACTGTGTGTTCTGACACCTTTCTATCATAGCAGCAATAACTGTTTCAGCAATTTGTGTTACAGTAGCTCTTCTGTGGGATCGGACCAGATGGGCTAGACTTCGCTCCCCACGTGCATCAATGAGCCCATGGGTCGCTGGTTCACCGGTTGTCCTTCCTTGGACCACTTTTGGTAGGTACTAAGATGCTCTGACCCAGTTGTCTAGCCATCACAATTTGGCCCTTGTCAAAGTCGTTCAGATCCTTACGCTTGCCCATTTTTCGCACACACTTCAACAACTGACTGTTCACTTGCTGCCTAATATATCCCACCCCTTGACAGGTGCCATTGGAACAAGATGAGCATTGTTATTCACTTCACCTGTTAGTGGTTTATATATACACTCACCAGTTATTTTATTCGGTACACCTTGCTAGTACCGGGTTGGACCCCCTTTGGCCTTCAGAACTGCCTTAATTCATCGTGGCATAGATTCAACAAGGTGTTGGAAACATTCCTCAGAGATTTTGGTCAATATTGACATGATAGAATCACGCAGTTGCTGCAGATTTGTCGGCTGCACATCCATGATGCCAATCTTCCGTTCCACCACATCCCAAAGGTGCTTTACTGGATTGAGATCTGGTGACTGTGGAGGCGATTGGAGTACGGTGAACTCATTGTCATGTTCAAGAAACCAGTTTAAGATGATTTGAGCTTTATGACATGGTGCATTATCCCGCTGGAAGTAGCCATCAGAAGATGGGTGCACTGTGCTCATAAATGGATGGACATGGCCAGCAACAATACTCAGGTATGCTGTGGCCTTTAAACCATGCTCAGTCGGTACTAAGGGGCCCAAAGTGTGCCAAGAAAATATCCCCCACACCATTACACCACCACCACCAGCCTGAACCCTTGATACGAGGCAGGATGGATCCATGCTTTCATGTTGTTTACGCCACTTTTGACCCTACCATCTAAATGTCGCTGCTGAAATCGAGACTCATCAGACCAGGCAACGTTTTTCCAATCTCCTGTTGTCCATTTTTGGCGAGCCTGTGCAAATTGTAGCCTCAGTTTCCTGTTCTTAGCTGACAGTAGTGGCACCCGGTGTGGTCTTCTGCTGCTGCAGCCCATCTGCTTCAAGGTTCAATGTGTTGTGCGTTCAGAGATGGTATTCTGCAAACCTTGGCTGTAACGAGCGGTTATTTGAGTTGCTGTTGCCTTTCTGTAGTCTCAAACCAGTCTGCCCATTCTCTGACCTCTGACATCAACAACGCATTTTCGTCCACACAACTGCCACTCACTGGATATTTTCTCTTTTACTGACCATTCTCTGTAAACCCTAGAGATGGTTGCGCGTGAAAATCCCAGTAGGTCAGCGGTTTCTGAAATACTCAGACCAGCCCGTCTGGCACCAACAACCATGACACGTTCAAAGTCACTTAAATCCCCTTTCTCCCCCATTCTGATGCTCGGTTTGAATTTCAGCAAGTTATCCTCCCCATGTCTACATGCCTAAATGCAATGAGTTGCTGTCATGTGATTTGGCTGATTAGCTATTTGTGTTCACAAGCAATTGAACAGGTGTACCTAATAAAGTGGCGGGTGAGTGTATATACAGCATATATACTGTAAATATACTGTGTGTAACAGGGTGGAAAAAAAGTGGTTATAATATATTCAGTATTGCAAAAGATGTAGCAATTTATCTTGTATCATTGTTCATTTTCATTATCTAGTGGTACATTGTACTACTGACCGTTATATCAGGGTACTGGATATGATAAGTAATTGTACTTTTAATACTTGGACTACTTTTATCAGCCAGCCCTTTTCTACTTTTACCTAAGTAGAAAAATAAATGGGGAACCTCCGCTTTTGCTCAGGTAATTTTGCATCAGGGGTATTCGCACTTTATACATACATTTAAACTGTCTCAGTACTTCTTCCACCACTGATCATTTATCTCTCTTATGCTGCTTTCATAAACCACATGTGATTCCGAAGTGGAAGCGGAGCAGCAACTCCTGCTGACGTGCGACATCACTGCGTGGAGTCTGTGATGTCAGTCCATTTCCTGTGAATTACACTACTCTGAATAATTCCTAAGAACTGACGAGTTCATTTCTACCACACCCTCAAGTCTTGACTGGATTACAGCTGCTCCTCTCGAGAAGAATTTCACAAATGGCCTCAAAATAGCTGATAAACTGGAGGGCCTTTAAAAAAAAAAAAAAAAAATAATGTAATGTTTCATTTTAATTTGCACACTCTTCCTAAGCAGTAATGTCTGTAAAAACATTTTTTTTTCTTTTGACTTTGTATTTATTTAAAATGACATGCCATCTGTCGGTAAGTAATCAATATCAAAAATTTTATGAAATTGGAATATTGAAGATTTTCAGATTTCTTGCAATCAGATTTCCTGTGAACTGATTCATATACAGTAGCTATTTGTTTATAACTCAGTATATATAGCTGTATACAGTTGACATATTTACAGTATACAGCTACAGTATACACTGTATACGTATAGAGCATACGTGTATGTGTATATGTATGTAGGGGATGGTAGCTCAGGAGGTAGAGCTGGTGGTCTAGTGACCTAAAGGTTGCTGGTTTGATCCCAGGCTCCTCCTGCTAGCATGCTGTAGTGTCCTTGAGCAAGACAATTAACCCCTAATTGCTCCTGATGGCTGCGTCCATCGGTGTTTGAACAATTGTAAGTCGCTTTGGATAAAAGCGTCTGCTAAATGACTAAATGTAATGTAATGTAATGTATGTGATTGTATGTGTACAATTTTAACATTTTCTAAACCCTTTGCCCAAACCTTTCACAAAGTTACAGCACACCTGTTGGGATGGGGCTGGTCATTTTGATGTATCTTGCATTTATGTGGCTGGAAAACTGGGGGGGCGAGTAGCATGGAAAAATTTGGCAATAGTAAAAAATAACAGATGTGCTATGATTGCAAGTGTGCAGTACTGACAGAACACTTAATAAGAATCACAGTCAATGTATAAAAAAAAATCAAATTAATGTCAGCACACTGACCAAGGACATGCTACCGTATCCTACACCCCGGATGACCAAACCCAGTCTTTAATGTCTCTAGGTTTGGTCAGTGATAGCGGCCTTCCTCCCCATGGGGCAGAGCTGCACAGAGGAGTTGCTCCAAAATAACAGCGAACAATGTTGTGCCCACTGTCCGGCTGGTGAGTTTGCACACAGCACAGCCGGGGAAAAATCCAAAACTGCCCTTCAATCCTTGCGAATCCAACGGTTACGTTTGTGCCTGTTAATCTGTGTTCTCTCAGTTTTCTCGGTGAAGATGGTTTATTTAATTCATACTTTTTTCCTTATGTGTTTATTTTGTTGTATTCCAGGCTATCATAAATCAGGAACCTGTTGCGGGAACACCAGCACCTCGGACCCAAAAGTACACAGATGCAAAAAATGCGACGACGGTATCAATTACACTGAGATGGAAAACTATCGCGATAGTTGTATAAATTGTGGTATATGTGTTGACGAATGTAAGTGTCAGTTTTTTACGCTCACAACTTTGGTGATTCTTAAATAGTTCAAAGGAAGGTTTAACCAATGCAAAAGGGAGCTATATGTACAGTATATGTATGTTTAAACCTGAAGAAAAGTAATAGAAAATGGTCAAAAAAGTGACTCCAGTTTACAGTTCATTTTATTATTTCTGTAACAAACCTCACACAAACGCAATCAAACCTCTGTGTAAACACAGACAATACAATCATTTAACCATTTTGATATGTTGTCATTACACAGCTCTGTGGCATAATCAATTCTGATTGTTCAATACTGGTAATAAGGGGTCAGTTATTTCTGAATGATGACCTTTGTCTGTTAATAATGAACGTGGTCACGGGCAACCACTTCTCCGTCTGGTTTCACGTCCCTCGTATCATGCGGTGTTAGCTACAGTATATTCCTATCTCTAAAATAAAACAATCTGGTATATTATTATTATTATTATTATTATTATCATTATTTTCTAATAGCCCTGTTATAAGCAGGACAATGGACAGCCAGCCGGTCATTATCGTAAAATAACCCCCTTCAGAGTGATATAATCTCCTGATCGCCTGTCCAGGGTTATTTTGCGATAATGAGCGGCTGGCTACACATTATCCCATAGCCATTATCACAACATAAAAACTTGTATTTGGTGTAATGTTCTTGAGGTCCACGCTCCCTAAATGGAACTAATCTTTGTTTTATTTCATTTTTCGCCATCTTATTTCTGGACCGAAGGAGGGTTTGGTTGGTTAGTTCAGTTCTGCGGATAACTTTTTTTTTTCCCCACTCGTTCATTTGTGTTTATGAGCATTGTAATTTCACATTGTGTAATATAATATTGACATATTATATTTGGCTTGTCCACAGACGAAGAGATGGTGGAGAGTCCGTGTAGGTACAACAAGCACACAGTGTGTAGCTGCAAGATGGGGTACTATCTACACAATACAATTTGCAAAGCCTGCCCCGAGCAGAGAAACGATGAATTTGAATGTAAGTCAAGCAAACCCTGTTATATTCAGATCAGGATTCACATTTTCATTTCTTTCCCTAAACATAGAGTGCAAACTGTTAAGGATAAATTCTCCGATCTGCATTTGTCTTTTTATTCAGCTTTTGGGGAGAGGAAATCTAACCCAGGAAGAGGGGATAAAGAGAGGTGAAATCAAGCGAAATCTAATGTAGCACGATACGTGGCCCAAAAGCCAAATCGAAAAGAGCAATTCATTTAACGTGGAAGTGCATCAGGTCATCACGGAATTCCATTTGAAAGAGCAATGTTTTTTTTTATTTCAATTTTTTTCTTAAGCGAGTTTACCCGCTTCAAGGATCTTCGCTGTAATCCCGGCTTCCCACCGAATCCGAAAACACCTTCGACAGTTGGATCCTCTCCCCTACTACAGGGGAGAGGATCCTGCGTCCTGAATAAACGCTGCATCTGGGTTTCACGTCACAAAATATGTCAGCGAAAAATGGGAGACCTTGTTTTGCACTTTCCATAAATAAAATTTGAAACCCCTTTAAAATAGAGTTTGCAAAGTGCAAAATACAAATACACCTAATTCACTTATATAAAAAGAGATTTATTGATCTGGATATGGTGACATCCAAGGTTAATGTTAATAATGTCATTGTTTTATAAACGTGACTTAAATACTGAGTTTTAAGCCCAGTTCCAACACAAATCTTGACTGACTTCATTTCCAGTTGTAGTGTCGGCTCTGTAACATGACGAAAATGTTAACACATCCCGGGGCCGGCTTTAAACAGTTCTTTTTAATGGACTTTTCTCAAAAGTTGGCCTTTTGTGAATGTTCCTCCATGTCGACAGTTAACTGACCACAACTAGCTACGTGCTTTAGCAAATTCATATCTTGTGAGTGGCCGACCCTGTCACCTGCAATGTTAAAATACCATATAGAGGATCACATGCATAACGTAGTAAATACATTGAGTGTCTGTCTCTTAAAAGGTTTCTGCTGGTGTGGCGTCCGTGAAGATTACCACCTTAACCGATGACAATTTTTTAGTGAAAATTAAAAAAAATTTAAAAAAAAACTTACGAGATAAGACTCCAAACGCCGCAACACTTTGACTTTTAGTGAATGAAACGGCCGCGCCATGTTCAGTTTCATAGTTCACTGAGCTCTGACAAACTGTGTCAATATTTAAATAACACCAATAAATGTATTACCCCACACACAGATTTGACTTCTCCAACTCAGTCAGTGTATTATCAGCAAAAGACCTAGTTAATTAATTGCATAGTAGGGCTAGGGTTAAGCTTAGCTGACGTAAGCGTTGCTCCTAAATGCACATTGTTCGATTTGAAAGGAAGCATGGTCTTTTTGATGCCCAGCAGATGTTTCGTCAGTATGTATTTAGGTCAGGTGAGTGACAACCTCCTGTTAGGGTGGGGGCCTACTTGACATCTTTCCAAGCTTCCTTTTCTGTGCTTGAGCAGGTGTTGTTGTTGAAGAGAGGCCCACTAATGCCAAGAATATAGGATGTGGTTGATGCTGCCAATCTCTGTGACTCCTCTAGCGAACCCTGCTGACTTTATCTGAGGATCATATCGAATGATTATATTTATCAGGCACCTCAGCCATTCAATGTAATTTGGGTGTGTGCCAAGTCTCTGTCGGTTGCCGGGGTGGAGATGGACCAGCAGACAGGTGGAACAAAAGGTCGCCGTGGCTGGGCATTTGTTAAAACAAAAATCAAGATGTTTGCCTTTTCAGACAAACATGTAAGTACCAAAATGTAGAGGGCACTCCGGCCTGGGAGCCAACCAAGCCGAGCTGGTAGGAGGGACGGAGAGAGGTGACGCCGCCGCACCTTTTGAAGACTCTCCTAATTACCACAATCTCCTGTAGCTGCGTCCCCTTCCCGTTTCCAGTACTGGCTCTCCCCACCTGCAGATGGCGTCAAAACCCCTCCCCGCTACAACAGCACCATACAGTGCTCCTCTGCCGTTTCCACTGTTGGTGGCGTGGTCCGCCACACGTGCAAAAAGTGAGGCGATTTGCTAAAGCAGCGTAGCAAGTTGCGCTGAGTAAACTGTCGATATGGGCAAGCAGTCACAAAATGTACGGTGCCCTTGGATGGAAAAAATATCCCCACCGCCTCGAAAAAAACTCCCCCCAAATGAATCGATCAGGATTCCGCAGATTAAGAAGGACTGAAGAAAAGGAAACGACCGCCTGAAAGAGAAGATGGGGGTAAACCCGGAATTTTGGGCGGGGAATAAAACGTGCAGTTTCTAATGGAATTGTAGGACTTGCAGTGTGACACAGGCGATCTGATGGACTGCCACTTTGAGAAACACACAAGTCTACATGAAATGACAGAATGGACGGTCTCTAATTGGATCAAACTGTATTTGACATTTTACTTTTTCCGCACTGGATTTCACAGTTTTCTCCTTGCTTATCAGGACGTGTAACTCGGAATGCCAAACCCGGTGTTTAACTGCTACTACCACAGCACCAACTCCTGCTCCAGGTTCACTTTCAACTGTGAACGCCACAAGCTCGAAGGACGAAAATGCAGACAGGAAAAAATATCCAGTCAACAGTCCACCAACAGGTGCTATACCTCGAGCCCAAGACGCATTGTTTTGTGGAAGGGATAATATGCAGCCAGCAGGTCATTATACAAAATAATAATGGTGATCAGCTCGGATCACCTTTTCCATGGCTACTTACTAGATATAAATTAGTGATGATAATATATATAATAAGTGTGTCTGGCAGTGTTGCCAGGTGGAAAATATAGCAATATTGTACTGCGACCTTGATTGTATACTGTACAGCCACCGTCATGAGTGAAGGTCATGTGTATATTTGCTGGTGTGGATTGGGATTGGATTGCGCAATGTCATGGCACGTTTTCCTATTGCAAATGCATATGTATTAGGAGTAGTGTGACTCTAGCCTTATAACGGTGCCAATAACATTGTTTTTTTTACATACCTTTATTAGTCCCACAATGGGGAAATTTGCAATTTCTCTGCATTTACCCATCCTAGTAACTGACATATCAAGGAGCAGTGGGCTGCCATATAGAGGCGCCTGGTCAGCAGTTAGGGGGTTAAGTGTCTTGCTCAAGGACATATCAGCAAGCTACCAGGAGGAGCCGGGGATCGAACCGGCAACCTGCTGCCTACTAGACGACCCGTCCTCCTCACATAAGGACCTACCTGTCGTTACAACCGTTCGCAGTTACGACCAGCTCTCTGACCGGTCTGTATTGTGGTAAGATTTTGTTGTGGGTTTGTTGAAATGGCAAAATATCTTTACATCGGGGCTTTTTGGGAATTATTGATCTAATATCATACGATGGTTAAAATTATCGTACAAATACAATATTTATCGCAGATCCTGAAACCCTGATTTGCCTTTCGAAAAACACCTTTGCCCTACATACTGCATGTCTGTTAAAAATGTTTCGTCTAGTAAGAGGAAGGTTGCCGTTTCGATCCCCGGCTCCTCCTGGTAGCAAGTTGATGTGTCCTTGAGCTAGACCCTTAAGCCCCTAACTGCTCCCCGGGCGCCTCTATATGGCAGCCCACTGCTCCTAGATATGTCGGCTACTAGGATGGGTAAATACAGAGAAATTGCAAATTTCCCCGTTGTGGGACTGTGATGGATATATAAAATAAAAAAATTAAATAAAAACAAAATAAAATAAAAAAAAGGCTATTTACTGTTATTGAGTGAAACATATCCACATAGTGATGTGAATCCAGACGGAGAAATGGTTGGTTTATGATGAATAGATTAGTGGTTATTATTCACAGATAACAGAATCAATTTTTCCACAGAGCCACGGTGAGATAAGACAACACTAAACCCATACTTTCATCATAAAGATGAAAAAACATGCGGATTCCCTTTTCCACGTAGCTCTCAGAGTGCACTGTGCTGTGGATGACGGTGATGATGGTGAGGGTGATGTTGGGGATGGTGATGCTGTGGTCAAACTGCCTGGTTACGGTTGCGTTTTTCCTTGTGTCCTCTGACAGTACACGGCCTCATCGCTATATCGATTCTGGTTGTGTTGGGTGCTTATCTGCTGCTGGGCGGCCTGTACGTCTTCACCAGAAGAACAATGGTCGCCGGTCCGAGAGGAGAGTCTCCGCGTTGGACGGCGGCCGAGAAGGACGTAGAGCGTGCCACTGATACCTCGACCGCCAACGGTAACACGACCACCTTTATTAACTTTTGACGCTGTGGCAAGATCGGCCTTGGGAATCATCCCGTACAGTCACAGTCACAATCCGTCTGTTTATTGGGCCGAGAACACATGTTGGGGTGTATATTTTTTATTTTTTTCAGTCCGATAGAAACTCCAAATATGAGTTGGACGCCACTGTCATAGTGTGACTACGTTTCACGCCTCGTGATGACGTCAGTTTGCTCTTCACGTCAACAGGACCAGGGAGTCGTCAGTCCAGCCTTCTGCATTCACCGGTACGCTCACAGCCGCATGTCTTTTGGGGGAATTAAGAAACTTTTTTTGGGGTATCGGTGATGGTGAAGGGATACGACAAAGTTGGAATTGACAAATGTGGAAGCGCCAAGTGTATTTAGTTCAGTTCGACAAAAGGGGTTGGTTGGGAAGGAAAGTGCTATCATTGCAGTGTGACAATTAAGCACATCAATTGCATGAGGTGTAGAAGAGAATTATGATTATTTTACTTTGCCCTGGGGAGCCTGTCCCTCCACCCTGGAGAGGGGAAAAGGTCAAGTTCCTTCCAAAGGGGGACGGTCGGAACTGCTCAAGATGGACAGAAATAACGAGAGATGTGCATTTCGGTTTATTTCTTTTTAAAATCAAGCAAGCAGCCCGAGAAAGGAAAGGATATACATACGGAGGCGAGAGAGAAAGACTGACGCGGGAAAGCTTTTGTTGGGACTTTACCTGGACAACATGTGGCCAACCCTCTTCTCTCAGCCCCCGAATTCCGTTCAAAACTGTAACGTTTTGCGTCACCGACATCGGGGGTTTTGCTCGCGGGGATATTTTTTCGTCCCAGGGCGCTGTGCTTCTTTGTGAATGCTGATCCATATCGACAATCTATCGACCACAATGAGCTACGCCGGTTTCGTCCAATTCACCACAGCTGCATTTCACATCTTGCGTGTCGCAACCAACAGTGGGAACAGCATATAAAGGATCACATGTACAACACAAATACATTAAATAGTTTATTGTAAAAAAAAAGTAATAATAATCTTGCGGATTTGCACTTTAACGCTTCTTTGCATCTCTTTTTGAAGACACCTAACGAGAGTGAAGAAACGCCCATGAGGCCACCCTCAGCAGTGACACATAACCACAGCGCCTCGCTGCTACAGCCCACGGAACACAGTAAGGATTATTTGCAGCTGCCTTTCGGCTGTACCAGGTCAAATGCAGTCCATCGGTTACATGTTTGAAATATATCTTTTTTTTAAATAATTGTTGCTACTCACATTGCAAAATTTTACCTCTCATAACATGCCAACAATACAAAAAAATGAAGATAATGATGAGACAGCATGCGTGTCCCATTATGGTTTCAAGCAGAATTGGGTCCCTTTTTGATGATTTGTCCAAAAATTGATTTTATATTTTGTCCGAATTAGTCTTATTTAGGTCTTATTTAACTCCGCGATATCCGCAGACGGCCTGATCTCTCATCAGCCAGGCGGCTCAGGCCCGCCGTGGTGTTGATGGAAAGCAGACGAATCAGATAAGAACCTATGAGGAAACGGCAGATCAGATTGTGATGAGGCTTCTGTTCGCGACCCTGCAGAGCATATCCTAATACATCCTTCCTGTTCGCTGCGTCTCTCAACCCTCACAAATAATTTCCATCAGTGCTGCCTTATTTACATACTTTCACTTCAGGATCAAATTGACATTTAGATTTGTCATGTGCTTGTCTCACTAGTTTGATGTATGCGACAAATAATCTCTTGATCTTGCACTTGAACTTGATGTTGGAGGTTTCACTCGCTATCACTCATGTGAGATCATATTCGGGCCAATTCTGAAATCCCAAATATAGGCATGCACATAATGCACTCCATAGTTCTGTAGACACCGTGTCTTTAAGGGATATTTTGAGCACAAACACCTGCTTCTTTTCTGGTCAAGTGTGACATCGCACTCCTGCTAACCTCCTTAAAAAGCAGAATTCTCTGGATTTCACTGATTTTAATCATTGAAGTTATTTTTGTAGACGGGTTTCTTCAATCCACTGCTGATATGTTAAAGTTACTGGCCCTGCTCCGATAATTCCTTTGTCCCAATATATATAATATGAAACCAAGAATAAAAATAGATTAAATATTGGTTCAATAAAGTTACTTTACAGTACACATACAACAATTTGGTAGTCTCACTGTGACAGATCTAGGTGGGAAAATGATCCAAGAGCCGAACCCTGACATCAAGAGATTTTGTTGACCAAAATGCCGTCATGTTACACATTGTAATTTCTATGTGCCATCACAAGATGGCGCCACTAACTAATGTTAGCAAAAGCACATGGGCAGAGTGATGAGAAGTGGTTGCCTGTGGCAACGGTCAATGTTAACAGACAGAGGTGATTATTTAGACATAACTGACCGCTGATAACCGCTACTGACCAATCGGAATCGAGGATTCCACAGAGCCGTGAAACAACGGTCAGTTTAAGCTCGGACGTTCCGGTCCCCTTGACCTCCATGCCATGCTGTTCTCCCCTCCCAGCTCCGACACCGGAGAGGTGGACTGAGTGCTGGCCGGCCCCGGTCCTGTACGCCATCATCAAGGAGGTTCCCCTGCGCAGGTGGAAGGAGTTCCTGCGCCTGCTCTCGGTGACCGATCGGCAGATGGAGAGGGTGGAGCTGGCGGCCGGGCTGGACTCCATGGAGAAGCAATACCAGATGCTGAAGCTGTGGAGCCAGCGCCCGCACGCGTCCATCGAAAACGTGTACGCGGTCCTGCGCAGCATGGAGCTCGCCGGCTGTGCTCAGTTCCTCCAGGAGAGCCTGGAGAACCTGGGGTGGAAAACTAGAAGCAAAGTCGTACGGCCTGCACAAATCCCGGTGCCGCAACTTCAGACAACTGAGGATGAGGTCGCAGATAGCAAGCTTTGACTTTTGATGTGTCAAACACCAGAGGCCGTCAAGCATCACCCACCATCGTTACAGGGTTCCCACAAATCCTGGAGAACCCGGAAAACCCGGAACTTTGTCATGTGGTTTTCATGGACAAAATCAATAATGTACGGGAAAGCGTTGGAGGTTTTTGTTCAACGTAAAATCTAATGATTTTTTTTCTTGTCAATAATTTAATAATGACATTTTGGGTTTTTTTTAGAACTTAAACTTGATTCTCTGGGAACCCTCAGTCGGGTGTTCTGGCTGATTTGGCTTCTCCAGTTGAAGTGGGCCGTAGGTCAGAATTGGGAAAAGTCAGCGGGTACAGGTACGGTGGAAGTTGTTCCGCCTTCACAGGTTTAAAACATAAGGTAGGAGCGTCAGGGA